>NW_026000016.1:38996937-39037742 GCF_001458135.2 Marmota marmota marmota
CCACCGCCTCTTGGAAAATCCTTGCTGCGCTGTGACCGGCTTGCACACTCGGCAGCCGCCTCTCCGCCCGCGGCCATGTTGGATGGGAAAGAGATTTCAAACTAAACAGATAACCAAAGGCATGGAGAAGAAGTTGAGATTAAGGAGAAATTCTTCATTTTGGCTGATGGATCAGGAAGGGATGCAAAACTGTACCTGATTAGAAGTCTAGAGCCAGATTTTAGTGATTCTTCTGTGAGGGAAGGTACAAGTTTGAGATTTATCCTATAGATTGTTACAGAGGAATGGTAAATTTATTGAAGAATTCTGAAGATGAAGAGTAACATTATTCTACCTTTAAATATAAATCCATCATCAATGTATGCATTAAATAATAAATTGTGCCTATTTTTTTTAAAAAGACAGCCTTTTAGCCACTTGTATTAAATTAGTCTTGTAAGTGGAAACCTATTAAATTTTCCACTTAGTGATGCTCCTCCCTAGGAACTGACCTAGCTGACCCACAAGATCACCAGACTGAATTCTGACACGAAAGATTATTACTTCATGGCATTATGTCTCTGGTCACAGAAACTGACCTAAGTTTGACTGACCCTTGTCTGTCCAGGGCCAGAGTCCCATCCTTAGAATTTGATTGGGTCTAAGAGGTTCCACCTGAATAGAAATGCAAACCTGGGAGCTGACCAGTTGTCACATCTCCTGTTATATCTGAACAGTGTAGCAGAACAATCTGTGCAAAGAAAAACAAAAAATTAAGTGAGTACTCAGAAAGGAAAAAGAGAGATGGAGAGAAGACTCTTCCCATCCCTCTGCCCATCTGAAGGCAGCTATATTCCTGTCTGGGGTGTCTGTGAGACCCCCATGGCCTTATAACACCCTTTCACATAGCTCCAGATCACCTGCACCAACTTATGGAATCACTGACTACTTCATAGAATCTCTTGTCTATGTCCAATAATTTTGTAAGTATACAAGCATTATATGTAAAAAATAATAATAATTAGGAGTTGATTCTGTTTGGATTTTTATTAAATTTAAATGATGATATATATATGAGCTCAGCCATTTTTCTCAGGATATCCAAAAGGAAATATGTTATAATGCTGGGGGATTATTTGCCACATGATAAAAGGAGACAATGTTAGAGGTAAAGCCCTGACGGAAGATTTACAGGTTTATGTTGGGTTCTTTGAAGCATAATTTATAAGGGCTAAATTAATATCAGTGATATTTTTAATAAGAACTTTTTCTTATCTTGTAAAATGGAGTTTCTCAAAGAGCTAGGATGAAATAAAATTTTTTATTCAATAATCCCATGGGTACCTCTTTGAATCCTCATCAGTAGTTTGGATTATTTTGTCGGAGATTAGAACTACTAGCAGAGGAGTGGGGAATGTCTGTGAAAAAAAAAGTCAAAGAAAATGTGGTAAAAAAATGAAAGAAAGAAAGGAATAATGATCAGAAAATCAGCATTCTATTTCAGAATCTAATATAAAAATAGTGTAATGGTGAAAACTCTGTAACTCATAAAGCTAGTTTATAAGACAAATTAATTCTCGCCACCATAATAATATACGACAGACCCTCTAGTAATTTCAACATTAAAACTATCATATGCAAGTTTACAAAATGAGGCAAATATCATATATATGTCCATATATATGATAAATCTATATGTATAGTCATACATATGAAACATACAAACTATATATATATATATATATGTACATACATACACATATTTATGTTCATTTTGTCATTTGCTTATTCTTCTACATTAAGCACCCATAGAGTATACCCTTTCAGTATACTAAAAGTGTAGAAATACAATGCCAAATAGAATAAATATGATTCTTACCTTTGTGGAGTTTACAGTTAAGTGTTAAAGCAAAATATAATTATGGAGCTGGGGTTGTGGCTCAGTGGTAGAGTGCTTTCCTAGCATGTGCGAGGCACTGTGTTTGATTCTCAGCACCACATGTAAATAAATAAACAAAACAAAGGCCCATTAATGTCTAAAAATATTTAAAACATAATTATAACAATGAAGAATGATATGTGGTATGAGTATCAAGGAATATAATATGATGTGGAAAAACATGCTTTTGATACAACATAAATTGAGAGACAAAGAAAGGAGAGATGTAAAATGTGTGGGTAGAATATGGGTGAGGGAGGCAGATCATAGAAGGTCTTTAAGATGGGAATTTACATAATAAAACCAGCATCTAGTGTGAATGCTCCAAGAAAGGAAAGAACTAAGAGAAGACCCAAGTGACTCAAATTTACTGAGATAAGATGAGGCAGCATAAGACACATCTGAAGTGAAAGATGGGGTGTCAAGACATGCATGATTCGATAGGCTATCAAGGGAAACCTCCAAGATCTTACCATTCACTCAGACAATTCCTCTGGCTTTATACTTTCTTGACTCCAAACCTCTGATGATTTCAGGTATCTTATACCCACTACCTCTTAAACTTACAGTTCATCTGTTGAAGCACCCCACAGCCCAAGAAAAATGTTTTGACTTGAACAAGCTGTCAATCAATTAACCCCCCAAATTTATTCACCATCCCTTGGTCCCCTTTTACCACACTCTTCTTGCACAGTTTTGATTGGTTCATCAAAATCTCTCCTGTACATTTGCTTATATTATTCATCTTGATTTCTCTCCAACATACAAATGCCTCAACTTTGGATGAACTCAGCATCTATTCTTATTGGTAGCTGTACATTGCTGGGAAAAAAATCTACAAGGCAGGATTGACTGCTTTCACTATGAACTAGTGGTTACAAACCTTAAATTGGCATTTAACATTGTCTAAAGGTTTTTAAGATTTCATAAGACTACCATATCTTGTCTTTGGTTTACTAAAACATCATATCTTTTCCAGCCATGCTCTAGATTCATGTGATAATTCTCCCTTTAATTCACTAAGAAAACTACAGCCACCATGAACTACACAAACATACCTGCATCCTCACCAATCATCTTTTCCCCATTAAGACATGTACATTGCTCCTCTTACGGAATTCATTCTGTGCATACCTTGTAAATAAACAAAAAGGAAACATTACTGTGAAAAAACAAAGGGGGCCCCAAAATTAAAAATAATCCATGATCCTCCAGAAAGGATTTAGAACAAATCCCATAGATTAAACAAAAGAAGGCAGAAAAGCTACAAAAATTAATTTCTTTCATTTTTTTTTAAATGAACACCATTGAACAGAATGCATGTGTAATACATGCAACTATACTTAATGGATGCACAGCTGAAATTTTTGTTGTGTTTCCATGCAAAGAAAGCAATTTTGGATAATTTGCACCTGTATCCTAATCTTAGCCCTTATTGGATACACATAACTTCTGATATTTAAGTAGATGCACACACTATGAGCCAATAACATGCGAGATACTTTTCTAGACATGATGAATTTGGCAATGATGAGCACAAAATAACTCATAGAGCTTGTATTCTAGTGGGGGGAGGGGGACACAGAAAATAAGCAAGAAAACAAACAAAAACACTACCTCAATAAAAAAATAGAGCAAGGTGGGGGTAGGGAGTACTGTTGGGTAGGAAGGACTTGGTGGAAAATAACAAGAGAAATAACAACAAAGTCAAATCTTTGCAAAAACAAAGCTTGAGTGTTTCAAAGGGAAGGAGGAAAAGTGAATGACAGACAGCTTTATATTAGATGATCTTTATCATAAAATTTTCCATGAGGAAATATGCTACACTAGAATCCTCAGAGACAAAAAGACTTTCTCCTAGCCCAGAGTCAAATTATGAAATGATTGGAGTTAACAAAGAATATAGAAAAACTCTCACTGACTCACCCTATTCACTATATATTTAATAAAAAGTGGGTCTAAAGTTCATCTCTTTTAAAAAAAAATTACCAATAACTAGTAAGTAACCATCATGTGACCTATGAACAGATTTCAATATTCTTCCTTTCCCCACTAAAGAGAGGTTATACAATAGAAAATGACAAAATTATACAATGGAAAATGACAAAGGACAGTCAATAAGCATTCATTCAGGAAATAGTTAGCTTGTACTTGACTATATGCTGGGAACTGTGATAGATTTTAGGAACACAGTAGTGAACAAAACAAAGAACTTATATTCTTTTGGGATGTAACAATTAACAGATAAACAAACTCGAGAATTGGCCATCAGGCTTGGGAACACGGAAGTTATCAGTGATTTTGACAAGCACTACTTTATTTGGGATGATGGGAAAGAGGACCAAATTAGATTGTCTTCAAGAGGGAATGGCAGGTGAGAAATCAGAGATAATAACAACTTTGGGGAATTTTATTGTGAAGAAAGCAAGCTAGGGCTGCAAGTGGAAGACACTATTAAGAAAGTACAGTAGTAAAGTTTATGAAAAGTCTAACTATTAAAAATTCAATTCTGATAATTTTTTTTGAAATAATGAATTCTCTTCAAATAATCAATAATGCAATTGAATTACTTCTTCACACCTATAAATCTTGATAATGTTCTAGCTTGTCCAGGGTAACAAAAACTTACCAGAACTGATTTGAAATTACATTATGTTCAAATTTGTGAAAACTTGCTGTTTTTATATTGTTTCAATAAGGGAATGATTTACCTTCATTTTTTTTCAGGGTTTGTTTTTATAATTTTTTAAGAAAATGTTAATAGTTGTTTCACATATTCCCTGAATTTTTCTGGGTACCTACATTTGTAGATAATTTATAATTGCTACTTGTACATGGAATTGTTTTTGCATTTTCAGATCTGATTTGCTATTGTAACTATTCACCGAATATCAAGTCCATTATTTAGTTCAATAAATTTTAGTAGAGTGTAACTGGATTATGTTAGGTATGCATATAATTTGTAAATTTAAAAAATTCCTTCATTACTAGTTTTTGTTCTAATTCCTCATACCCTTCCCCAAATAGACGTTATGTCTTTCAAAATCTCATAAAGTGAAGAGTTACTACTGCTTTTTTCCTCTACAAGTGAATTTAAACATCTTTTGAGATACTCTTGATCTATTTCATTTTTCTTGCTAATTTTTTCTATTTATATCCCTTTCCATTTTGTATTGGGTTTTATGTCACTTATCAATTTTCAATAACTTTTTGTACATTACTACATCAAGCATTTATCTGTTATTTTTGTAACCATGATTTTTCCCTATTGGTTTTCTATTGAATTTGTTAATTAAACCTAATTTTAATTTTCTAAGTTGTCAAAAATATCTATATTTCAATGTGTAACTCTTAGGATTCCAATCTTCGTTTTGAAGTTTTCTACTGACCTTAGGTTAATGTCTTGGATTTTAGTTAATATTCTGTTTTTATATGTATCATAGCTAATATACTTTATTAAATTCCTTTGGTGACTTCTGGTTCAGTGTTATCCTTGGTTTAATTTCTACAGATGAAATGTGAATTCCTTTATTTCTAATCTTTTTTGTTCATAATAATGAAGGCATTTAAACCCTCCAAGTCCCACTGAAAAATTCTCTTGCTCCATAGGACTAGGAGTAAATTGTCCTTCTTTTGACTCATTGCTAAATGGTTTGTAAGAAGTCTTCACTTTGATCTAAGAAATGTCTTTCTTAATTTTCACATGGTTAAGAAATTTCTTGATTATCTCTTTTCATCAGTTCATGTTTATTAAAATAGTCTTTTTAAAAAGTAATACGCTTTGCAATCAAGTATATGAGGTTCCCGAGCAAATGTCTCATTGGCATATGGAAAATAAGATCAAAGTACCCTCATCATATGCCTTGGGTGATCCCAACAGATGATTTCACAAAGCAAAATGAGCATCACAGTCAACCAAACACGTAAGGAAATAAGTCCCCACAAATGTGAACCTGCAGAAGCAACAGGTTCGACAACGACATGATAAGTAGGAGCAAGAAGAAACAATTCAGGCCAGGGAATTTTCTTTTGTAAAGTATTTGACTGTGGCAACTGCCCCATGGTATATACTGGAAGCAAATATATCAGAAGCCTAGTGAGTTTTTGAGGGAATGGTACAATTAAAGAAATTAAGATCCTGGACTTTAAAATATTTTGATTGTTTGAAACTTTGGGTACCCAAGAGGTCCTGGGAAGTAAGTGAACTACAGGAGCTGTTCATCCCCCAAGGAGAACATGGCCCTTAACATTCACTTCTGAAGAGGCCATAGAGAAAAATGGACAAGGAAGATCTATACTAGTGGCACACAGTTTTGGAGATAATATGACTTGTGGGGAACAATTTAAGAATCAGGGAAAGCAGGACACATGGGTCTCCTGAGTCCTTTCTGATAATTCACAGATGAATATGGTCGGGCCAACAGAACTGGAAGTGTTGTGAAAGCTTCATACCAGGAAATTCACTCCAGCCCAGTTCTATAGTTACAGATTGACGCATGGAACAATAGAGAATACAAAACACTGTTGTATGACAAAGGTTCCACAATCCTCTTTATTCTTAATTGTCCCCACTTTGGGTGTACCAAGATTGTGAGAGTCCATGCCCTCAGGCTCCTTTAAAGCCATCTGCTAGGAATTGCCTTTTGTTTTAAGATTGGCAAAGAAGGTGATGACTTAGGCTTCCACCCAAAGCCATGTTCTAGAATGACTTCCCAATTCCAAGTACTTCTTCATTTTCTTGTCTACTATTTAAAGATGAGATCTAGTTTCCTTTTCATATCCCAAAAGCTCTGAACAATTTGGGCTTTCTGTATTATTTTTAAATTCTGTATGCATGCTAGCCAGTTACATTCTGAGTTTATGCCCTGTCTCTTATCAAATATAGAAATAGTAACCATTTATACTATTAGCATTTTTCCACTAAACCTCTTTGCTCAGGGACATGAATTCAATGGGTACATTTCTACTCTCCAGGTTATTTCAGGTAAGAGTGGGACCAAATGTTTCATGACGGCAAAATCTGTGTTGCCATTTTTTAGTCCCTGTAATAGCCACATTTTAGGATTTTTCATAGAAGAAATATGTTTCTAAGAATACATTTCTGTCTTAGTCAATTTTTGCTGTGATAATGTAAAGAATTTCAAAATCTCAGTGCCTTTTAAAAGCAAGTTTTCTTCATTTTAGGTTTCAGATCAACAGGAGCTGGGATGCAACTAGGAGACAGGATTGGATCTGGACTTCAAGTCTGGTTGCAGGTGTGTTCCCTACATATTTATTATTTATTTATTTATTCTGATATCCTGCTGCATGATCCTCTCAGGATAGTTAGTAGGATCAGAAGAGGCTAATTCAAATAAGACAATTAAAATCATTGCTTGCTTTATGTTTGCTGGCATTCCATTGAATAAAGCAAATCACACAATCTACCTCAACAACTATGGAGTGAAGTATATTCCATCTTCTACAGTGGGAAGTACTGAAAAGTCTCTGGCAAAAGGTGTCCAGGTATGATTCTAAGCAAGGGAAGAGGTGAGAAATTAGAAACATTAATGCAATCTTCAAAAGAATGAAACAAAACCAAAAATTGACTTAAAAATTATAAATCACAACAGCAAAATGTGAAGAAATCTAATGTTGTGAGAGAAGCTGACAAAAATCAACATTTGGACAGGAATTCACAGTAAGAAATTCCTTTTAATAGAAAGGTATGATAAAGACATCAAAATAAGTATGTTCAAGAAATAATAAAAGGTTAACAACCATTAAAAACTAAACAAGGAGAGGACCTATAAAAAATACAGGCAGATCTGAAGAGGATAAAAAGCTATTATAAATATTGGCAATGAACGAGGTTAGCAATTCAAATTGCAATCTCAATTAATAGCATTACTTCTGTAATGGACACAGTTGAAGAGAAAATTAGTGAATTGGAAGGCAGTACTTCCTGATTCAGGGAGTTGATTAAAAATAGTTAAGAATTGTGAAATGATTTTCTCTTCAACTGTGTTCACTGCAGAAGTAATGCTATTAATTGAGAAAAAAATCTTTAATTAAAAATTCAATGTCTTGAATTAACATAGAATTATTAAGGTTTTGTATCACTGATTGGATCAGGTTTGTTAATTTGTGTCTTTCATTGATTTTGTTCATTTCACCCAATCTGCTTATTTTATTGGCATAAATTACCTCCATCATATTCTCATGTTTTCCTTTTAATGGCTATGTTCTGTAGTGAGTGATGTATTCTATTGCTAGGTATTGCCTTTTCCTTTGATTGTTGATAAATCAATGTAAATGTAGGTGTTTATTGAGTTCTTTAAAAAACCCAGTTCTTATTTCATTGATTTTCTCTATTTATGTTTTATATTTCAAATATTTTGCATTTTACTATTCTTTCTTTTTAAACATTGAAAAAAATTACCTACAAACTAATGTGGCTGTGACATCCCTAGGTAATATAATCTTATGTGACTACCCTCAAACATGTAGTCTGTTTTTGACCAAAACATCATGATTCAGCACATGACTATCTTGTTGCTTTGCTAAATTTTTTTAAGGATATTTTGCCTATCTTCATAGGGATATTGGTCTGTAGTTCTCTTTTCTTTATCTGTTGTCTTTGCTCTCAAGAAATGAATTTGGAAGTATTTTCTCTTTTCTGAAAGAGTTTGTTAGGATTGGAATTATTTCTTCCTTAAATGTCAGAACTTACCAATAGAGCATTTGGGCATAAAATTTTCATTTTGAAAAAAAATTTAATTAAAAATTCAGTGTCATGAATTAATATAGAATTATTCCTTCTCATGTATTTGTTCACTTACATCAGTAGGGACTCAAATTTTTATGTAATTCTATAAGTTATAAAATCCCTTACCATCATTATTTATTTTTTTCTTTTCTAATTTTCCCAGATTTAGTGGGACCTTGTTGACACTGGCTTCTGAGTCTTTTTTGACATGTCAGCATCATTTTTAAAGTGTTTATTTCTGGAACCCTTAATTTTTGATACCTGGAAAGTATTTTAAGCTTATCTACTTTTCCTGCCACAGCCCTGAAATCAACCATTTCTCCAGGGAACTCTGATTTTTCACTGGGGACAGGTATTTATATATCAGAATATGGGTTCTCATTTCTTCTAGGCTTTCTGAGAAGACAGATTTACATATAATATTTATTATACACATGTACTACAGATTTGTATGTAATATTTATCATATACATGTATTACATGCTTGCTAACTATGTGTCAAAAATCACAGAGTAAAGGGATGCCTAGATAGCTGGTAAAACATTTCTGGGTAAGTATGTGGGACTGTTTCTGGAAAAGATAAGTATTTGCCTCAGTAATCTTAAGTAAAGGAGATAATCCTCACCAATGTGGGCACATATTATCCAATCCATTGAGCACCCACTTATACAGGTCAAAATGGTGGAAGAAGGGTGAATTATTGCTCTCTCTTCTTGACTTGGGACATCCATCTTCTCCCAGCCTCAGACATCAAACTCCTGGTTCTCAGGGCTTTGGATTCCAGAACTTGCACCAGCAAGAGCTCCCTTCCCCACTGTGGGTTCTCAGGCCTTGAACCGAGAATTACACTATTAGGTTCCCCTGGTTTGAGAACATTTTAACTTAGACAGAATTACATCACCCTCTCATCTGGGTCTCTAGCATGTGAACAGCATTTCATGGACTACTTGGTCTCCATAAACAAGAAAAAAATCGTGTGAGTGTGTGTGTGTGTGTGTGTCTCCATCCTCCTGCTTCTGTTTCTCTGGAGAATCTGATCAACATATATATGCATACACATATTTATATCTATTTCCCTATCCCCTCTACAAATCCATGTGTGTATATCTATGTGTTTTTATGTTCAAAATAATGAATTCATTTTTATAACACAAGTTACAATTAAATATCACAGTCTTCATGCAAACATTCCTCTTTTCCTTATTTCGAACTCTCTTCTACAATGGTAAGAAAGCTGACTCTCATTAGCCATAATATATTTACTTATCTGCCCCACCTTAGAATACATATAACATAGTGTTGGGATTGCTAACCAATACTACTATGAAAAACAATTTTACTAAATAGAATCCAGTGATTTTATGTACTCTTTTTGTCTTGAGCCTTTTTATTGTATAATAAAATTACTGTGTTCTGAAGTTACTTAAGTTAGTTCTAACTCACGGACTCCTTTTAAATGTGGTTGTGTTATTCATTTGAAACACAGTAATTTTCATTTGTATTTCATTATGGTTTTTACTCTTCCTTCCCTTTTTTTTGCTTATAGTTACTTGAATTTTTAATATGTGAGGCAAAGACGATAAAATTAAAATCACACAATATTTCCCATTCTCATTTTCCCCATCATTTTCTGGCTCACTCTTGCTCATTCCTTGCATCTAACCAACATCACTGATTGTAGTTTATCCTTCTTGTTTCTTTTTCTGCAAATGAATAGAACAGGTACACATTTTTTATTAATCTTTCTTATAGTATTTTTCATATGATTTTTATTCATTTACCAATATAGTCTGAAGACAATTCTACAAAAGTTTATAGAGATATTCCTTGTTCTTTTTTGTTGCTGTATAGACCTCCATTGTTGGGTATAATATAGTTTACTGAGCTGACCTTCTATGTATGGGTACTTAAATTATTTCTCATCTTCTAAAATTATAAAGTCAGATTAATGACCTTGTACATGCACATTTTTGGCTGGAAGAGAACCTTCAGGGTTCATTCCTATAAATGGGATTACTGGGTCAAGGGTATTACTGGGTCAAATGCATAAATATTGCAAAATTCCCTCTAAAAGAGCTTGGCCAGTGTGCACTCCCACTAATTACTTATGACTACACTTGATTTTCCATGGCCACATTAAAAGAATATGTGGTCATATAAAAACAAGACCTTTGAACAAGGCCAGGCTTCAAATTTCTGTGAGAAAACAACAACAAAAATAGCCCAGCAATCTCACACTTCTCCCAAAAGCCTCTGTGATGAGCAAGGGCAGTCTGAGGAAAGGCTTCATAAAAGAGGAAAAGGGGAAGCTAGCAGCAGCCCTCAGATTGCTCCAAAAAAACATTGCCAGAAAGTAAAAGTCTACCCTAAACACAAAAATACTGAAAAGAAGTCATGGTACACCAGAGCACTGACTTCAGGGGAGGGGCTTGGAACAGCTGGTCTTTAAAAGGTGTGGCTTCTGGAAGAGAGAAGGAGCAAGAGGAAGGACAAGCACCTTTGGTGACAGAATTGAAATCACTTAGCATCTCTATGTTTATTTTCCTAGTTTGTAAAATGGAGATGATTATATACTTACTTCCTGTATAAAAATGCTGTAAAATTTAAATAAAATAGAGTTTCTGTCATTTTTTTTTTAAAAAAAGGAAACAAAGGAGAAATTTCGAGGCCCTTGAGAAGCAACAAAAATTAAAGGACTTGTGGCAATTCTGCCTATCACCAGATCCCAGTACAGTCAGCCTCTGAGGCACAGCAAGTTGAAATGGGGACAAAAGTTGCTTTAGATGAGAAAAAAGGAAATATCAGCACAGGAGGAAACTGATGAATAAGATACACTGGCATCACTAAACTACGAAACTGGAAAGAGAGATGTTTATATGAATTTGTAGCAATAGTCTAGATGTGGAACAAATATAAAAAACTTAAATATATGATTATGTGAAATATAATAAGAATATAATTTAATATAGCAATATATAGTTATAAGCTCAAGATTATGATTCCCATCTATTGTCATGCACCTGTGTCAATTTCATTGAAGTGTCTGCAGAATTGAAGACCTGGAACTTAATGGATTTAAGAAGCAAAAACAGGTTTCATGGAGATAAGTGATTTAGGTAGAGCAAAGGAGGTTGTTGGAGATGAGAAGGTCAATAAAACCAGAGGTGAAGGTATTAGAAAGAAGCGCCCTGGTCAATAGGAAGTCATCATCAGGTTTTAATATGGCTGGAAGATAGTGATCCAGGTTCTAAGCCCTTAATAAATATGGTTGAGTGTCCAGAAATTAGTAAGATGGCAAAGATGAGAAGCGGAAGAGGGCCACAACATGGGTTTGAATTTGCAAACAAATCTCTGATAAGCACTGATCTCTCTCATTGCTCTCCCTTTCTCTACATAGCACAAGTTGAGTATCCCTCATCTGAAATGTTTGAGATCAGATGTGTTTCAGATTTTGGACTTTTCTTTAATTTGGAATATTTGCATATACACAAGGTATCTTCGAGATAGAACCAGTGGAAACACAAAATTCATTTATGCTTCATATGAACCTTTGTTATAGTTTGGATATGAGATGTCCCTCAAAAGCCCATGTGGCAATGCAGGAATGTTCAGAGATAAAATGATTAGATTATGAGAGCCAGAGCCCATGGGAGATATAACCTAATCAGGGGATTAATCCATCTAGTAATTTAATAATTTGAATGGATTCCTAGGGGGTAACTGTAGGTAACTGTATGACTGGAGGAAGTAGGTCACTGGAGGTCTGCCTTTGGGGATTATATTTTGTTCCTGGATCTTTTCACTCTGCTTTTTGGCTCCCATGAGCTGAGCAGCTTGGCTGTGCTTTACCTTCTGCCAAGATACTCTGCTTCATCTCAGTCCCAGAGCGATGGAGTTCGCCAACCACAGACTAAACACTCTGAAACCATGAGCCTAAATATACTTTTCCTTTAAGTTGCTTTTGTCAGGTATTTTTGTCACAGTAATGAAAAGCTGATTAAAATGACCTTATATACATAGCCTAAAGGCAATTTCATATAATGTTTTGAAACACATGAGATAAAATTGCCTGGTTTAGAATTTTCTACCTGTAACATCATGTTAACACTCAAAAAGTTTCAGATTTAGGAGCTTTCATATTTTCGGATTAGGGATGGTTCAGCATGTTGAAGATGAAATTGATATTCTATTCTTTTTTTCAACATTGCTACCTGGAGACCACTCTGCCTTCTTCTCCACAGAATTCTTTCTTTTAGAATCTCATGTTGTGAGAATACACTATTTGTATCTGTTTGTCTCTGTCTGTCTGTCTCTCTCTCTCTCTCTCTCTCATCTTTAGATCCCTAAACCACTCCACATTTCTTAAATATTTTAGCCTTGAACTCACTGTCATTCTCTGTAGCACAAATTCCCATGCTTCTTTGTGATTTCAACATCTATGTAGATATTCCATGGCCTCCTGTTTCCCAATTCTGTGCACCATTTTATTTCAACCTCTTACAACCATGGTTCTGTCAAAACCCTTCAATCACTGAAAACTATAGGCCTTCTGTATTAGTTTAGGTAATGTTAACTACAATCACATTACTAACCAACCTGCAAAATATAAACATGACAGAAGTTTATTCCTTCCTCATATGGTGTCTAAAGGGGAGTGTACCTGACCAGCAGATAGCTCTCCTCTGGGCAGTAACCCCTGCTCCTTCCTTTCTGTGGCTATGTCATCTTGATCACATGACTTCCTAGTTTACTACATCCACCTTCACTGAATCATTAGAGACAAAGAGGCAGCAGGACTGTGTATGGGAATGTTTTAGGGGCAGGTCTAGAAATGACACGCATCTTCTCTGCTCACTAGAGAATGACTAGACTTTAGTCCTATGTTCACCCTTTACTATAAGGGTGCTCAGAAAGGCTAGCTGTGTGTCCAGAAAGAAGAGAAAATAAGTGTGGGCACCTCTGGCTTCTGATCACCAGTTCTCTGTTTCCCTGAACTACCTCTTACCATTTCAGTTCATTCTTGCTAGTACCCCAATTCTAACAACATCTAAACCTCATCAGGACCTACAGAAAAACTGATCTTATAACTTTTTTTTTCTTCTCACTACTCCCATAGTTAAGCCTATGGTTCAATATTTTAATCACTTTCTTGTATACACCCTCACTCACTTTATCTTATATTCACCTGGGAACATTCCAATCCTAGTTAAATCCATGGGACTGCTTTTCCTGAGACTTCATCTAGTCCTTTCTTTCTCTTCCTTTCCTAAACCACAATACCTCCTTGTGTGCCTTCATTCTTGTGATGGCCTTGCTTTGTGTCACTGAAGAAACAGAAGCAAAATGAAGAAAATGTCCAGAAGCAGTCACTGTGGCATGCCCCCATCCATCCAGAGCTGTGCCTCATCTGCTACCTCCCCTCCTGCTGACTACAGGAGCCTCCCTTGCTCCTAAGGCCATGTTCTCCATTTGTACACCAACAGGGCTAAAACTTTCTAAGGGGCTGGCACTATTTTAAACCCTTTGTTTATTAACTTATTGATTTCTCCCCAATAAGGGAGGTAGGGCTATCATCCCCACCCCACAGAGGTAGGTAACAAAGGTATGGAGTCAAGGAACGTTGACTCCACTTATGTGGCTGATAAGCAGTGGGCTCTGACTTGAGTCCCAGTAGTCCATTCCCAGAATCCATGTTCTGCCAAACTGCTTCTCAAGATGGAAGAGTTGACCACCTTCCAACTCCTCAAGGACATCAGCAATTTTCCCCATTCCCCTCACATCATCTAACATCACATGATATAATTTTCCACATATTTCAAAATAAAATCTCTCCAATCCCACATTGTCTTCCACTGAGCATCTTACTTCTGTGCCTCAACTTTTCTGAAAAACCTCTTGAAAAAGTTGTCTATATTACCCTGTTTGGCTATCTCCAATCTCTCTCCACCTTGCCTTCATGAAACCCTCTCTATTCTCTCCACTTTGGCTTCGACCTACAATCACTCTATTGAAAGAGTTCTGGTCAAGGCCACCAATGACCTCCATGTTGTAACCCTAATCCCAAATCCAGGTCTTCATCTTCCTTTCTCTAGCTGTGTTCCTTGGCCCATTCTCTCTTATTGTTGATTCCCAAATATCTATCCTAGGCTTAGATGTCCCCTATGGAACTTTAGATTTGTATTTTTGATAACCTATACAATATCTTCACTTTGATATCTAAAAGGCTTCTCAAACTTTAATCTAAAACCAAACACCTGATCTTTCTGCTATAAAAAAACTCTCAATAGATGGCCATCTTACCCTTTCTATTTCTCACAGGCTAAAACTTGAGTTATCATCCTTAACTCCATCTCATTTTAAAAAATTCTTTGTCTAATCATTTAATGAATCCTGCCAGCTCCATCTTCAAAATACAGTTTTAATCCTACCGCTTTCCATCACTCACCTCTGAGCTCTTACCGCCCTGCATTAGAGACAGTCAGGATGCATGGCTAGGAGGCTGTCATCAGGATCTGTCACTGCTGATCACAGGCATCGTCCTTCTTCCTGTTCTGTTTCTCCTCCATCCTAACAGCTGAGTTCTTGAGGATTGTGCAGGATGTCAGAGGATAGCAAGGAAGAAGATTGTCTTCAAACAGTTCTGCTTTCATGTTGTGAGATGTCCCCTGTGGCAGGAAGACTATCTTCTACCTGCTTGGAATCGAAAGAGGAAGAACTAAAGGGAAAAAAAAAATGGGATATTTTAGTAAATTGTCCTATCAAAGTGAAGGAGAAGTGTGTGGACACTGGATTGAGATGGCAATGGGGAGCAAGGACAATGCCTGCACCACCTCTCACAATGAGCATAAGGAGTACCCCCACCACTTCTGGAACAGGCTACAATGGGGGAAATGACTTCATGGAAGAGGCTACTTTTGGGTTTAAGCAAGGTGGAAACAGCTAAGGCTGTTTGTGGAATATGAGGCACTTGCACACTGGACATTGACCAAAGAAAACAGGACTAAGGTGTGGCAAGGAAGACAAAAAACTGCTAACATCCAAGTGCTCCCCCAAATCAATACAGGTTGAATATCCCTTATCTGAAATGATCGGGACCAGGATTGTCTCTGATTTTGAATTTTTCCAGGTTTTGGAATATTTGTATATACATGATGATGTATCTTGGGCATGGGACCTAAGCTGAAACATGAAATCCATTTGTGTTTCATATATATAGTACACACATAGCCTAAAGGTAATTCTATATAATACTTTTAATGTGTATGTGCCTGCATTTTGACTGTGACAGATCACAGGAGGTCAGGTGTGGAATTTTCCATTTGTGACACCATGCTGATGCTCAACATGGAGTGTTTGCTTTTGGGATGAGATTAGGGATGCTCAACTTGTAATAACAGTGGTTACATATTGGTATACCAAATTTCTGTGGTGAGCAATTTGCTAGATCAAATAAGGATCAGTCTCAAGAGGGAACGGTCACACAACCTTCGCAATCAGAGTGCAATCTCACAAATTACCTGGAGACAAAAGAAAATTGTTAGATTTTATGCAACAGATTCTAAATATATATCCTACAAGAATATCTTGGTATTCCCCCAAATGCCTAATGCTCAAATTATTATTTCCTCCAATGTTATTACTATTATTTTTTTAGCTTTTGCCCTTATCTTAGTAAGACAGGCTAATTCAAAGCATTATATAGTCAAAGTTCACTATTCCTCAATATCTGAAATACTTGATATTATAAACCTGCTCCTATTGATTCTTTTATTTGGATCAAGGCACAATAAAGAGTCACAAGTTTCATAGTTTTTACTCCTACAGTGAATGTACAACACACTCACAACCTCTTCCAAGCCCTTCCTACTTCTATTATGCTTCACTGTCATTCCCAGTCCTGTCATTAGAATTCCATTTGTTCTTCTCTTGCTCAGCACCCTGTCTTGAGCGCCACCCTACCCACCAATCATTTGCTTAACAGATAGCAGCGTAAGCACCCAATGTGTTCTATAAGGTATGTGCTATAACTCAAGTCTGCATTTTTTCTCAGTAAATAGAGTCTTATTCTTCCTGTGGTAGACTATATGCAACTTGAGGACAGACACTGCGGTTATCTTTGGAACCCTAAGACTAACAGATGGTAACCTGCACATAGTAGGCTCTGTGGTATTATTTGGAATAACTGAACCAGTGCTGTCCTTGCTACTCTAAGAAGTACCAGATTGTTGCAGGATAGCAGAGCAGGCCCTCATATTTAACAAAGGAATGAATCAGTAGGTAGATATTTGCCCATTCCCAGTTAGAAGAGCATAAAGAATTTTGTAATATTAGAAACTAATGAAAGTAATTATTAATATTGTTAATTGTGACTCTGGCCAAACTAGAGTCATTTAGGAATGAGAATGTCCTTATTATTAAAAATTTATATTTTAGTATTTACAGAGAAATTTCATGAAGCATGTGGAATTTATCTTAAAGTTTTTTACTACCATTGACAAAATAGATGAAGCAAACATAATCTTTGTTAGTAGAGTTGTATGCACATTCTAGTCTAGTCAAACACTTAAAATGTAATCAACAAATGACAAGAGCAGATTAAGAAGACAGAAATTAATGTGTTGCCTTTAAGTGAACCAATAACAAATAATAAACTAAAAGGAAAATACCAGTAACCAGAAAATACAATATGGTACAATTTAAAAGTAATTGAAAATGATTCACCCGAGGATAATCAAAAGACAATATTCTAAACTACTTTTGGGAGGCAGGAAGATAATCTCTTATTGAGAAATAAAATATTCACATTTAAGAAAATAAATTTCAAATACTACATGAGACAAAAATGTGATTAATTATTTATTTCTATTTAGGGAAAATAAATTTTTCTTTACATAGCTTGTTTTCTTGTTTTACATGTGAAACCAAAATGTTCACTAACATAAATAAATATAAATAAATTAATCTTATATTACAAAAGAATAAGATTTACAATTCGCTATAAACACCTTATTTCAGAAATAATAGAATCTTATGTCAATGAGATCTCCAGAGTATTTTTAAAGATATTAAATCAAAGAAGACAATTTTCACAATTCTCTTTTACTGGGGAAAACAAAACAAAATATTTGTCCTCAGGACAAAATTACAGTTTAATCATTTCACAAGTAATAGACTAAGTAGAGATGAAAATTCCTGACAGAACAAGATCATTTTAGAATGTGATTCATCTCTTTTTGGCAATTCTGTTTAGAAGACACTAGATTCTGTTGTTTGTTTTTTGCTAGCCAATTAATATTTTTAACTTTTTACTTTTCATTAAATTAAAATAACACATCTAGTGAAAAAAACAAAAACAAACAGTTATTTCCTTTTTTTCACATTCCCAGTCTATCTCTACACTTTCAGGAGTGATCACCCTCCATTCTGGGAGTTGTTCTATTCTCAAGAGGCCTTAGGTATACTGGGAACGTGATTCCAGACACACTCTTTTGTCCTTGCTTTGTTAACATTCCCAATACACCTTAAACACAAGAATAACATGTAAAACATAGAGAATTACTGCATTTATTGTATCCACTTCTCCAGAACGTTCTAACAAACTACAAGTATTCTGTGTACATGAGTACACTTTCTTCTTAACTCTTCTTTGGCTAAGTCAGATAGCCAATGGCTCCTAGCGTCACAAGCAAAACTGTCAAAGTTATACATGTGTGCCCTGAAAGTGAAAAAAAAATTACAATCAAAATGGCTCATTCACTAATAACAAACCTTAAGTTTTAGTTTTAGTTTCTATGTGATAAAGCAGCAAAAAGAGTTGGTTAACTGGGGGTACAAAACAAATGCAAAATTAGTAAGTTAAAAAGCACGAATAACTTCTGCAGGCGTAATTTAATAGCTATAGCAACGATTAAAATATGACAATTTTTAGTTTCTTAGATTAATAGCAGCCAAGCTAGAGTCATTTAAGATACATTTATACCAAAAATCAATGATTATCTCCTACAGACAACCTGTGAAGTAGAGGAAAGATTCGTTAGATTTAGACACAGAAAATTTCACAGGTACATTTACATCAAGTAATTTTTGTGTAAAGACAAATGGTGTCTTTTAAGATCCATATGCATGACTCGTAAAAAAATATCTTAACACATATTATAAGTTTTTTAAACACTGGACAGCCTAAAAGCCACTAAGCAACAGGAGAAACAAACATGGAACAGGCCAATCATCTCATGATGCAAATTGTCATAATGAAAACATTGTTATTAAGCCTTAATGTATCATTGTTCCCTTCCCAAATATTTGTGGCATCATAGCATCTAATCAGTACAATAAACAGAGTGCGACTCAGGATGAGATGATGAGCATACTGCTGATGCAAGAATGGATGACGTGCGTCACAGTAAGGACAGAGTTAGTGTTAGTCATTTGTTCAACAAAGAAAAACAATTCTAGCAATAATAAAGACTTAAGACTCTATTATAGAGACTTAAGACTCTATTATCCTTTAAGAGTCTGCAGAAACCCTAAGCCCACTGTCTTGAAGGATATTTTACAAGACACAGAAATGTGCTTTTATTAAACTATATGTATATATATATATATATACCTTTTATAATTTATCAGAATGTCTGACTTCTGAGGTATCATCAGTCTCACTTAAATTATGAAACATAACATTGACTGCTTTGTTGTTCTCATGTGTGTTATAAGAGCTGGATAGTAAAGAAGGAAAAAACTAATTGAATTATATAATGTAAATTTCAAAGAACAAAATCAGGCGTTTGCTTACTCTCCCATCACTACACTAAAATTTATTGTAAAAACCCAACACTTTTAAAGAAGTAAACAAACCCTCTGGTAGACAGATATAAAAATGATTAGATACAGTTACATTATCACTTTCACATTAGTTAACTGTATCCTCTGTCCTAATGAAGTTCAAATTTTTAATTAAATAAATATGAAATCTGGAGAATAACCCACATGTATAAAGTCAGTTCTTACCCTTGACAGCTTACACTTTCAAAATAAGGTGAGTGGATTAGTTTTTAAGTGTACATACAAGTGCTATGGGTTTGTATGACATTCCCTCTGTTTCAGAAATTAAGCAATTATGTTTACTGCAAAAATCCCCAAATATAATTCAATAACAAATACTGCTTCTATATTCCAGCATTTTTCATCCTAGTAAAATATCATGGCAAATTGCTTTACCAAAGTATGTAAAGATGCTGATGAAAGCTGGTAAACTCATCCCTTGCCACCCTCTCCTGACTCATGGAGCACCAAGGCACTAACTTTGGTAAACTGATAATGCTTTATAAATTGATAATTTATAACATAATAAATTTATAACACTCTAAAAATAGAGCTGGAATAAGTACATAAGGTTGGTGAATTGACTGAATTTCTTCCAAAGTAGTTGTGTTCAGGCATCTATTCTAACTTCACTCACTCTACATGTTATATTAATTAATCCTAGATTTCTTTCCTTCTGTATAATACACAGATATTATAAATTATACTGAATAGAAAAAGGGTCCATTGATTTAAGACATCACAAAGTAAGACACTGCTTTCCATCATTTTCTTATGTAATGTGGTTACTGTCCTAGAATATACTGAGGGGGGAAAAAAAGACACAAAATCTATTCTCCAGGACAGTAATTACAGACAGAAGGAATGAAGAGGCAACATGTCCAAAAATACAATAAAGCTAAGCAAGTTATCTACTGATACAGTATTAAGTTTTACTGAAAAACAATAGCCAAGAATAGATTTTTTAAAAATTATCAGAATTTCTGCTCACCCTGATTTTCCATAGTCCCAGAAAATTTTGACTAGAATTAGGATACCAATTATTATAGCAGCAGCAACAAATCCTTGAGGGGAAAAAATTTGGTAACACAATTAATAACAACAATGGCATATTCATTGGAGCTTCACAATGACACACAGTAGATATATAAGACAAGTTAAAGAAAAAATGGGAGACATGACTTGCATTTGGTATATGGATTCCTATTGTCACAAGTTCAACAATAAATACAGCATGTTATTTCTCCTGTCTTCTTTGAAAGAGAAAGAAATAAAGTATCAAATACAATTTTTTTTTTTAAACAGGTTTTAGAGGATTCTACAGTGTTTCAACACAACCATGCTTACTTTTAAATGTTTGATCATCAGTAGTTCAAATATAAACTGAATAATGAGTTAGAAGGCATTTTGGAGTTCACTCTCATTTTGTAGGTGAATATATATTGATATCCAGAAAAGTCAAAGTTACATTAAATTTTCACATTTATAAATTTTCTCAACATTACTGCCTCTGAGCAACACGAAATGGACGCTTTATGTGTCTTGACATGATTGTTAGCTTTGGTCTCTGTGGTTCTTCAAATTTTTCAGATAAAAGAAATTCACACACTTCCTTTTCCAGATGACAGCAATCACAAAAAACTTTATTATTATATTATCTGACTTCTTATATATTATCTGACTTTTTAACTCTGAGTAACGGATGGATAATTATTGTAGTGGAACTGAAGTATGTCAGGTGAAGGAGCATGTAATAAGACAGTGGTAACTCTTGAATCAGCAAATTATTCATTTGAAATAACTGCATAAGATGTTAGAGTCTTGCAAGTACACTTAGATTTTGGCTACATTTGAATATTGGGAATACACGCCATAGTCAAGTAGACATGTAAAGGATAAGTAAATACGTGTATGATAAAGGATATAGAAAAATAGGTATTTCACCAAGTATTCTCTTTTTCTTTAACATTCTTTCAATTGAGCATAAAGAATTTATAAATGTCACAATATGGTATTTCCACAATGAGAGGAGAAAATATAACAATATTAGTAAAAAAGTCAAGGCTACCTTGTCTAATTTGAGTTGTGCAGGCTCTTGTCCTATTACTAGGAAGAAATGCTATCCTTCACTGGACAGTTTCCTTTTATCTCTGTGACTTTGGACAAGTTATAAATTATGTGAAACTACAGTTTTATCAGCTGAAAAATATAAAAATGCTACATTATAAAACTACTCTAAGAAGAAAATTAACATATAAAAATCTCAGTACAGTACTGGCTACACAGCAAACATGCAAATATTACTTGAATTAAAAACTGCTTTTATTCTTCAGTGTGGCCAGAGGGAATGATAAAATTGTCATGAATCATAAAATTCATAGTGTTATGATTTCTTGAAACTATACTCATTTAACTTTTGGCACTGTGCTTAGAGTTTTCGAATCCATTATCACATCAAGCTTCAAAGACTTTTTTATAGAAATCATAATTTCTGTCTCATAAATGAGAAAACTGGAACCAAGAGATTAATTACTTGCTTTGAATATTTACTAAATTAAAAAAAGAGATTCAGACCAAGGTCTGACTGAATCCAAAGCACAAAGCACAAACTCTTTTTCTTTTTTCTATATAATACTGTCTTCAAACACAAAAACTAGTAAAACTAGATAGAGCATGAATTCTCAATGGGGGTGATATCCCAAATAGGTAAAAACAAACAAACAAACAAAAAAAAAAACCTTACTGTTTTTATCTGTATAAAGTACAGTTATATAGAAAAGTATATAAATAGATTTAATGAACAGTATTAAAAACTCATGGAGGATGATGATGTGGGTGTGCGTCTAAACAGGTCCTTGGTAGAGAAAAGGAAAGAATAAATACATATTGAGAACCATTGATAACAGATCCAGTAGAAGAATATTTTTTAAAATTCATAGTGCCAGTGTCATTTACAAGGCAATTAGGAAATACTATGAAGATTCAATAGTGCAATTAAATAGAAAACAAAAATCAACTATTTCCCAAGTTCTATCATCTGCATCATTTACTTACATTGCAGTATAATCAAAAGCAATTTCTTTGCAACACAGTTTACTTATCTTTAAAATGATTCACCACACTAATCTGAGAAATAAAATAATTATCAGGATTATGTCTTCCAAGACATCTCTCTCTCTCTCTCTCTCTCTCTCTCTCTCTCTCTCACACACACACACACACACACACACACACACACACACACACACACATGTTGCTGTATGTCTGGGTCAAGAAAGAAGGAGCTCCTTTTTATTTTTTAACACAAGCTGGAATTACATCCAATCTTGAATAGAGTTTCCTGGGAAATAAATCAGATTATAGACCTTGAGAACTTCAGAGAAAAAAATAAGCTCTTCAAACTTTTACTGAATGCCCTTGGTCAAGTAAAAAAAAAAAAAAAAAAAAGTCATCTATAAAACTCATCATTTTTTTGTAAACAGTGAATCATTAAATCATGAGATTGTTTTTTCATTTAGAAAACATTTATTTCTATTTCAAATATAGAATAAACAAAGAATTCCAACTGTTGGAATCTTTCAAGATAAATTGGTTAGCTTTTTAAATCTTCCAGCATTTGCAGTATAAAATAACAATACTAGTAATAACAAAATATCTGTTTTCAGGTTTATTGTCCCTTGATAATTCATGCATATATAAGACAGGGAACTTTGCTAAAAAGTACATAATATAAAAATAAACACTTTTTAAAAATAAAAGTGTATTGTCAATTGAACATTCTTATCAGTATATAAATCTAGCTGTATTGTTTCTTAACAACATTTCTCTTACCATCTTTATAGTTTATTGATTTTCTTGTTAATGTATAACATCAAATATGTCTATACAAAGAAAATACTGTACCAAATGCCAGAATAAACTGCAATGCAGATGTTTTTGGCCTCATGTCTGCACAGCAACAGAACAGTTTTTAAAAGAACTTTGCTTCAAATGACAGAGAAGAGGAAAAGACAAATATGTTATCAAAGGTAGCACTTTTTGTCTCATCTGGAATAGGACAGAGATCTAGAAATGGTAAAAAAAGTAATTTATGATCAATTGTCAAGCACTTGAGGATAAAACTGATTTATAATTGTCTCCATCTTGTAAGTTCCTAGAATGAGGCTCTGAGACAGTGGGCACGCAATACTACTTGATTGATTGGCCTTGTGATCTGAAGTTGTCTTAAAATTACCTTGGAACAAGAGCATGACTTGGAATACACAGGAACATATCGAGTACCTAATGGTGTCCACACAACATGTTGATAAAATGCATTTACCCATTTTCTCTTAGGTACCCATAAACACTGCATTTTGATAGTTTTTCTAAGACAGTTAAAAGGTAATATTCTCTTCCAGGAATATGGGTTGTACATCCCACAGTGATGGCAATTTCTTTTAACTGTCTGGGAGCCAAACTTACCATATATAAGACTGACAGCACCTGAAAAAAAAGAAGAAAAAAATATTTACAAAATTTAAATTTTTAAATTTTATCTGATTTGCTAGAGATTTAATATCTGTACATAGCTATTAATAAAATATACTTGAAAGCTCAAAAGCAACTTCAATCTTTGTAAGTAAAATAATTATAAATTACACATTATTTACTTAATCAAGTTACATAAATACCAGCGCCTATATCTGTTTGACATTCAACATTATAAACAAAAGTTATGATAGCTATTGAATACTAAAACAAAATCATCTAAATTTGGTTCTCTAACTAGATGGCAAGAAACAAGTTTGAAAAGATCAAATAGTAAATAACAACTAAACCCATCTTACCATCAAGAAACTATGAGAAACCTAACTTCCTTTCAGCAGATTCTAACAAAACTCGTCATCTTATTATTTATATTCATCAATGATTATGAATGAGTCAAAAGCATTATTATGAAAAAGCCTGGCTACAATAAATTGGAAACTATTCAATCTTGCAATCTCGGTCAGCTTCACATTTCATCATAGTGCATCAGATCACATTTGAGAACAGCACCAACTGACCTGAAGGAGAAGTTTCTTTTCCTTCCGTTACTCTTGTTGTATAAAAACTCGTGGTTGCTTTGGGAACAGGTGGGCGCTGTGTTGCTGTAATACGAGCAGAGGTGAATCTTTTTGTACTTTTGAGACCCTGGGTCACTGGGACATGTAAAGTAGTGGACTTTCGTGTTGCTGGAAAACGCTGTGTAAATGAAGCTTTTGTGGTGGAGACTTTTTGAGTGGTTGTTGTGGTCTGTGTAGCAAAAGCATTAGCCATGAGGAGAGTTTGGGCAGCTGGTGAGGTCTTTGTAGGTAAAGCATTTGATATAGTGGATGTCTGAGCTGTTGCTGGGGTCTTTGTGGTTGAATTACTTGCTGTGGTAAGTTTTTGAGAAGTTAATGGGGCTTCTGAGGCTGGGATATTTACTGTAGTGGGCTTCTGATGTGTTGGGAATCTTGTATCTGGAACATTTACTGTGGTGGGTTTCTGAGGAGTTGGTGGGACTTCTGTATCTGGAGCATTTACTGTGGTGGGCTTCTGAGGAGTTGGTGGGGCTCTTGTATCTGCAGCATTTACTGTGGTGGGCTTCTGAGGTGTTGGGGCTTTTGTATCTGGAACAGTTATGGTGGTAGGCTTCTGAGATGTTGGTGGAGTTCTTGTAGTTGGAATATTTACTGTGGTAGGTTTCTGTGGTGTTGGTAGGGCTCTTGTACCTGGTGCATTGACTGTGGTGAGCTTCTGAGGTGTTGGTGGGGCTCTTGTACCTGGTGCATTGACTATGGTGGGCTTCTGAGGTGTTGGTGAGGCTCTTGTAGCTGGAATATTTACTGTGGTGGTTTTCTGAGGTTTTGATGAGGCCTTTGTACCTGGTACACTGGTTGTGGTGGGCTTCTCGGGTGTTGGTGGGGCTCTTGTAGCTGGAATATTTACTGTGGTGGGTTTCTGCGGTGTTGGTGGGGCTCTTGTACCTGGTACACTGACTGTGGTGGGCTTCTGAGCTGTTGGTGAAGGCTTGGAACCTGAGGATTTTCCTGTGGAGGAAAAATGTTAAGAAAAAAAATTAGTGAAATATTGCGGGGCTGGGGATGTGGCTCAAGCGGTAGCGTGCTTGCCTGGCATGCGTGCGGCCCGGGTTCGATCCCCAGCACCACATATAAACAAAGATGTTGTGTCCGCTGAAAACTAAAAAATAAATAAATATTAAAAAAAAAAAAAGAAATATTGCTTTCCCAGTGAAACTTTCTTAGCCATTGCTTGTTCTGTAGGCTTTCTGTCCCCACCAAAAACCTAGACTGACTTTTTGGGAAATCTAGTCTTACTGTATATGGCAAGGAGTTAAAATAATACATTGTTTTTGCTTCTGATATTAATTACACCTATAGGTGACTAAAACAGATTTATATTAAGGTCATATTGAGGTTCTCAAACTTTTCCGTATGGGGAAAGAAGAAAAAGGAAACCAAATTTGGAGTCGGTGGTGATCTCATTCTCAGTTCTCTTTATTTTCTCTCCAAAACTGTCTTCCTTCCCGTATGCCAGGACCAATGAACAACAGGATGCTATCACTGAACTGCTGTAGACAGTCACAGCACTGTTGCTTTTTCCAGTGCTTTCAGGACATGTTAGTTATCCTGGAAACCTATTTCACTTCTTTGTTAAGTAATTCATAGGCCTGAGTAAAAATAATTCCCTTTTCCTCTTGTACCAGTTACCAACTCTATGTATCTGTTTAGTTCCTCTTCAGATTTCAGGCCAAAGAACAATTATTACAAAACTTCCATTAAAGACATATTCTTAGAACCACAAATAACAAAATGGCAATGTCTGGGTTGCTTATACAGACTTGTTGTGCAGACAGTGCCAGAGGCTTGTTCTACCACATGCCAAGGGTCTTATCCTTTGTTCTCTAATCCCTCTAAGCTTTGCTTTTCTCCTCTGTAAACTGAGGAGAAAATCAGAACAGATTGATGCTAATTATTCTGATTTGATCATTGCACAGTTGTATATGTATTGAAACATCACATTGTACTCCGTGCAATTGTACAATTATTATGTCAATTTTTAAAAATAAATTAATAAAAAATGAAGACAAAAACAAAAAACCTAATGTAGATTGCATGACATCATTGTAAAGATGAATGGAAATGACTTGGTAAATTGCTTCACACAGCTGTGTCCCCAAAGCAACAGGGTGTATTAGCCAGTACCACAGCCACCCCCATCACACACCCAGTATTCTGGGTACTCAGATGGTATGTTATTTGTTTGTTTGTTTGTTTCCTTTACCTATATCACAGGATGACATAAGGGACAAGTCAATAAAATAAACCTAGCAAGGAACACAGCACTTAGCAGCACTCAAATAATGTCACCATCATTGGAGTAAATAAGGTTTTCATATGGACTTTTCATTTTAAAACCCTTGTGTATAAAAAGTACTCTTTGTTCCATTGAATTAATTTTTATTTTTGATTCAGAGGACTTATATACTACCAAAGGAGTTATATTTCCTGAAAATTTATTTATTTTTTGTTATTGATGCGTAATTTAATTCCACTGTGTTCAGGAATGCATGCTCTGAATAACTTCAATCTTCTGAAATCCATTTAAGTTTCAAGCCTAGCATATGGTCAATTTTGGTTGTAGGTCTCATGCGCACTTGAAAAAAATGGGCCATCTGTCATTGAGGATCCCATATTCTTACACATAAATTTAAGCTCAACTATTGCTCAGATCTTCCATATTCTTAGTGATTTTTGTTGTTCATTCTATTAGCTACCGAAATAGTATGTAGAATTTTCCAACTGTGATTGTGGATTTGTCTATTTTTTTCCTGTCCATTCTTGTCCTTTTCAATTGAAACTATTTTTCAAATGCATACATATTTTAGATTGTGAATTGCAGATTTCCCAAATTGATTCCTTTATTATGAACTGTCCTATCTTCAGGTACTCATTGATATTAACAGAACTGCACCATTTTTGTTAATGTTTGTATAGTACATTTCCCATTGTTTTCAATCAATTTATTGTCTTATCATTCAACTATGTCTCCTGTAAACAGTAAATAGTTAGGTTTTATTTTGAGTCTGACAATCTTAGTCAAATTACAATTAATACAATTACTGATGAATTTAGGTTTCAACCACTATCTATTTTACATTTGTTTCCTTTCCTCTCATTTTCTTCAGGATTAAATAATATCCTTCCTTTATGCTTGTGATATACACATTCTTTTAGAATTCTTTGGTGGCAACTCTAGCAATTAGCATTAGACTATAAGCCAACTAGGCAAATTAATTACTTTCCCCACTTTTTTCAGTACATCTAGAACTTTGGAACATTTACACTGAATTTACTTCCTCTTCCTTATTTCTGTTGGAGGTTCTATTTCTATTATATTCTACATATAATTCAAATCCCACAAGACACAGTATTTTACTCCCTCATGAAGTCAGTGTTCATTACCCATTGTCAGTGTTCTTCATTTCTTCTTGCATGTTCATGTATGACATGGGATTATTTTCATCCTACTTAAAAATTTCCTTTAGTTTTCATAAGGTCTGGTATGCCATTGACAAGTTCCCTCAGTTTTTGTCTGAATATATCTTGTTTGTAGTTTTGAAAGATAAATTCACTGGGTACAGAACTCTAGGTGAACAGTCATTTTCTTTCAGTATTTTACAGTTTTCTTTTCATTGTCTTTTGGGCTGCATTCTTTTTGCTGAGAAGTGAGTAATCAGTGCCTGGTGTATTTCATAGTTATAGAAAATTCTCGGTCATTATCTTCTTCAATATCTTGCCTTCATCCCTTCCCTTTCTCTTCCAACTTCCTCTCCTTCCCCTCTTCATTCTTCTTTTTTCTCTTTCTAGCTCTCTCCTCTCTTTCTAACCTCAGTTAGAATTTTAACATATTTCAAATGTCTCTTAAGCTTTTATATTTTATATTCTTTTTGCCTGTGTGTATAGAAGTCACAGTCCCCTCTGACAATTGGATGAAAAAACTGTCCCACAGAAAAGTGAAAATATGCAATATATATATTTATATATGATTTTACATTTATTTCTCAAGAGAGTTCATAGAATCTTTATAGCCCACATATAGGCCTAAGGGTAAGAATAAACAAAAATATAACTACTGTGAACTGATTACCTATGCACTGAGGTGGCAGGTCACTCCATTCTCCTTCGTTTTCTTTGACAGTACAATAAATGGAGCTCTTTCCAACCAGGTTGAATCCTTTATCACATCCATATGTTATAGACTGTCTATATACATAAACTTCGTGTTCCTCTTGAATATAGCCATTGTCAATTTGGGTTGGTTCTGGACAGTAAATTTCTTAAAAAGAATTACAAATTTTTTTTAAAAAAATATAACTAGCAAGGTACTTTTACAAATAAAAACTAAAACATGATTTTTTAAAAATCAAAATATATCATTTTCTCAGTTTGTAAAAGGACCATCTTTAAAATTAAAAGATCTAGAAGAAGCACCCAGCTTGTACCTTTTAAGTACAGGTTAAGTACATTTAATTGTCCCCCCCCCCGCCCACACACACACACCTTGCCAAGCTGCATATCATGCCGAGAATGGAAACTGCCCCCAGCCCCACACTAGGGAACCAGAAGATGAGCAGGATTTACAAACCAGACTTACAACAATAGTTCTTGGCTTTTGTTCACTATACAAATTCTATACTATTTTGGCTTTGGATCAAACTGTGAATAATTTCATTTCTTTTTGCTTCATCGCCATTCTCTCTTTTGACTACACATGTGGATAATATGGGCAGGAGACCAAAGGTAATCTATTGAAATCCCCATAGTCAAGCCTCTGGCTGCCTCCACCCCCTACAAGTTCAGCATTATCAACAAAGGATGCTCGTACATGTCTATTAAGTAATGGGTAGAATATCTGGAGCTCTAAATGCAAATATTATAGAACATGAATGTTAATCTTGAGATGAATTTATAGAAATAATTAGATTTAAGACACATGTAAACCCAAAATTCCAATAATGTTTGTATGTGCCACACATCAAACCAAGGCTTGAAAAAGTCAATGCTACAGGATGTTAGAGTCAAAAATAGGGCAGTTGGAAATAACTTTAGGGAGGAAATGGAACTTGAGTTTAATCCTAAAATGTTCCCTTCTTCCAAGACAGGAAAGACAGCATAGCTCTTCATTCCAGGGGAATGGCAATAAATGAAAGGAGCTGAGAATTCAGAAATATATACAGATCATTTTGAATAGAGTAAAAGATCTTAAGTGTCAGGACAATATTTTCACTTCTAGAGCAAAAATTTTTAGTATGTAGTAACTCGCAGAGACTCAAGATAAATCTTATTGAGCATAGTTGAAAAGTCTCCCTTGCAGGGGTGGGCGGCGGCTGTGCTCCTCCTCCAATTGGGGTGATCTGTCTACCATGCATAAGATAACAAATAACCCAATCAACAAATGGGCCAAGGACCTGAACAGACACTTCTCAGAGAAGGACATACAATCAATCAACAAGTACATGAAAAAATGCTCACCATCTCTAGCAGTCAGAGAAATGCAAATCAAAACCACCCTAAGATACCATCTCACTCCAGTAAGATTGGCAGCCATTATGAAGTCAAACAACAACAAGTGCTGGCGAGGATGTGGGGAAAAGGGTACACTTGTACATTGCTGGTGGGACTGCAAATTGGTGCAGCCAATTTGGAAAGCAGTATGGAGATTTCTTGGAAAGCTGGGAATGGAGCCACCATTTGACCCAGCTATTCCCCTTCTCGGTCTATTCCCTAAAGACCTAAAAAGAGCATGCTACAGGGACACTGCTACATCGATGTTCATAGCAGCACAATTCACAATAGCAAGACTGTGGAACCAACCTAGATGCCCTTCAATAGACGAATGGATAAAAAAAATGTGGCATTTATACACAATGGAGTATTACTCTGCATTAAAAAATGACAAAATCATAGAATTTACAGGGAAATGGATGGCATTAGAGCAGATTATGCTAAGTGAAGCTAGCCAATCCCTAAAAAACAAATGCCAAATGTCTTCTTTGATATAAGGAGAGTAACTAAGAACAGAGTAGGGTCGAAGAGCATGAGAAGAAGATTAACATTAAACAGGGATGAGAGGTGGGAGGGAAAGGGAGAGAGAAGGGAAATTGCATGGAAATGGAAGGAGACCCTCAGGGTTATACAAAATTACATACAAGAGGAAGTGAGGGGAAAGGGAAAAATAATACAAGGGGGACAAATGAATGTCAGTAGAGGGCGCAGAGAGAGAAGAGGCGAGGGGAGGGGAGGGGAGGGGGGATAGTAGAGGATAGGAAAGGCAGCAGAATACAACAGACACTAGTATGGCAATATGTAAATCAACGGATGTGTAACTGATGTGATTCTGCAATCTGTATACGGGATAAAAATGGGAGTTCATAACCCACTTGAATCAAAGTGTGAAATATGATATATCAAGAACTATGTAATGTTTTGAATAACCAACAACAAAAATTTAAAAAAAAATCTTATTGAGCAGCTGAATTTGTAAAACAAATACAAGCAGAACTGCTCTAATTATGTTGTAAAAAGAGGCCTCTCCCTGCTGTCTAGGTGGCACAAGCCTATAATACAGGTGACAAAGGCCTGTAATCCGAGTGGCTTGAGAGGCTGAGGCAGGAGGATCACAAGCTCAAACCCAAGTATATGGGGTAAAAATGGGAGTTCATAACCCACTTGAATCAAAGTGTGAAATATGATATATCAAGAACTATGTAATGTTTTGAACAACCAACAATAAAAAAATTAAAAAAAAAAAAAAAAAAGCAAGGAGCTAAGCAACTCAGTGAGACCCTGTCTCTAAATAAAATACAAAATAGGGCTGGGGATGTGATTCAGTGGTAGAGTGCCCTTAAGTTCAAATCCTGATATCCCCCACCCCCCAACAAAAGAAGAGGCCTCTTCCTGGCAGCTACCCTGAATAAAAAGTTCAATGGTTCCATATATTTTTAGAGCATGAAGTTTTTTTAAGCAGGAAAGCAATATAATTACATATGCGCAACAAATTAAATTATTCAGGATGGACTTAAGTATCCATAGAATACTGACAAATTTATAAAGATCTTTAAGGCTATTAAGCAAAGCAAGAACAAGCTGTTTTTTTAAAAAAATTTTTTAGACACAATATCTTTATTATTATTATTTTTAATCTAGTGCTGACGATCGAACCCAGTGCTTCACACGTGCAAGGCAAGCGCTCTACCACTGAGCTACAGCCCCAGCCCAAGAATAAGCTATTTTGATTGACACCAAATTAGGGTGCACAGGAGAGAGTCAAAGGGATAACTTCAAAATAAAATGTAAGGGTTATCACAGAAGTATGCAGGTGGTATGGAAAGAGTGAAGAAAGTTGTTCATCAGCCTGGGAAGTCTTCCTGAAGGACTGTAGGACAGACTCTTGATTAGGAAAACAGCAGCCAAGCACAAGAGGGGCTGAAGGACATTCCAGGTGGAAGCAGCAACTTAAGGAATAAGCAGAGGCACAAAGAACTGTAAGGTATATGGAAAAGTACAAGCAGTTTGCATGGGCTGAGCATAAAACATGAGGATGAAGCATGAGTGTGGAGAAGTAGACCTCGCCATACTAAGGAGTTCGGACTTTGTAAATGATGAGATATACCAGTAAGTTTAAGAAGGAGACGTATTTGTGTTCCCAATAGGTCATTCTAGTTAGACTATGGATGAAATGTACAATGGGGTACAGGAATGGAGGTGGGAGGCCATTACTATCAGTATCATCAATGGAACTTGGTCAACTGAGAGTTCTGCCCCAGGCTTCACACTTTGAAGGCTCTGTGCTAGCTCTATGGTGAATGCTTCTCTCCCACCAGTAGGGATATTTGTAGGACTGAGAAGATATGCTCAATGAAAGCCTATCACACCACTTCTTCCTCCATTCTAGAACATGATTCAGGAACTAGTACCCAGAATTCCCTATGCCAATATCCCTTCCAGGTTTCCCTCAGGGATCTCCATTTATAGTCTAGCCTGGGACCTGAAAATGTTAGGGACTGCCCTCACTGCAATACTCCAGGCAAGGAATAATAAACTGTTAGAAGTGATAGAGATGGAGTTGAAACACAGGTTTGAAAAGTATATAGAAGAAATAAAGCAAGACGACCTAGTGATTACACGTGGGGAGTTGAGAGAGGGATCTGGGAAGATAGTCATTGCATAGGAAGGGTTGAGTGCATGCTAGCAGATACCGGCAGTCAACTGAAACCAATTTTGAAAAAGAAAACACTGGCAGAGAGGAAAAAGAGATCCTTCTGTCAGTGAGGCTTCATTCAAAAATAAAATCGAATGTATAATTAAGGATAATTCTTCAAAGTGTTCATTGCTCTTCCTTCTTCATATCTCCATATCAATATCCATCCAGGGACACCAATGTAAACTGATGTGTCTATAGACCAGGGCTGCATACTTGATGGGAAGCAGCTCCTTGTTTAAGAAGTTAATTTCCACTCAATCTTTTTTAGTATTGTCAAAACAAAAAAGTAAACCATGTGCTAAATCAGTACTAGATCTTAAAAGCAGGGCCTCATAGGTAGAGAGTTGGGCTAAGGGTCATAGTGAACATGACTTGGATATGTTACTGGATTGCTTTCCTGAAGGATGTGGACATGAGAGTAGCTGACTTGGAGAGATGGAGAAGAGACAAGAAGGGAAGTACAGACATCAGGATATCTACAATAGAGGCAAGGCATCAAACAGAGAGAATGGGACTGTGCCCACACATGGCAGCACGAAGAGAAAACAGGCTTGTGGTGCAAAAGCTCTTCTATGCTAGAATATATGCTTTCAGTTTTTGGCGGACACAATATCCTTGTTTGTCTGTGGTGCTGAGGATCGAACCCAGGCCGCACGCATGCCAGGCGAGCGCGCTACCGCTTGAGCCACATCCCCAGCCCCCGTAGAATATATGCTTGATGGCTACATTTCTGTGAAACTCATGATATTAGTTGCTTTTGAAAAATACTGGCCTCGGATTGGGAGACTGCTCATCCAGGCTCTGGGACTCCTTGCCTGGGTCAGCTCCTTCTTCCTTTCCATTTTAAATTTAGTGTTGTTTATAGTATCTTTACCAGACAAAGAAAATAGGAAGAATGGCAATGGGTAGTAATGATTAAAATTTTAAAATAATTCTAAGGAGAAAAAAGTAGTAGACCTCGAAATGAGAGCACATGGTGGGTAAGACTGAAATGGGTTCCTTGATGTTAAGGATTCCTTTTATTTGTTTGACTACACATCACTTACCATAGAGTGTTCAGTCAATTAATACTTGATAAATTATATTCAATATACTCAATTCCTGTTCTTAATAACTATTATACAAAAAAATGAACTAAATAATAATTTTGCAACAGAATTTTCAGAAGTCATTTGCAGAAGAGTAAGTTAGGTGTAGAAACAGAGAAGGATGGGAAGAATAAAGATTACATTTAAAAGGTTTGCATGCTATTGGTGTAACTGTGTTGTAGAGAGCTTGCCTAGCATGTGCAAGGCCTTTGGTTACACACCAAGTACTGAAAAATAGATAAATAAATAAATTACAAATAATTTACTTCTCTCATTATTCAGAATATGTGTCTCTACTGGCAAAGTATTTGCCTCGATAGATCCATTTTTTGGGGGGGGGAATAGGATGGGTACCAGGGATTGAACTCAGGGGCACTCAACCACTGAGCTAACTCCCTACCCCTATTTTGTATTTTATTTAGAGATAGGCTCACTGAGTTGCTTAGCGCCTTGCTTTTTGCTGAGGCTGGCTTTGAACTTGTGATCCTCCTGAGCTGCTGGGACTATAGGCATGTGCCACTGCACCCAGCTATATTCACTTTTGATATTATTTCTGTGCCCCATCTTCACTCTGAGAAAGTAAGATTCTCAAGTGCAAAAACTACATTTGTTTTATTATACAACCTACCTTCTTTAATGATTAAAACATAGAATATATTAAAATACTTCTAGGTAATTATTAGCTGATAATTATAATCCTAAATTAAGAGTACATGTAGGCAACACTGAGTCTTAGAAAAATTACAGATCTGAAGACAGGGTTAAATGCATTCTACTGCCACTTGCTTTAGAATATGGGGTCAAGGCATACATACTCTGATTGACAGTATTTCTTTCCATAAAATTGCAGGGGAAAAATCTACTATCTTACTTGACTCTCAGAAGGAATGGTTACATAATAAATGATCAAGTACAATGCAAACCTAAGTTTGTTTTTAATTCCCATTCTATAGTTAAGAATACTGAGACTCAGAGAAGCTTGATAGTTTATTCCCACAGCTAATAAAGTAAGAAATATCACTAGAGAAGGTCTTTCAATTAGCAATGATACCCATTGAAAGATAAGGATACCAGAAATATACACTGTAGATAATTCTTAACGAGCAGAAGTAATTTATCATTATTATTCAACTCTAAAAACAGACTGCTTAGATTTTTAAAAAAGATTTACCTACGCACTCTGGCAATGGTTCACTCCATTTAAGAGTTCTGTCAAAAAGAGTACAGTAACTAGAAGATGCGCCAACTAATCTATACCTAGAACAAAAAGGGGAGAAAAAAATTAAGATATATCCACATATACTTAGCTTTTCTCAGATTCTCTAGAATATCATTTTGAAATTATTTATTACACCAGTAGATGGAGACAAAACAATATTGATATAAGTCCACAGGGCAGTTTAAAGGAAAAGAAAAAACTAAGTTATAAGATATCACATATAAGATATCCAAAGGGTAAAAAAAAAAAAGTGTAGGACACATAGAACATTTTTTATTTGCAAGGGGCATATATTAGAAAACACAAAATGTAGAAAACTTTTTTAAATGACATAGATGACTAAACATTTTATATTTCTAAGTTCCAAAAGATCAATACAGATTTCATGAACTAATGGAAGCATTTATTGTTAAAGGGTTCAAAGTACTTCTCAGATTTTAATGACCCAACTAACATCTGTATTTAATAGACAAATAAAACTGCTATTTTTATTTTATTTTATAAAGTGCGGTGGTTCAGGCCTGTAATACCAGCAGCTCAGGAGGCTGAGGCAGGAGGATTACAAGTTCTAAGCCAGCCTCAGCATGGTGAGGCATTAAGCAACTCAGTGAGACCCTATCTCTAAAGAAAATTACAAAATAGGGCTGGGGATATGGCTCAGTGGTAGAGTGCCCCTGAGTTCAATTCTCAGTACTTAAAAAAAAAATAAAAAACAACAAAAACTATAGGTGGGGGGGGGAGAGGGACAGAGTGTGCACATAAGAGGGAGCATAATTCAATCTGAAAATAGTAAATAAGAAAATGAATGTAAAGTTTTCAGCTGCATTCAAGGCATTGATGGTACTCAATGAGTACATTCCTTTTTCCCTCCATAAAGAAAGGAAAAGAATTTACATTAGAAGGATATTTCCAAACTAGGGATAAATGTTTTTAGCCCATGATATTTCATAAATTGTTTGCATATGGAAAAACTCGGGTGCTAATTCTTATTAAGATCAATTAAAAATTAGCTTCATATTTAATACATGAAGAATTGCTACTTCTGACTTCTTTAAGTATTATCCACATATCTCAATTTTTTTCCTTTAGCAATCACATTTAAAATTTTATTTTAAATCACATATTTAATGAAATCTAAGAATTCAGAGAAGTTTGTGGTATAAAATTTCCTTTCTTGACCTCTTTTACTAAGTTTAACTGTAATGAGCTTATAGCAAAGAATCTTTGAGGACAGAGGTTGTTTTGGTTGCCACCAGTCTGTGAACAATGGTCACAAATCTAGCGATTTCCATGTCAAGTACTAATTTGTTCTTTATTTGTTAAGCATAGAGTTTCAGCATAACAAAACTTACCCTGTGTTACATGAGAAGAAGATGGGTGAACCATAAAATAGGCCAGTTGTGATATTGATATCACCATTTCGTAGTTCTCCAGGATTAGGACATGATTTTTCTAAAATAAAATACAATTTTTTCCATTAAATTACCCAGACACACACAATAAAAAATAACCATGTGGTGGATATGTTAATTAGATTGATTGTGGTCATCATTTCATAACACATATGTATATTAAAACATCATACTGTATCCCTTGAATACATACAATTTTATGTGTTAATTTTACTGTAGTAAAAGGTATAAAATGTAAAACTAGAATTTTTTAAAATGATCAGGCACAAAATTTATCATCCAAACCACTGCTATATTTAATCCTTAGAGTTCTTGAATTCTACCTTCATTTTTTTTGATAAGTTTCAAAAAAGCAACATATCTAGAAGCTCACATTAAAGAAGTGTGAAATTTGTGAGTGAATAAGTACTCCTAACACATAAATATTTAGTTTGTTTAATTTAAAATAAATGACTCTCATAGTTTTAAGAATTATTCTAAATAACAACATGTACCCAGAGTTCCAGCACAAATGAAGAGCTATTTCCCCCAACACCAGATAAGTGAGAACACTTTCAAAAATTATACTCACTTTTACAAAATTCAGCTGCTTTGGACCATGTTAAATTCTGAAGGCAAGTTAGTTTTACAGACTGAGAAGGGTCCCTTGCGTATCCAGGTCGGCACTCATATTCCACAGTGAAACCAACTGGGAAATAATTCTGCATATTATAATCCTTTTTGAGGGATGCAAAAAGTAGCCTAGTTGGAACATCACAGCTACCTAAAAGTATTAACAAAAGCAACAACAAGAAAGTCATATCACCTTATTTTATAATCTATGTTTAATTATTTGAGGAAATTCCTCCCCTTTCCTTTACTTCTTTATACGTACATGGTATTTGACAAAATGTCACTATAGCATTTGTGGTGTACCAAGGGTGTTTGCATAAATACATTCATTTCCTAGTAACCAGAGGCCTTTTAAATAGATCTAATATATAAATATCACTATCACAACTTTTCATAAATATAACCCATTTAAGTTTCCTGGCACAGTACTAAGACTCAATAAATGTTACCCTGCTATGGCCCTGAGGAATTACACAGCACCACGACATGAGGTACAGGGATACATAACAAATATTCCAGACCCCTGGCCTAATGTTCTGAACAACAACAATAATAGCTAATATTCGTTGAACACTTAGTTTTGCACATATAAATTCGTTTAATTTATATTAAACAAGGATCTGATGAGCCAATTGTGTACATTATGCACAAACTGTAAACAGCTGGGCAAATGTGAGCCGATAGAGAGGCTTGGTGTACAGGAAGGGACACTGGATTAATAGTCCAAAATTCCAAGCTTGACTTTGGCTCTTTTGCATTAGAGATGCTGACTTGAGGGGGTTATTTACCTTGTGGGAGCTTGTTTTCTCAAGTGTGAGAGAGGAATAAGGGTCCCTGCTGAAGTCATGTGGATGTCTGGAGGATTAGGTGAAGCAATAGGTGTGGAAGGGTTATAAACTAAACACAAAGCACGTGCAAAGGCTTGGAAGCTTCATCCTACTACCGTCTATCAGGAGTAGACAGAAATATAAAGTTAGAGCCTATTTCACACATGGTTTCAAAGACTATTTGTGGCAGTTTCTGTATTTATTATAGTTTCCATTGGTCCAAGGTTTTGAAAAGCAGGAATTAAGTGTTTGTTTGTTTGTTTAATCTTTGCTTGTATACAGTCATGCACTCCATAATGATTTTTTTAGTCAAGCATGAACTGCATATATAATAGTGGTCCCATAAGATTATAATAGAGCCCCAAACTTCCTATCACTTAGTGATGTCATAGCCATCATAATGTAATATCATTCAGCATGTGTTTGCAGGGACGCTGATGGAAACAAATATTCTGTGTTGTCAGTCACATAAATTTATAGTAAATGTAATTATGCATAGTACATAAAACTTGATACTGATGACTGTTGTTAGTTTATGTATTACTATATTATATTTTTATTTTAAAGTATACTCTTTCTACTTTTCTTTTTTATCACAGGATATAATAGCTCCATGCCTGTGACTGTCCCTGAAGACCTTCCACTGGGACAGGATATGAAGGTAAAGATAGTGATATTGATAATTCAGACCCTGTGTAGGCCTGGGCTAATGTATGTGTTTGTGTCTTAGTTTTTAACATAAAAAGTTTTAAAAAGTAAAAAAATTTAATAATCTTAAAAATAGAAAAAGCATATAGAAAAAGGATAATAAGGAAAAGTAATTTTGTACAGCTGTACAAGATGTTTGTGTTTTAAGCTAAGTGCTATTATAAAAGCATCAAAGTTAAAAAAAAAAATCAAGCTGGACATAGTGGCACATGCCTGTAGTCCTATCTACTAAAGCGTCTGAGACAGAAGGATCATTTGAGATCAGGAGTCTGGGGGTCAGCCTAGGCAACACATAGAGATCCTGATGTTAAAAAAATTAAAAAGTTTATAAAGAAGTTACAGTAAGCCAAGGTAAATTGATTATTGAAGGTTTTTTTTTTTTTTTAATAAATTTATCAGTCTTAAGTGTACAGAATTTAAAAAGTCTTCAGTAGTGGGATAATAATGTCCTAAGACTCACATTCACTCACTACTCACTCACTAACTCACCCAGAGCAACTTCCTGTCCTGCAAGTTCCATTCATGGTAAGAACCCTACACAGGTGCACCAATTTTAATTTTTACTGCATGTTTTCTATGTTAGGATATGTCTAGACACACACACACACACACACACACACACTGTACTACAGTTCCCTACAGTATTCAGTATAGTAACATGCTATCAGGTTTGCACCTAGGACTAACAGGCTACACTATATAGCCCAGGTGTGTAGTAGCTGTATTATTAAGGTTTGCGTAAGTACAGTCCATGTAGTTCAGATAACAAAATCGCCCAAAGACACATTTCTCAGAACATAATTCCATCATTAAGGGACACATGACTATCTCAAGGCTAATACAGGGTTATGTATGTAATAGATTTGGAAATAAATTTAGAGAATTTAAAATGTCACTTCAGAGCTATACTTGCTAAGTCCTACTTAACAAAATGAAATTTAAGAAAACAGAACACCTAGGTATGCATCTCAAGGTAACTGCCAAATATATTCACATATAATTTACTCCCTAAACAGTACCTATTGTTTACTTTCTCTATTAGCCCATTTGGGAGGTGCAGTGTTAGGGGAAAAAAAAAAAAACTCTTAATGAAGAAGCAGGGAAGTAATGCCTTCAATTAGCTGGTGTGTGAAATGCCAACACAGTATACACTGGGGTTTAATAATGCTAGAAAACTATCAATTACCAGTCACTCCAAAGAGATATAATAGTACACTGAACAAGACACAGTCCATTCCCATAACTTTTCTAAAATGAAATGAAGAACTTACGATTACAGAATTCTATAAACTCTGACCATTGATTGTTGGAAAGACAGACCACTGAGTCTGGCTTCCCAGGAATTTTGACAAAGCCTTCGTTGCATTTATATGTTATTGTGGTTTTCTCAGGAAAACTGGTACTCCCTTCAAGAGTTGGCTGGGCATTAGGCACTTCTGGCGGAAGGCCGCAGTCACCTAGAGAGGAAGAAGCAGACCTTAAGGAAATACTCCTTTTCAGTTCCCAGCAATATTCTTTTCCAAGAGTTCCTTCGAATAGGGGAAGTGTCCATGGCTTCTGAGAAACCTCTACTTCTGCCCAAAGCTGAACTGGCATACCAAGAACTTGATAGGTCTAACGTCTTGTCAATTAATTCAAGACTAAAGTTGAGAGCAAATAACCCCTCCTTTTTACTTAAAAAAAAAAAAAAAAAAGTGGTTTGGAATTTACTGTGAGTCTACGTTGATGCTGTTGCCAGGCACACCCAGCAAGAGACACAAGTGCACAGGGCTGTGTCATAGGCGTAAGTGGACAGCTCCTTGGCCTCCCACCCTTGAAGAGCGGACTTGCTGGGGGGGGTTGAAAATGCATGCTCTGAAAGTCCTTTCAGTTGCCCCAGGTTTGGCTGCTCCTGAAAGCCAGCTTGTACTTCCTCAACCCTTCACACCTGTCCCCAAAGCCAAGCCAGCCGGGAGCCGGCACCACGGAGACGCTCTTCCCACCCGGGGATCAAGTCAGCAGGAGCCCTGAGTCTGAAGTCTGAAGTCTTGAGTCTCAAGGTGGAGGGTGACCGAACAATGACTACACAAGGACCACAGCCTCCCTTCCGGGTCCGCAGTCCCTCGGCGCAGTCACCGGGACAGACCTGAGCGCTCCCCCACACCCGACAAGCTTAGCGG
>NW_026000016.1:39038949-39082616 GCF_001458135.2 Marmota marmota marmota
AGGCTTCCCCCCCCCCCGGAATCTGAATTAATTTAAGTGGACCTTCGGCGCGCCTGAGTGCTGTCCAGCCGGGCGGTAGGTGCGGTGGAATTCAGAGGCCTTGGCAGCGGAGAAACAGTGCACGCCCTGGGATTTGGTAGCTTCATCTGGGAGATCTGTCAAATGCCAGCGTGAGGGTGGGAAAAATAACGATGGGTGTCGCCTCCTAGGACACCCCATGATCTGAAAACCTCAAGTAGGAAATGACCCAAGAAAATGAGTTAGAGAGCAATATGACAGGCGGTGATCCTTGTTTCTACCGTATTTGGGTGGAAATCACTTTCTTTGTCCTGGTTCTCTTTGTTTACCAAGGACACCTCTTGAATTCCACTTTGGGATGATTCTAGTCTGAGTGTAGAGTGAAATACACCACCCTGTGTGTGTTTGGCGGGGAGTGGGGAGAGACTATAAGCAGTAACCAGAAGGCTAAATGGTAAGATGGTGGGTTTTAAGAGGAAATTTTGTTACGTAACTTTAAAAACAGCCAATAATTTGCAGTGCTGGCTACACATGCGAATCATATGAGATTTTTAAAGTTCCAGAGGGCCAAGCACCCCAGACAAGTCAAACCAGAATGGGGAGATGGTTATTAGGATTATTTTGACTGTTCCACTTGCAACCAGTTTGAGATACTATAGAACCTCAGATCTGTATGATACCAAAGTAAAGATCCAGCCCAGCACGTTGCTGCCAAAAACAGTAAGGTGCATTGATGGAAAGGTGGGTTAATTATTTTCTTGGAGAAGAACCTCGAGAACATGTTTCCTTTAATAATTTATCTAGGTATGGTTAGCTTAGATTCCCTAGACTCTAAAATACCTCACCTGAAATCTCTCACTTGGAAGTGTGCCTTGGTCCTGGGACCAGTTGTGAGGGTTTTTATTACATTCTATTATGATGTTTTTTCTGGAGTGATTTCTGATAGCTCTTTATTGGTTTGGATATGAGGTATCTCCCCAAAGCACCTGTGTTCATACAGGAATGTTTGGAAGTGAAATGATTGTATTCTGAGAGCCATAAACTAATCAGTCCATCCTACTTTGAATGAACTAACTGGGTGGTAACTGTCGGCAGGTGGGGCATGACTGGCCCTAGAAGGGTTGATTCATCTTGCCTTCTCCCCTCTCTTGGGTTCCTAGCTGCCTTGAGGTCAGCAGCTTCCTTCTGCTACTTCCTTCCCAGAACAGTGGAATGGCTGACCATGGACATTATCTCTGAAATCATGAGTCAAAATAAACTTTTCCTGTTCTAAGTTGTTCTTGTCAGGTATTTTGGTTGTCAATGAAAAGCTGACTAATACAGTTAGTATGAACTTTAGAGGGAGGAGAAAACGGTTTTTCATAATAGTATTTTCTCTGATTTATGCGTACTTAGTAAACCAAATCCTGTGTTCCCCAATGCAGGAAGCAGTCCTACAGAAATTCCCTAAAAGGGAGTTCCTAGAGGCTTTTCCTGAAAGTACCAGTATCTGAACATTCTGGAGTTTAGAAGTCAGGGAAGGGGAGGGGCTTTTAAAATCATCTAGTGTGACCCTCATAATTGCAGTTAAAATACATTACTATTATTTGATATAAAGCACAGTATATTAGAACACACCAGTGGTTAAGAAGTGGTACCAGTCTTCATTTATTCCCTGCATCTTTGTGCCTGCTTGAGAAAGGTAAGGCAGCATCACGGAAAGAGCAGAAGGTCAAGGCCATTTAAGAAGCTAACAGGAGAGTTAACACTGAGGCCTGATAAAGCTCTCTAAGTGTTTATCAAGTGAATGCCATGGTCTTTTATCCAGATAAGACAAAGAGCTCAGCACAGTGTCAGAAAACAAAAAGAACAAACAACATCATCTCTGTTACCCTGCTTAGCTGGACCAAATGCTCTAAGCATTCACCTTCCAAAATACTCAAAATACTTTTTTTTAAAAGAAAAGGAACTTTTACGAGAAATAATGTGGTGAACTCTTAAGTAACACAGCTGCTCAAATAATTACAACATTCTGAGAGGAAAGGAAAGAAAACTGAAATAAGTGATACATTTACTAAATTTAGAAATAGATCTATGCTAAAATCTAAGCATTATTAAGAAGAACCAAATCTGCAAATTTATAACTTACTTAATATTATTTTAAATTGTAGCCTCAATTTTCTGGGTACTAAACACTTCATACGCATATCATTTCACCAATACTGCTTTATGAAGTGGAGATAACTGTCCACATTTTGCAAATGAGGAAACAGTTCACTTTTTGCAGATGAGAAAACAGACTGAACAACTGTTGTTTTTACCAAAATCTGTGCAGTGACCAGGCCTGAATCCAAATCTAATTTGATTCTACAACCTAGACTTCTACTGCATTCTTTGTATCAAAATCAGCAAAGATTTCTTCTATATATAAGACACTGAGTTCACTATTTGGGGAGGTGGTTTGGAAACCCAGATGTTTCTGGTGTGCACAGTGGTTTCTAGTCTTCGTATTCCATCTACCAAAAGACAGTGATATGTTCTGACTGGACACTCTCTCCTCAGCATCTTATTTTGACATTGATGAAAAAGGTTTGGGGATTAAATCTTATTGAGCTCTCCAATTCCAAAATGGTAAGTTTATGTAATTAGGTCAAAAATACAGAAAATAGAAAGTTGGTCTGTGGATTTTGGCAGGAGCAAGGAAGCACTGCTCTTACCCTTTTCTCAGTGACTTAATCAAAGACTAGAGTTTAATCAGTGGAGTGGTCAGTGTTCAGAAACACACTAGAAAAGTGTCCAAAATGTGTGTTAAGAACTCATAGTCTAGAAGGGAGGTTGTATGTGATACATGCTATGAAAATTCCATCCCAAGGTGGTGTGGAGTTCAGAAAGGAAAAAAAGAGCAGAATAATTGGGGTGAGAGAGGCTAAAGGCCTGCTGATTCAGCCTCAGGTGGCAAATGTGGCTAAGGCAAAGAGTATGGAAAAGAGATAAGAACGGTATGAGCAAAGGTTTGTGACCAGGAAACGGCTAGGTAATTTCCAAGAAGAGTAGGGAATTTAGGGAGAACAGAGAGCACTGAATTGGAGCAATGGAGGAGGCTGAAAAACAGGCCAGACCGAAATTTGAGAGAACCTTAAATACAAAGCCTCCAACACTGTTGGAGATTTCCAGTGGGGAAGCACAGGTTAATGTGGAAGTTGTTTATAAGACACTGGAAAGGTAGTGACTCTGGTATCCAAGAACCAATTTAGTTAACTATAGCATAGATAGGTGGTTAAGATGAGAGAACAGAAATGTGTTTAATTTCAGTTTTTAAAATAACAAATCTGTGGGGTGGGGGTGTAGCTTAGTGGTAGGGCGCTTGCCTAACATACTCAAGACTTTGGGTTTGATCGCTAGCATTGCAAAAAAGAAAATCAATAATAATAATAAATCAATATGAAGGAAACAGTCCTGCTACTCCTAAAACAAGGAAACAAACAAGCACTGACAAAATTATTATAAACTATTGGGTTTCCATTCCTGGTCTGACTGAAGGAAGTCTCAAAGAAAGAACTGAATTAGATAAGGAACAGAATTTGGTGACTGCCCTGATAAGCAACAAGAAAAACAAGCCTAAGGATGACTTGGGGGGTTTGGAGTCTGTGGGATGAGGGGCTGTGTTTAAAAGAACTGTCCATTCCAAGCTTCAGGCGATAACTTAGGGAAGAAATAACAAATTTGGCTTTACTCTGGCTGAGGGTAAAGGGGCTGGGCAAGGTGTCTGTGTGGAGATGCACTGTAGGAGTTTGAAGTGGCTAAGGGGTGGTAACCCGGGGGAGAAAGTAGCACACAGAAACCCAGAGGCCAGAGGCTGGGGGAAGCCCCACCTTAGAGTGTCTAAATGGTAAAGGGGAAGTAGAAGGTAGTTAAAAGTGAAGAACATAATGCAGTTTCCTGTAAGCCAAGGTACAAAACTATGAGCCACATACCCTCGCTATAGGAGTGGCCTGTGGTGTTTAGGGAAGTGAAGGAGCTAGCCCCAAAGGACAGGGCTCAGATGGGCAGAGCTGGGGCTTAGGACCTCAAGGGCTCTGTTGGGCCAGCCACTGTGCCTCACTCTTCTGGGAAATCTCCCTGATCCTCACACCATACCCAGTACCTTCCTTCATGCTATCAGCATACACTATGTGTCAGTTCCTCGAGTCTCAGGGACTATTTCATATTTGAATTCATAACTCAGCCTAGAATTATTTTCCACTTAAAATGGCCAAGGAAAAACAAAAACTTCATAGTGAGATATTTTTGTCATACAGGCAGTTCTGTTTTACAGAATACGTGAAGTGTTATTTAAAAAAATAAAATAAAATAAATGAAAACGAGTGAACAGACCCCCATGTCTTAAAAGGAGTCTTATTTTCCAGGAGTGCAGTACCTTAAGGGCTACAGCAGACAGCTTTTGTTGTTGCTTTCATGAAGTGCAGGTTCAGCATTATTTAGTAAAAGTGGCCTGTGCCATGTGACCTTTCCACCTGATGGGAGGTCATCTTTCCCTTTGCATGTGAGGAAAGGCTTACCACCCCCGTGGAAGTGTGATGTTGGACTCACATAAGCACATGCACTTTTTTGTCAAGCTCAAATTTCCTGAGACTGAAGTGAATTGTTGCTGCTCAAGTGCAGGAAAAGGAAGGAGAAAGAAAACGTGTGTGTGTGTGTGTGTGTGTGTGTGTGTGTAGACATAGCATAGGACTTGAGTGGGCAGTTTGGATTTGGACAGATGTGGACTTAAATTCTGATACCATGGCTTCCTTACTTTCCATTTGACCCAATGCTCAACTGCTCTATGACACAAATTCCTCATTTATAAAATAGGTGTGATCATATTACCTATCACTCAGCCTAGAATTATTTTCCGCTTAAAATGGAATAAAGGAGGAGTTAAGGAGGTTCTGTATATAAAGCTTTTGGTACCTTGCTTGGCCTACAACAATATTTGATATTGGTTAATTACAAAAAGAAATTATGTAAATTTGGCTGACATGAATGAACATTTCCTATCTCAGGATTTGCCCACTTATCATCTTTTAAAAGGACAAGTCATGACCTAGTGTCTGAAAAATCTATGAAAGAAATACCAGATTTTCAGAGGAGATGCTAACAGTGTTGAGATCATCCAGTTGTTCTCCTGATTCTTTCCCCACCCAGTTGAATCTGTTTTCTGGCAAAGATTATGTCATTTACCAAAAGATTTGAAATTGTTGAAATATTGGACTGCTTCCCTACGTCCACCCTCGGTCCATCTGCAGTGTATTTTCCTGGATTTTTATGATCTTGCAAATTAAGAAGCAGATTTACCAAGGGAGCTCATTGGAATTTCACAGGATGAGGGGAGAAGAAAGAAATGTGCATTTAAGGACCACCTACTATGTGCTGCTCAGTTTGAGGTCTTCCTTTGCCTTACCACCATAACAATGTCTTCCAAGAGTAGACTCTTATTACAACCATTTTCGCATGATGCACCAGAGATGCAGAGGGGATGTGATTGGACCAAACAGTGCTGATGGCAAAGCTAAGATTCGAACCCAGGTCTGGATAGCATTAAAACTATGTTCCCTCCACCATGCATGTTATGTTTGTCTCTTGATGCATAATTACAGCTAAGTGTTTCCTTGATGTTTCTCAGAAGTATTCATTAGTTGCTATTTTCCTAGCACTTTTATTTCAGTTGTCAAGTAAAAGCCATTGATGAGCATGATGAGCATTTCCCCAGGGCAAATTGCACTTTTTCCTAAAGCCAAATGGCCTGCTCTAGAGAAAGCAGTTTGTCTGAAACAAACAATAATTACAGTTACTATTGAAAACACTCCTCTCTCCTCAGGGCCCATCTAGTATAGCCTTCTCCATCACTTTTATTAAATCCTTGCTCCCCCTCCCTGCTCCCCGTTTCCAAAACACTTGGTCTCTCCTCTCTATCACTTAGTCCATTCTGTGCAAAGATCTAAAAATAATTGTGCCAGAGTTTTCTCTGTGTGTGTGTGTGTGTGTGTTCATATTGAAAACAACCACTTTGGTAATTTTGTCAATTATAAAGTTAAACAGGTACATTTTAGGACCCAACAAAACCATTTCTGTCTGGAGCCAAGAAGAATAAAAATATGTATGCAAAAGACTTGCCCCTGATATTTATGGCAGCTTTATTTGAAAGAGTCACAAATTGGACACAGGTCATCAGCAGCTGAGTGGTGGAGAGTGTGGAAATTTTCATGTCATGGATCATGACTAAGCAACAAACTAATGATATGCATGGCAACATAAACAAATCTCACAAACATGCTGAGCAAAGGAAGCTAGAAACATATAAGTATATACTATATTATTCCATTTATATCAAACTTTAGAATATGCAAAATGAATTTATGGTGATAAAAATTAAATTGATGAGTTCCTGGAGTAAGGAGTATAAAGGAATAGGAAAATTCATTGCAAAACTTTTGGGGGGGGCAACAAAAAGTATTCCATATATTGACTGGAATAGGGGTTAGAATGTGTATATATTTATTAAAACTTATCAAACAGAATACAGTTAGTTCTTTCTATTCGGGGTTCCTCACCCACAGATTAAACCAACTGTAGATTAAAAATACTGAACTGAACATGTGTAAACATTTTTCTTGCTATTATTTAAATAATACAGTGTAAAAGTATTTATATAGCATTAGTAGTTTGGGGGTTATTATAAGTAATCTAGAGTTCATTTAAAGTATAAGAGATGTACATAGATTATATGCAAATACTGTGCCATTTTATAGAAGGGATTTAAGCACCCACAGATTTTGGTATCCATAGGGTGTCCTGGAATCAAATCTCCATGGATATGACGGGACAACTGTATTTTAAATATTTACATTTTAAAATCATTAGGTGGGTTCAAAGTTTTCAGTTGTGGGTTTGGTGGGCTATGGCAATATAGAACCAACTGGGTTTTCTGTCAAGGTTAGCATTACCAAATATATTTTTTTCTCTTTTTGCCCCCTAATTTAGGAGGTCAGTTTTAAGTTGGGCTCACCTTGTCCGTGGTTTGGACATGGTTTGATTGTGTCCCCCACTAAGGTTCATGTGGTTGGAGGCTTGGTCCTCAGGGAGGCAGGATTGGGAAGCACTGTGGAACTTTTAAGGGGTGGAGCCTTGTGGGAGGTCCTTAGGACACTGGGGTATGCTCTCTGTAGTTATGTGACCTCCCTGTGTCCCTCCCACCCCGTTCTTTTGAGAGGGTGTTTATAAAAGGAGAGAGCTTGGTCCTACCCAGCTTCTCCTGGTTGGAGATGAAATCACTTGTATATTCCTGTGCATGTTCCTTCTGTTGATCTCTATGCCATGAGGTGACGCAGACAAGGGGTGGCCCTCACCAGGAATGCACTGTGCAATTTGGACTTTCAGCTTTCAAAATGTGAGCTAAATAAACCTCTTTTTTCTTCATAAGCAGCCTGTGTCAGGCATTTCATTATAGGATGAAAAGCTGACAAATTCTCCTTGTATATGAAATGATCTCAGCCTATAAGGGAAACATTAGTAAATTTTGTTCACTTCCAAAACACAGAGTTGTTATATATATGAGAAAATTAGCAAAAATCACAACAATTTTAAGCATATAGGATTAGCCATTTAATTTGGATAGTATAATCTTGGTTGTTTACTATATTCTTAGAGGCACATTGACAAATTAGAGTGCTCACCAATTACCAGAACATCTACAGGAACTTCTGATTCCAAAGAGAAACAAATAGAACCAAAGATATTCCATTATCCACATTGTTTTGATCTCTGCCTCTTCTCTGTGCTTTATCTGAAAAGCTGTTATTATACTCTCAGAGCTAATGAGATGATTTTATGGCTCTCCTCTAAATGACTTCTCCCCCTCACAGTGAATTTCCACTAAAATCTTATGCCAGGACAATATATGGGTAATTCATAAAGTATGAAAATTTATTTATCTCATGGTTCTGGAGGCTGAGAGCCTTCTTGCTGGTGGGGACTCTGCAGAGTCCTGAGACAGTAAAGGACATCACAGGATGAGAGGGACATATATAAGACAGAGATCCAAAGTGGCTTCTATTACAGACCCACTCTTGAGATAACCATTCATCCACTAATCCACAAATGGACTCATCCATTTATGGGGGCAGAGATTAACTATTCATCCCCTAAAGGTCCCACCTGGTCCTACCTTTTAATAATTCACAACGGATGTTAAGTGTCAACATGAATTTTGGTGGGGACATTCAAACCACAGCAACTGATTTCTCAGTCCTCAAATCAATTCCATGAGATAGGGATTGTTATCATTCTCTAAATGAATTTCAAGTATTATCTAACAAGTCCAAAATCATACATCCGGTAATGACTGGGGAATGCCTGACCTCATATCATCTGTCTGCATGTTTGTGTTTAGCTCATCACACCGTGCTCACTTCACAATAAACTTCAAAATAAAAATCAGAGCCCTGAAGGCAACCTATTTGAAAGGGTGCTGTATTTGGTTTACACCAGGATTTTCACTGTGTCAATGGATACCAACTGGCTCAAATAGCTCTTTGTAACAATGCCTACTGATTCCATTGATTCAGAACATTAAAAAAGTAATGAATTGAGAGAAAATTATACACACACTTCAGGATGCACTATGTCCCTTTTACTAATGAACTTGAACATGCATATATGTAAATCAATTTAAATGCAATTTAACAATATACACAAATATAACTATAGTATGTTTCTGATATTAATTATCAACACTAATTGTGCCTCCTTAAATGTTTTCTACACTATGGTTACTTTGCATTTGGCTTATTCCATTTTCTGTTGCTATAACAAAATGCCTGAGATTGGGTAATTTATAAAATAAGAGGTTTATTTTAGTTCACTGTTCTGTAGTTAGGGAAATTCATGAGCATATTGCCAGCATCTGCTTGGCTCCTGGTGAGGGCTTTGTGCCACTTTGTACATGGTAGAAAGGTGAAAGGGCAAGAAAGTATGTACAGAAGAGAAGTATGTTTGTAAAAGAGTGAGGAGAGGTGCCAGGTTCACTTTAAAGATTCCACTCATGATAATCCTGTGTGAATGTGGAGTCCCCATGACCTAGTTACCTCTTAAAGGTCCCACCCACCTCTCGGTACTGTTCCTCTGGAGACTGAACATCAACATGAGAACTGGTAAGGATATATCACACTCAAATAGCCCTACATGTCATTACTAGTTGCCCTTCAGAGCAGGTGTGTGGTTAAAAATGGTCTTTGTGTTGCCTCTCTGAAATTTTATAGTTTAGCTATTTTATCCCCTCTTACAGAGAAGTTATGTTTAAACCGGTTACTTTTTAAATTAGCATTGTTTTTTTCTTAAAAGATTTTCATCTGGAACCAGCTATGGTAATCTCAGTGACCTGGGAGACTGAGGCAGGAGGATCACAAGTCTGAGGCCAGCCTCAGTACTTTAGCGAGTCCCCAAGCAGCTTAGTGAGGCCCTGAGCAACTTAGTGAAACCCTGTCTTGAAATAAAAAAACTAAAAAAGGCAGAGGTGGTAAAGCATCTCTGGGGTTAATCCCCAATAAGAAAAAAAATCTGGAAAATAGCTAAAAGAGTTAATCTACAATACAGAAAACAGATTTTAAGCAAATAGATATTACATGTATATAAACTGAATTTCAAGTGAACTTAGGGCTGGGGTGTAGCTCACGGGTAGAGCACATGCCTAGCATGTTTGAGGCCCTGCATTCCTCCCTAGCCACACAAGAATGAGCTTACCTATGCAATTGGAGAGGAATGTTTTGAAACTTTTTGGTACATATGCTTACTTTACTTAATATTATGCAATTGTTAGGAATTATGTATACAAATAAATTTGTAATGGAATATTAAATGTTTTATTAAAATGTTAATCATTCAAGATGAGAATAATATAGTCTACAATTAACTGTGTTTGAGCATGGAACAGTTATACATAGAAAATATTGGAAAAAAAATCCAAAATATTAACTATGGATAAGGAGATAAGTTCATGGATTTTTCCTCTTTCGATTTTTATTAATTTCTCATATTGAACATGTATTACTATTACATCTAGAAGTCTTCCTTTCACTTTCAAAGAAATCCTTTTGGCTGCTTCATGATCACAATAAGAAAGTATTTTGTATTCTGGGTTATATTTCTTTGAATTTAGAGACTTATTTTTTAAAAGCAGACATAAGTAGAGTAATACATTCCCTTTTGATTGTATCTGTTCTATTTTTGTAAAAAATCTTTCTCTTTGGTAGAGAACATAAAATGCAAGTTGCTTTTCGACGCCCTGGTGGGTGGACCTTCCCAACCAGGTCCATCCCCTTCTTCCTGCTATCACTCATCCCAGTGTACTCTGAGATCTTGATGAATCTCATCTCGGCTGTCACAACAAGAAGCCCTTACTTGTTTTTCTCTGGTCAAGTGATTCTGAATCCAGATTAGGCTCTCACATGCTCAGCAGTTACTTCCATTTCCACTGGGTAGCTTCTTGCCTACTGTCAAGAACCTTTATAGTTTGGTATCAGACCTTTCCTGTCTTGCTCTTCCTGATCTCATTTGTGGATGAACAAAACTTGCAAAATACCTCTGTACTCTCTGGAGTACTGCAGTTTACCACGTGGGCATCTTGACTCACTCATAAGGAGTGCCCTGTCCCCCAGCTCGGGCCATTGGCCTGAGGGGTTCTCCCTGTTTTCTGAGCTCCCACAGTAACAGGTGGATCTTTCCTAAAGAATGCTTGCATTTATTTATAATATTTCTTTTTAAAAATTGAGTTGTTCCTTAAATCCTAGAAGGTCAGTCGTTTTGCTCTGTTTGTTCTTTCCTCAACTAGATTATGAAGCAATTTGAGTAGGTAACAGCACAGACTTTCAAGTCTTCTGTTACAGTGCAATTCTGCCTCGATCTCTGTGGAGCTCCATGACCCAGATATATGATTTTAGTGGGTCTCAGTCTTCTCATTAAAAAATACAGATAATAATAGTATTTGTCTCATAGCATTAAGTAAGGTAAGATAAGGAAATCACATGGAACAGAGACTGGCATGCATGTAACACCAATTAAATATTAGCTGTCATAGTATGGATTAGAAATTATTTATCAGGGTGGGCACCATGGTGCCGTAATCCCATGGACTCAAAAGGCTACAGCAGGGGGATCTAGAGTTCAAGGACAGCCTGGGTAACTTAATGAAGCCCTACCTTAAAATAAAATAAAAAGGGCTGGGGATGTAATTTCAGTGGTGGAATGCTTGTTTATCACCGCACAATGCCCTGGTTTAATCCCTAGTAGCACACTCACACACACACACACACACACACACACACACATTATTTACATGTAAGAATTATATTTAGTATTTCTTTAGAAAATATTTTACAGAGAAACAGTGAGTAAAACTGTCTGTATTTGTTGACTACTTTGTTAATGAGATACCTATATATCCCAAGATGGAAAATCTCGGCGAATGTATTAATATTCTGTGATGTATGTGTGCTGTACATATATTATTTTGCTAAATGTATCCAATAATTTGTATTGCACATGACTTTTAAGTGTTTTTTGTGTATGTGCATGTGAAGTGCACATAGGCAATTTAAAAAGCCAAGTAGGGGCTGGGGATATAGCTCAGTTGGTGGAGTTCTTGCCTTGCATGCACAAGACCCTGGGTTCAATCCCCAGCACCACACATACACACAAAAAAAGCCAAGTAGGATTTAAATACATGAAACAGTAGTTCCTGACCCAGCATCTCCCCCAAAGGTAGCAATATTCAGTATTTCCACCTGTACTTTTAGTTATATACCTTGATATCTCCATTCTTTGTCCTACTATATTTTATTAATTTTAGATATTATCAGTTTACTTTCTATTATAGATTAGAATGTAACGATCTACACTGCCACCTGCCCCCCATGCTTCCTATCTCTCTCCATGTCCCCATATAGTTATATTACCCTTTACAAATTAACGTTCAGTGCCTGTGTTATTAGTACTTTGTAAACATTGTTATCAAATTGGTATGTCGTGCATTATTAAATCTCCTTTTTCTTAGCAGCTTTTTAATATTTCTTGCAGATGATACTGGCCTCATTGGATTGTTTGCTCCAACTTTTCTATGGACCTTTGCTAATTTTGTGTATAGAGCCACACATTTTCTTAAACTATAGTCAAAGACATTAGACGGTTTTTTCTTCCCCCTTCTGTAAAGACCTCTAATAGTCCCCTCACCTGCCCCCAGTCCAGACTTCTCTTATCTGAGTACCTTTACCATCATCCTGATCATCATACCATGTTTGCCTCTTGTTATTGTTCAACATGGAGTCCCTTTTCTTGGAAGCTTGTCTTACTTTTTTTGTTTCTCATTTTGATGGTGTATGTCCTCCAAAAAGTTCTGGAAAACAGGCATGAAAGGGAAGGGAATTTTCCTTTTTAGTTTTGCGGGGTTTGTTTGTTTGTTTGTTTGTTGTTGTTGTTGTTACTAGGGACAGAACCCAGGGATGCTTTACAACTGAGCTATGTTCCCAGCTTTTTTTATTTTTTATTTTGAGAAAGGGTCTCGCCAAGTTGCTTAGGGCCTTGCTAAATTGCTGAGACTGGCCTCACACTTGCAATCCTCCTGCCTCAGCCTCCTGAGTCACTGGGATTATAGGTGTGTGCCACCACACCTGGTTCTTTTTAAGTATTTTTAATGTTTAATAGTCTTTATGCTGCCCACAAACTTTATTGTAAGTCTGTTTAAATACAAAGTTAAAATCTTTTTCCTTATAATTTTATAGGCATTTCTTCACTGTCGTCTGTTTTGAGAATTGCTTATTTTCAGAATTGGGTTTCATTCTTGTTCCAGATTCTTTATGTTTGATTAATTTTTCTTCTCCAGGTTTTAGTTTCTTCTCTTTAACCTTGGGACTCTGAACTTTTATCACATATGCCTTGTATTCATCTTTTTTCATTCCCTGTGCTTGACCATTCAGTCTAGAGATTCATGTCTCCCATTTGGGGGAAATATTCTCCTTTTAATCTTTTGATAACTTTTTTCAGATTATTAGTCCTGAAACTCCTATTCTCTAATCATTGTGTCTTTTCTATTGTTTTATCTCTGTCATTTATTTTTAATTGTTTCTCAACTGTGTCATCCAGTCCTATTGTACTTTTTATTGCTATGATATTTTTAATTTCCATGAGCTCTTATTCTTTGAATAATCTTTTAAAATTAGCATCCTTTTCTCATTTCACAAATATACACATGCATTTGTGTGTGTGTGTGTGTGTGTATATATATATAAAATGTTATTTTGTATCTGACTGTATCAGTTATGCAGTTTTGGTAGTGGGGCGTTTTCTTCTCCCTCCTTCCCTCCCCCTTTTCCCTCCCCACTCCTCCCTCTCCTTCTCCTCCTCTTCATCTTTTCCTCCTCCTGCATTATCTATTGTCTGGTTTTCTTTTTGTCTGCATTTATTTGTAAGTTTGAGCCTCTGTGTTTCATGGTGGGAGCTTCCCCAGTGTCTTACAGTCAATGCCTTTGTTTTAATATTTAGGACTGAGGCTCCAAAAAGCTATTTGCAAGCTGTGAGTGTACAGTCTTCACTGCTTTCCTGGTTGGCATAAGCATAGGGTGACTGGATGGCAAACTTGACAGTGTAGGAAATGACACTGTCTATTGTTGTCTGAGAGCATTTTCTCACAGACTCACTCATGTCTCTAGAAAGGAGTCCTCTAAAGTTGTGGCGAGTGTGAAACAGAGAGTTATGATAGGCCTGGCTACCAACAGTCTGGAGTCTCATGGAGAAAGGGAACCAGGTTCTCACCTTTCAGTATTTTCCCTTCTGACCTCTGCTCTTCCACTCTCTGGCATTCTGGAGTCAGGAGCTACCCCCTGCCTCCTTCAAGGTAGAGGAGGACAGTCACCTACCTGCTCTGCATACGGGAAGCGTCCTTCAGATCTCTCCACTTCTTGCAGACCTTCAGCTGACCCTGCTTTCTGTTCCGTCCCCATCCTCATCTTCAGAGGCACTTGGTGACTCCAGTTTCTCAGCCTCTCTACAGGTCTGCTCCGTAAATGATTGGCTGCAGCAGAAGGTTCAGCTCCCTACCCTTGGCCAAACAGGTAGCCATTGTCACACCTCCTTTGCTGTTGTCACCCTCTTGTGTTTTTAAAAATTCCTTTACTATCATTTTAGTGAAATAGCATTTTTAAAAAATAAAAATTTAAAAATAAAAATGAAAATGTGTGTGTATGTGTGTGGAGAAAGTGAGAGAATACATATCTACACACTTACACATTAAGATATTGAGATATGTATATATTCTTAATCATTTCATGTGATGTTCTCTATTACCACTTAAAGATTATAGAGATTTCTTTATAAGTTAGTATTTATTTAGCATCTAGTTAGGAACTTTGAAAAAACTGGACCTGTCAGTGAGAAATGGAGAACAGAGACTTAAGTTGGAAAAAAAATCTGTTTTGTCCTTAAGATAGCAACATGCAGCAAATAAAGCAAGTTGTGGATCCACTTTTTCCTTTTAAATGGACTGAAGAATCAGGTTTTTTTTTTTCTGTCATCTAAAATGCAACAAAGCACAATCCTTGTCCCTCTGAAAGCCAGTTCACTTGTGAGTTATAAAAGAGAATCTTCAGATTCTACCCATGGTTGTTAATTAATGAAATCCCTTGACAAAATGCTCATTCGTGATCTGAGTTCTGCTGGAGATGGCAATGTTTCTGATGATACGCAGAACTAATTTTTTATTCATTAATTTGATAACTGTTTGTTAGTTACTTTATTCCAGGAATTAAGATCACTGGTCATTTGACACCAGTGCTTTCTGGTTAAGCAGTGGGCACCTTGACACTTGGGCAGGCTTCTTCCTTCTGGAAAGCAGCCAGTCCAGAAGGGTTGCCAAGGATCGCAGTGCCCAATCTGTGCATGAAGCACTAACATATTAACTTCCAGTTGAGGCTGTGTTTGACAAAGAAAGTTTTCACCATTTCAGATATGTGATCGGAATCTAACTTTCCACAAAGAGCTCCCAAAGTAGGATTTGTTTTCCTGAGTTGATATTAGCATGCAATTAGCAGAAAAGATCAGATTGAGAGATGTCAGTGGCTTTAATCTAGTTGCTAAAATGATGAAGCTACACATTCCTCATGGACTAACACCAAAAATATTTTTTTAAATATAAGTAGCTCTATTGTGGACTCACTAGGCACAGTTTAAAAGCAGTTAAGACTTGTCTTTATTTCTTCATTCCCAATGCACACATTTCCAGCACATATGATTTTTTCAAAGTCATCATGGAGAGCATCTTTTAATTTGCAAGTTTTCACTAAACATGTGAACACTGGTCATGTTTCAGAGTTTCTAAATGAAGCCTTTTCTGCTGTAGAGGAGCCACAACATCCAGTGTCTTTTCAGGATGAGCAGAGGCCTTGTGCAGAGGTTCAAAGGAGCGGTGTTCCTGCTGGAGCCAGCACATGTGTCTGTAATTGTCTGGGATCCAGCCTCTCTGCTCCAGCGCTGGGTCCCCTCCCGCTACTCCAGGACATTTTTCCAAAAATTCTCTCCTCTCATCTGCATCATGAGTTTTTTTTCTTTTCATGGGATTATTTTTCTTGCAAACACACACGCACATCTTTCTCTGATCTTTAAAGAAGCAAGATTCCTCTTTTTGGACCACTTCTCCCGTCAGCCACTGCCCCATTTCTTACTTCCTAAGAACTCTTCAGCAGATTTATGAATACTTACTGGGCCTAATTTTCCTGCTTCTTCTTGAACCTATTGAGTGCTGTGATTCTTGGGAACCCGTCTGCCCATTACTGCACTAAAACGCTCTCATCCGGGTCACTAATGATCCTCACATTGCTAAGTGCTCATTTCTTGGGACCCACAGCAGCGTATGTCCCAGTTGACCACTTCCTTCTCTTTTAAGCACTTTCTTCTCTTGAAGACATCATTTTCTTGGGGTTTCTCCTATTTCACTGGCTGCGACTTCTCAGTAGGCTTTGCTGCCTCCTCTTCTCCCTCAATTCCAAATCGAGGTCCTTCAACCTTCTCTTGTTGGCACTCACTTCCCTGATTATATCCAATCTATGACATTAGATGCTATGATGTCTCAAAATTTGATGTCTAGTCTGGATCACTCCCCGTGGAATTCCAGACATATAGATCTAGTTGCCCAGTGGACGAGTCCACCGGGAGATCTAATAGACATTTAGAACCCAGCAGGTTAAAAGAAAAAAAAAAAAGAGCTCTGATTTTTTTTTACTCCCCCCAACATCACAGTTTTTCCTATATTTATTAATGATAACCCAGTTGCATCCTGGATCCAGTTCAGGCCAAAATCCTTAGAGTTGTTGATGTCTCATTTTTCTCTCACTCTCCTCCACACAACTATTGTCTCTGTCTTCAAAAATGGACCTCAGTTGACCTTTTCTCTGCCCTGTTCCTATACCAACCAGTCTTATCCAAGCAGCCAGTATTTCTAGCCTGAGTTACTTCAGTAGAGTCTTCTTCTGGGGTCTCCATCCCTTGCCTTATTCTGCATGCTATCAGCATAGCAAGCACAGACTCACTCCTTTGCCCCAAATGCATAGTGGCTTCCTATTCATCCAGAATACAAGCTCCAACCCTCACAATGATGACAAGACCTGTAGAATTCTGATCTCCATTATTTCTTTTTCTTTTTATTTATTTATATTAGGTATACATGACAGCAGAATGCATTTTGATTCATTGTACAGAATTGCAGCACAACTTTTCATTTCTCTGGTTGTACATGATGTAGCATCACACCATATTTGCAATCATACCTGTAGCTAGGGTAATGATGTCCATCTCATTCCACTGATCTCCCTTATTTCCATGACTCCACCTCCCCAGACTCTTCTTTTGGGTCTCACTATTTTGATTACACTGGCTTTTTGAGCTCCTTGGGCAAAGTTCCACCCAGAGACTTTGACTTTCCTGTCTTCTCTTTATATGGATATGAAAAAAGTTATCAGTGTGGTTCACATCTTTGTTTCCCTAAGGCTCTTACTCCATGTTTTGGCAAGGGCTTTCTTTCCCATTATTTTTCTTAGAACAGCCCACTCCAACATTATCTATCCCACACCCCCCTTGATATTTCTTCAATGCTTTCCTCTCTACCCAAACAGACTGTATGTTTTACCCATTTAGTTTATTGTATGTGTTCCCACCATTGATTCTAGGCTTCACTCAGGGAATGGACATTTGTCTCTTGTTCACTGCAAAATCTCCAGGTTTAATTGCTCAATAAATTTCATTGAATAAATGAATTTATGCAGTTTTTTTTAATTACATGAAAATTTCCTGTAAAACAACATGTTTATAGCTCCTCTTGAAATATCAGAGTTAGTAACCCTTGGGGTGTGTTTTCCTAGTTCACAACCTGGGAAGGAGCTGCTTTCTTCAGAAACAGGTGGTGCATGTTTTCAACCCTTCCTGTTTTCTCTCATCTGTGTTGATTGTACAATATCCGATTCTCTACAGTATAACTCATTTTGGTCCCTTTTGTGTTGGTAGGGAAACCATACCTTTTCTTTCCACAGAGATCATTTTTAAAGGACCAGGAAGGAATTTAAAGGAAAAATAATATCATTTGTGACTGCTTCGGGGATGCTATAAATCTCATCCTGAGTCTTTCCGACTGAATACCTGTGCTCCGTGCCTTCTCTTTAGGTAATCATCTACTGTTGTGGCCTTGGCGAACCTCTAGATACTGACTTCCAAACTTTCAGCTGAGCTCTCTGCTGAGGTCCAGACTTGCATAACCAACTACTTAACTGAGACCACCACTGGGAGTCCTCAGATCCATCTCAAATCCATCCTGTAAGAATGCTGTTTTCGTTTTCCTCCCTAACCAACTTCTCAGACCTTTTCTTCATCCCCCAACCAGAATTATGTTTTCTCCACTGTGTCTTATAATCAATATAAAACAACACACCATGTAAATGTGGGCAGTCTCTGTAGCCATTCTAGAATTGCTGTACTTTTCCCTCATTCCCAGCTTATCTTTCATTCACCAACTTCCATGAATTGTATCTTCTAAACATTTTGTATTTTCTCTCTTTTTTTCTTTCAACATCAGCTCTTTTTTTTCTTGGTCTTTTGTGATAAACTTTTACTTGACCTTCCGGCCTTGAATTCCCCCTGCCCTCACACAAGTTCATTCCCAGTCCAGATTCCTAACAATACCATCCAAAAAGATTTATTTTCACTCCTATATAGTCTTGACTTTCTATATAGAACTAAATCCTTTAACCATGGCATCTAAGACCCTCAGGATCTTCTTCCTGTCTACTTTCCCCTGAGTATCACCAGTTTGTTTCCTCTATATACCCCGTGCTAAAGCCTGGCTGGACTATTTCCTCTTTTCTATATTCTGTGCTCTCTTTAACCCCACTACTTTGTCCTTTTCCTGTGATGCCTTTCCCCTACATATGCTTCTAATGCCTATTATTTCAGAAAGCAGGTTAACTCTTGTCAGCCTCAGGAAGCCTGGAATGACCTTTCCCCAGGCACTGCACTGTATGCTATTGTAGCACTTAACAAAGATTGGCAATTATTTGCTCGTATGGCTAGACTATGGCCTCTCAAGGACAATGATAAAGGATTAATCATTTTTATATTCCTAGCAACTAATGCAGTGTATGACATATAAGATATGCTTAATAAAACAGGAAAGAGTGGTTACAAAGCTGCTGAGGATAGATATTTTGTTCAATTTTATTTCCTTTTACTAGCAATCTCTGTTGCAGGGATTGCATACATAATAGCCATGGGCTTATGATAATAAAAGAATAAATAACAGATCCCTTAACTGTACATGAATGATAAAGTATCTATCAGTCTTTCCCAGGAATTGTAAAACACAAGATCTGGGTGTGGCACCTTATGTGCTCTGTCATAATACTAAATATATTATAGCACTATGCAAACAAGTGAATTGCTCAACATGGAAATCCCAGAATCAACATTGACTCAAGGAGCAGGACATGTGACTTAGAGAAATTTTGCAAGCATGAGAACAAACTACTTGCCACTTAGAAGGTGCTAATTCATTTTCTATTTAAAATTTTCTAAAAGAAAGAATAATTCCAAGCCCACCTCTCCAATCCATTGCTTTCTATTAGGAAATAAAAACGCTACATTTTTTTTTCACATGGTCAACTTCAAATCATTTCTCCTCCACCCCGTTGTAAAGAATGTCCCCATCCGGAGCCAGTTCCTTGAGCAGTGCTGGCCCTGGCCTGCGGCTTGTCGTTAGCTGGCGACCTCCCTTCACCGCTGCTCTTGATTCACTGACAGCATTGGCACCCTCGTGGCCTTCCTTTCCACAGCATCCACCCATTCCTCAGAATGACGTCATACCCACGTCTGACTCTCTGAGCACATTTCCTCGTCTTACTCATTTCCAGTGACCTCCTCTACTCCAGCCGCTCATTCTGACACACCCTGGCACTTGTCCTGGCCTGGAATCGCTCCAACTCTGAAAATGCGTTTCAGACATCAGACTCTTTGAGCATCACCCTTAACCGTTACTCTCAGTCTGTCATCCCCCAGTCTGCTGTTCCTCAGTGTCCCCATGGAGACCTGTAATTCATGGAGTCCTCACTTACTCTTTTCCTCTGTGGTTGTCTTCATTCCTTCTCCTGATGGATAGCCATGACCTGTCTCTTCTCCCTCCTTATTGCCAATGTCCTTCACTCTCTTGTCTTCTTGTTCCTCTTTCTACCTGCCTGACAAAATACCAAAGCTGGACGAACCAAACCTACTCTTTTCTTCTTAAACCACCTGCTGGAGAAAGCAGGACGAGCAAATGCATATGAACCCATCTCAGCTGAACACTCACTGCCTGTGCTTCTTCATCAGCTCTGTTGTACCCTCCACCCACCTGACTCCCACCCTTCTCAAGTCTCCGCCCCCCCCCCCACCTTTCCCTGACCCTCCATGGTAGATTTTCCTCTTTCATTAACACATGTAGGGCCAGCATTGGCCCTCTTCACAAACCCTCTTCAGGGTTCCCTTTGTTGACTGGGCATGGTGAATGCATGCCTGTAATCCTAACAGCTGGGGAGGCTGAGGCAAGAGGATGACATATTCAAGGCCAGCATAAGAAACTTAGTGAGGCCCTGAGCAACCTAGCAAGAGCCTGTCTTAAAATAAAAAATAGAAAGAGCTGGGGATGTGGCTCAGTGGTTGAACACCCCTGGGTTCAATCCCCAGTACCCCCACCAAAAAAAAAAAAAAAGGTTCCCTTTGCTGGTGTTGGAAGGGAAGGAAGGGTTTGTCCCTTAGGCTCTTGAAAGTTATTTCTCTGCATTGGTTGCTTTTCCTCACCTTTTCCAACTCCAAGACAAACTCGCTGCACCACTGGCCACCCCCTGAAATGCATGCTCATTCATTTTCTATTTAAATTTCTCTAAAAGAAAAAAAAAGTGTATTAAGAATTGTAATGCAAAAAAAATGAGAGCTCATATATAATGGCATAATTTGGTGTGAACATACTTTATATACAGAGTTACGAAGACTTGTGCTGTGAATGGGTAATTATGATTGTAATGCATTCCACTATTGTTATGTATGTAAGAAATAAAAAAAATTTAAAAACAAAACAAAACACTGAACAACCCAATGTCAGCAGTTCCATGTTTTTTACTAGGAAATAAAAACTCCATATTTTTTCCCCACTTTCAACTCCTCAAAGTCATGCATTATTTTAGCAGAAGAGTGAATGTGGGGCACCAATTTTTATTTGCAACTTCTCCATTCATTTATTCCTTGTCATCTTATCACATAAAACTATCCTGATAGATCAGTTTTCTGAAGACTTGGTGGTAGAGATCCTCTTGTATCAGTGGAAACTAAAAACAAACTAACAATAAAATAATAACAAAAACTCTTGGCTACATATAATTGTAACCATTTTTCAAGAGAAAAGAAAAACGTTAAATTATCCTCAAGAGGTGACCATAGGGACAGATCCCATTCAAGAGCACTGGTCCCTGTCCTGTAGGGACATCCTACCTAGGGGCTGCCTTGGCTTCCTCAAACCTTTGCCATGTGAATATCCACATCACCATTTTAACATTCACCCCACCTTTGGGGTTTGGTCTGGCTATGGACTTCAGTTCCCAGTCCCCAGGCAATGCACGTGTGGAAATGGCTAGAAGGTACAGTTGTCAAGTTAGGGAGGGAAGAGGTCACATCTGTCTTGCTCTGCTAGTCTAAGACGTAGAACAAAGTTTGAAAGCTGTTAAGATTTTACTAAGTGTTTGAGCAACAGAAAAAGAAGATCTAAACTGAGACAGTCTCAACCTTGATTTTGCCTTAGCTGTGTATTAGGTATGTTTTGTATTTTCTTCTGACAGATGCTGGCAATCCTTGTCTTCATCTCCTTTTCTTTAGCCTCTCAGTTGGTCCCTTTGGAGTTCAAGTGAGACTCCTTCAATGCCCATTTATTCTTGGTCTTGAAATTTTTGGTCTGCTCGTGACTCACAGAATAAGTGTGGATCATGGCATGCATCTCTCATTCCTGTAGAGTGCTGTATTCCTGGCACTTACTGCAAATTCTATATGTAATAGCAAATTAATATGTATTTTAACAACAGGAGCCAAACTAATGTTAACATAATTAATGTTACTATAATCTATGCAGACTAACCCCTCCCTGCTAGTGTATGAACACACCCTGTTCAAGAAGCTTACAATTTTAGAAGGCAGTAATTCATTTCAATGACTAACTAATAAGAACAGAGAGAAGGAGTAATAGCACTCCACATGATAATAGAGCCCAGAGCTGTTGGCTGCTCTAACTATAAGACAAGAAATTCCCACTGTGGCCTCCAAGGACCTGTGCAAAACAAGCAAGCAACTTTTTAATCTCAGAAGAACTAGCTAAGCCCATTTCTGGAAGAGAGACACAGAACCATCCTCGTTGAAGAGGGATTTCTCTTCAAAGCTATGCACTTTTTAACATCTCTATTTTGTTAATATTTTACTCTGTCAATTTACAATTCATCTGAAGTTTCAGAAAAGGATGATTTTTGGCCTCAATTCCCCATGTGGCCCTATATGCAGTTGCTTTTTTTAAAAAATAATAATTGATGTGACATCATGGCTATGGGAGAATTAAAATGTTCATATGCAAATATGTAAATTAGAATACAATTTGTACATGTAATTATGAAAATGTGTTATTGGATTTACTGGGAAACAGACTGTCATAACCCTACTCAAGGAGTTTCTTGAGTCAGCGTACTAGATCTTACTCTAGGTCAGGCACCCAGTCCCTCAGTTGCCATTAATCTGAACCAGTGGTTTCCAACCTAAGTATCATAACCCTTTCTGAATGTCCAAACCTGAATCCTAATATAAATGGTAGTTTTATTTTTTAGTATCTGTAAGTTAAAAAATATGTAATGATGCCAGTAAATGGATGAAACTGGAGAATATCATGCTAAATGAAATAAGCCAATCCCCAAAAACCAAAGGCCGAATGTTTTCTCTGATATGTGGATGGTAATCTATAATAAGGGAGAGTAGGGAGGGGAAGAATAGAAGTTTAATGGATTAGAGAAAGGAGAATGAAGGGAAATGTGGGGGGGGATGGGAATAGGAAAGACAAAATGAATCTACTTAACTTTCCTTTGCTCATAAATCAATATACAACCAGTAACTCCACATTATATAGAACCACAAGAATGGCATCCTAATTGGAATGGGTTATACTCCATGTATATATTATATGTCAAAATACATTCTATTGTCATGTATAGCTAAAAACAAATTTAAATTTTTTAACTTTGTGGAAATAAATCAATCTTTTTGCTATAAGATTAAATTCTGACTTTTTATTCTTTAAACCAAAGCATATAAATGCTAGCTAATCATTGAAAAAAATATGTAATGAGAAGCTATCATGCAGTTAAAATACTTTTAAATTCATTTGAGTTTATTAGTCGCAATATGCTTTTATAAATATCAGTTTATTAATTTGTTCTATCAAAAATGGTTTCACCAAATCTGAAGATTCACAGACCCCTTAAAATCCCTTATTGGAACTCACTTTCCTCTCTACTCTCTTCTTCCAGGTTTCTCCTTAGTTTCTTTCAGTTGTTCTTCGGTACTTTTATCATCCAAGAAACGTCTCATGCTTGTCTTTCAGTATATTAAGTTCAGTAAGGCCAGATTTCATAAACTTTGACACACTGAGCACTATTAAGTGGCAAGTACTTTATGTGGTATATCCACACATAGATTCACCTGACCTTTGCCATAACCATACAATAATTCAGAATAACACTTTGAAGATGTTATGATTTTTACCACTTGAATTAGGAAGAAATTAATTATTTGGTTAGGTCACAAATTTTTTAATTAAAAGAACCTAAATCCCAAACACATCCTCAAAACCTCTGATTTTTTCAGTATATAGTATATGTTAGGATTCATCATAGTATTTGCAGCATCCATGTGAAGATCATGCATCATGTAACATTCCTTCCTTACCAATTTATATTCTCAGTGCTCAGTGAAGGCCATAGAATAGGTGGTAAATATAATAAAATATAACAAAGTAGTGAATTTTTAAAAGATGGCTTGGTACATCCCCAAACAATTATTTTACCTTTAATGCAGATGTAATTTATCCAACGTTTAAAAAGTAGGTGAAATATATTTTCCTTTATCCCTATAATCGGGATTTCCTATCTATATCCAGATTCATTAAGTAAAAGCATTCCAAATCAAATCATAGAGATGTTGTGGTTATTTCAAATTCAGTGCTTGCTAAAAAGCTTGCCAGGAATATGCTGGCCTCTGTGGAAGTCCTTGTAACCAGGCAAACATGACATTGCTATGGCATTGTCTCTTGGAACAAAATAAGGCCGCCAGGTCTTTGGGGAGCTGAGGCCACTTTGGACTTCAGATCAAACCAGAGCCTAAAGAAGTCAACCAGAAAGTCCACAGTGGCACACCCATGAATGAAAACACTTGGCTTTCCCCTTGAACATTCTACGTGTGTAATTTGTTCTTTGCTCGGGTGTCTTGTTTGTGACAGAAGAGTGGAACTCCAAGTTTAAATATTTATTTTGGAAAGCAATATTAACTTATTTTAATAGAATAGACAAATAAAAGGAAAGAAGTGGAGAGCTGTGTTTCCTCTGGCATGAGGAAGAGCTTGAGTAAGGAGCAGTCTGGAAGAGATGCAGCAGACTCTAGCGAGCACATTGTAGCTGGGTACAGGCAAAGAGTAGGACTCAGGTGTGAGCACACTTAAACAGGCATCACTAAAGCCATCTGCTGAGACATTAAGCCCATATGAAAATGCTACCTGTAGTAGAGGCAGAAAGAATGACATTTTTGCACAGCTGGATGCTGCAAACACTGCTTCCTTAGAAGCAATAGTCTTCTACTTCCCCAGCACCATCTGGCCCATCACAAAGTCCTGGGCTGAGAATCAAGAAATGTGAGTCGTAGAACCAAATCTCACATTATCTCCTAGGCTTACTGTAGGAAAGTCAAAGAATAATACAATCACAGCCCTGAAAGGAACTTCAGGATTTTCTTAATCCCATCACTTTGTTCTACAGCTGCTGAAATGGAGCTGGACACCATCTGTGCTTTGATTTTTCCAGTCTGTTGAATGTGTTGATCACTTTTATCCCCATCACAGAACTGCAATGAGAATCAAAGGAAATAGGAGGTTTGAGAGGGTCTCACCCCTGTGGCCTGTTTCTTCCTTGGCCTCTGTGCTATTTATTATTATTCCTGTTGTTTGATCTTGTTTTTTTTTTTTTTTTTTTTTTTTTTTTTTCGATCTTAGACTTGCTCATTATACTGTATTCCCAACTTTGGGAGCTTACCTACTTAAATTGTGAAGATAAGTATAAACTAAAGAGACTATATTAAGTATCAAATGAAGACCTGAAACATACTGTTTGCTGAACAGAAAACAACATCTAAAATGCACCTTGAGATTACTCTACACCAGCTACGAGGCTACTGTGTACAACAGTTCTTAGAAGTGGGTAGCACTGATCCACAGAAGCTCAGGGTTAGAGGTTAAGCAGCTGCCTCTAAGCACATAACTAGGAAGTAGCAGAGTAGAGACCACACTCAAATTTCTTGGGCACTGGAGCCTTGTTTTTCGATGCAAACATGCTTGATTTAGTTAAAAGTGCTTTTGAAATGTTAGACATAATTACAACCACCATTGCATTCTCTAAGGACCTCGGGGATGGGTGCAGGAAAACTCAGAAGCAGCAATGGAAGAAAGGGCCTCTGGTACTATTGACACCCACTGTGAGCCCTGAAAAACTATCATACATCTCATACTCTAAGGATACTGCAAGAGAAATTTCATCCAACCGTATCTTATATCCCCTTTCTCAAACTTGTTACTGGCCTTAAAATACCATTTCAGGTAGAAAGCCCGCTTCCTGGCCTTTAAATATATTCTTGGAATGAATTAAAAAAAAAAAAAGGCCCACCCCTTAAATGCAATCATCATCCAAGTGTCTTCCAATTTATACTCTGCAGATTCTCTCTCCCTCTCTGTGGTGGGGCACTGCAATCAGTTCAGACAGGAGACTCTCAACACTTGATTTCATAATGAGTGGAAAGCTATGAGCCACGCCCTCAGGGAGCACTTGAACCCTACTCTCTGCAGCTTCTGCGCTTTCACAGGCGCTGGCCACCAAGGATACCTGGCATTAAAGCAGTTGTGGTTTTAAATGACAAATCCTCCAGGAAAAGACTGTGTTTGTATCTTTCTTAGGTTTTTCTACAATTAGCTCCTTTTCAACCAGTACTTCTTAAATTGCTGCTTGTTAAAAAAGGCATGATCCTGAAGAAAATTCCTGAAAGCCAAATAGTCTAAGTAGGTAAAATATGAACTCTATGCTTTTTAATTCATTCAGCTTGTCTTGATTATCTGCTGTGTATAGTGAAGTGTGCACTTACTCCAATTCCGATTTTAAATCACACTGTCCGAGAGTTGCATTACCTACACAACCATATCTGGACTTTTCCAACTTTCCACTTATCTCCCACTTGCTGTTTCTGTTTTCTTATCTTCCACATCCAACACAAATACTGACCACTTTTTAAATCTGCTGATCAGAAAAACAATCAGAGTTTTTCAAAGGGAGGCATGATGATAACAACTTATGCAGGAGTATATTCCACATAATAATATAAATAAACCCATCCCTGATCCCATTATTGATACTGGCGATAGTTTTCCTAAGAGAGCTAGTATGGATTCTTTTGCAAAACACATATTTTTAGAATCAATACATATAAAAATTGAGATACTTTTATATGAGTATTTTTGGCTTTTTCATTTGGAACTGACCCCTGATCAGTCCTCACTTATGCAGCCATAAAAATCTTGGATTTCAGCCTATTCAGCCAAAACGAGATATTGGATCGGTAAGTGGTCATGCCATGTTGGAGTGGCCAGCTACCTCCTACTTCCCCCCCACCACACACACAAAGAAAGAAAAATAAAATAAAAAACAAAAGCTGGGTGATCTCATGAAAATCAAGGGATGTCAGTAAAGAAAAATAACAAGTGGGAGGGAGGAGGGAAGAGGAAGGGGAAAACAGTGGAGAATTATATTGACCAGATTATATTGTTATATTGTGTTTATGTATAAGTATGAATATGTAACAATCCCACCTTTGTGTAAAACTATAATGCACCAATGAAAAAGGTGGAAAAAACCCAAAAATGTCATCTAGGAGTGTCTAGCTTTCTAGAATTTTGAACTTTCCAGTAAGTCTTGGTTAGAATTACCTTTAAAATGAAGAAACAATGTCAAAATTACATACCACATGCTAATATGGATTTCATAATACCGACATTAAGTAAACTTGAAAAATATAAAGGATTAAAAAAGGCAAAAACTTACTTTTTACCCTCATGTTCCCCCTTTTGTTCAGTGTTTCTGTAGTAGAGATTTGATAATAAAATTCAAGAAAAGCTTAAGCAATAATAAAAAAAAAAAGTCACTTTTAATTGAATCATCAAAAGTGACCCCCTCAGGATCTGTGTTTCCTTTCTGTTACTGTGACAAAATACCTGAGACAAAAAACTTAAAAGAGGAAAGATTTATTTGGGCTCATGGGTTCAGAGGTTTTAGTCCATGGTCACTTTGCTCCCTTGTTTTGGGACTGTGATGAGGCAGCACATGATAGTAGGGTGTACTTGAGCAAGAAGGAAAGAGAACCGGCAAAAGACAGGAGCTGGGAACAAGATATAGCCTTTAGGGGCATGCCCCCAGTGACCTAATTTCTCCAGCTAGATCCCACCTCCTAAAGTTTCCAAAAGCCCATTAAGTTGTGAATTCATCGATGGAATAACTCATTGATGAGGTCAGAGCCCTCAAGATCCAATCACTTCCCCAAATTTCCACCTATGAATTGTTGCCTGGGGGACTGATCTTCAACACACGAGCTTTTGAACATTTCAGATCCAAACCATAACAGTGTCTTGCTGTATTCCCTTCTGACCTTTTTCTCTTATAATTTTATTTTACTTATTATTATGTTGTGAACATTCTTACATCAATATTAACTACTAAAATAACCATACAATAGTCTATTTCTATTTGGCCAATGATTTATTAATAATTCTCTTATTATTGGATGCTTAGGTTTTTATATAGTTTACTATAAATTAAGCAGAGATGAACCTCAAACATGCATTTTCCCTAAATTTAAATTATTTCACTGGTGGACCCTTATCTTACACACAAAAGTAACTCATAATGGATTAGAGACGTACATGAAGATCTGAAACCATGAAACCTTGAATACAACACTGTAGGAAAAACTCCACAACATTGGTCTTGGTAATGATTTCTCAGACATGAGACTGAAAAGCACAGGCAACAAAAACATCACTGGTCAGGTCCCAACTGGTACTTTTCCTATCATACCTTCTCTGATCTTGCCCATCAAAATTGATTTTTCTCTCCTCCCAACCTCCAGGTACTTTTCAAACAACAAACTATTATTATTATATCAGTCTGAAAAACAAAAGCAAGCAAACAACCAAAAATAGATGAGTTGGACTAGAGCAACCTAACATCTTCTGCAAAGCTAAACCATCAACATGCAAAGGTAATCTATGGATTGGATTATATGTACTAAACAAAGGGTTAATATCCAAAACATAGAAGAAATTCCTGAAACTCCATAGCAATAAAACAAAACCCCAAATAACCTGATTAAAAATTGGGCAAAGGAACTGAATAGAGATATGAAAGCAGCCTAAATACATGTTAACAAATGAAGAGATAAACAAAATGGTATATACAGACATTAGAATATTACTCAGCCTTTGGGGGAAAAAAAAGGAAATCTTGCCATTTGCAATAACATGGATGAACTTGGAGAACATCATGCTAAGTGAAATAAGCCATACACAGAAGGACAAATACTACATGGTACCACTTACATGAGAAATCTAATCTAATCCCATAAAAGCACAGAACAGAATGGCAGTAGCAAAGGGGTAGGGTTAAGGGGAATAGGGAGGTATTAGTCAAAGGGTACGAAGTTTCAGGTGCACTGGTTGGTGGAAATGTAAATACAAGATGAATAAGTCTTACAGATCTATTGCACAATACAGTGCCTGTAGTTAACAATATATGCTTAAGAACTTGCTCAGTGGGTCTTATGTTAAGTGATCTTATCCCTCCCCCATCCCCTGTCACTCACTCCACACATGTACACACACGCAATGATAAAGAGGTGGGAGGAAAGTTTTGGAGGCAATAGTATGTTTATGGCAATGATTGTGGTGATGGTTTCACAGGTGTGAACTTCTCTTCAAACATATCAAGTTATATATATATTGAATATGTACAGCTTTCATATGTGAATCATGCTTTAATAGTTACAAATAATAGGGATGAAGTGTCCAGTATAGCAATATTACATCAAAAACTTTTGCTATCAATTTCCATATTGCTTTCCAAAAGAATTATGCCAGATTGCAATCCTAGGAGAAAAGAAATGGTCTTAGCACCCCCTCAAATTTATGATCAGTTATTATATCCGCAGTACTGATCTATGAAGAATATAACTGGGAGGTACTCTTGAATTCCCACAACTCTTCTGACAGCAGGCTTTCTGTAAAAGAATTTACCTTATCCCATTTCCTGTTCTAGCAGCTTAATTTTTACAGAAGTGGTTAACTCTACAACACATTTCCAAATAAACAAAAATTTCTTGAGCAACTACTGTGTGCAAAGAACTATAAAAACTATACCTGATGCTGTGGAAAATAAGGTCCTTGTCCTCAAAATACCAGTAGGAGATGGAAGATATACCTGTTCTCCTTGGTACTCACTTCTTGCTCTTTACTACTATTTACACAGGTAATACAAAGCAGAAAGTAATAAGGGACATTGAAGAGATACAAAAAGTTTAATGCCAGGATAGAACAGAAGGAAACATTTGATGAGGTGGGAATTCTAGCGTAAATTGTTTCATGTCTTGTCCATTTTGCATTATGAGGAATAAAATGCTGGAGATTCAGCTTTGGGGCCGTAAGATCCCTTTATGGGCCTGGTGTGATGGTGCACACCTCTAATCCCAACAGCTGGGGAAGTTTGTGGAAGGAGGATTGCAAGTTCAAAGCCAGCCTCAGCGATTTAGTGAGGCCCTGACTCACAATAAAAAACACAAAGGTGGGATGGGGATGTGGCTCAAGCGGTAGCGCGCTCGCCTGGCATGCGTGCGGCCTGGGTTCAATCCTCAGCACCACATACAAACAAAGATTTGTGCCCGCCGAAAACTAAAAAAAAAATAAAATGAAATTTAAAAAAATTCTCTCTCTCACTCTCTTTTTAAAAACAAAACAAAACAAAACAAAGGTCTGGGGATGTGGCTCTGTGGTTGAGTACCATTGGGTTCAATTCCTGATACCAAAAAAAAAAAAAAAAAAAAAAATCCCTTTGTAGAAGCCTCTGGCAGAAATAAGACTTACTTTAAAATTTTTGGATTTCTTTAAAGCATGTGTATGAAGAACACCTGAATGAAGAAGTCCTGTGATTGCATCATAAATGTGTTAGTACACATGCTTTCCCTAGTGTTTCAAGGAGAATTGATAAATATCAGGGTTCTCCTTTGCAAATACTATTGATACCTGTATATTTATGGTCCTTCCTTTCCCTAAATTTAATAGGGATAAAACTGTTTCCTGAGTTGGAGTCAAATAAAAGGAAAGGCTGAGACCTTGGCCTACTGGGAAAAAACAAAAGATGTTCTGTCTCATGTCACCCTTTTTACCTGGTCTTCTATAGATTCATTGCTCAGTATGGTAATTGGCTGGCTATTTTTAGCTATTTAAATGTACTTTTAAATTAATGAAAATTAAATAAAGTTTAGATTTTACTTCCTTGGTCATAGGAGTCATGTTTCAAATCCTCAATAATCCATGTGGTTAGTGGCTACTACATAGAGTGGGGCATATATAGAACATTCCATCCTTGCAGAAAGGTCTGTTAGAGGATGCTGATCTAGTTAGTGTTAGGCATTTAAGCTCACCCAAAGTGTGAGGTAGTTACGAAGGCTCATGAAAATTGTTCCCAGAATTTAGAAATTTCATAATGATGTAATGCCCAAGTTCTAGGGAACTGGTTTCTAGGGTATAGTTAACAACAGTCTCCAAACATCTACTATTTGTAGAGTACCTTCTCTGCAAAAAGTGATCTGGAATAGAGAAAAAGAAATGAAGAACCCTGAACATTAAGGTGTCTAAGTCTGTGAAAGCTCTTTAGTTATGTAGAATGTGGATATGTTTCCCAACCTACCTGAGTGGTACCAGTTTACACCTGTTTTCTCAGCATAATTATGAACAGTTTTCTCTTTTATTGTCACAGTGTGCCATTTAGGATGGTAAATTACATGGTCACCCTATTTGTAGTTGCGTTTCTTCCTTCCTCATTGAAACTTTGTAGATGAGCAAATCAAAAGTCTTCTAAATGCTGGTTCCCTAAGGCTAACTTTGTCCAAGTCACATGAGGATATATGTGTTCACAGACTATGGAATTGCTCCTCACATATCGAGAGCCAACTTACTGTGGAAAAGTCCCAGGAGTCACTCTTGGGCTTCTGTTTTTTCTTACTAAAGAATGAACAATCAGAGGTAATTGTTGAACTAGAACATAGAATAAATATATGAATGATGAAGGGAGACATTAAGTACATCAAATACTTGTATATGTTTATTTTCTGCACCAATAGGTTTCCTTGTAAAAGAGAAGCTTGATATTGAAAGAAAGACAGAGTTAGAAATATTTACTGAGAAGAGAGCTAATCTGGGGGGCAGAATACACGAGTCCCTTGCTAGCTTAGCCATATATATGATCTTGGGGTTTCCCAATTTTATATGTTATAGATTTCAGTTTATATGAAGTTTATAGATTTCAGTTTATATGAGTTTATATTTCCATAGATTTCAGTTTTCTAGAGGGAATAATAGGATTAATTTTAAAGCATTCTTCACTTGAGCCAGTTTGAACCTCTGAACTTCTGGTTCCTTTGCTTTATCAAGGTCTTTCCTACTTCCTGGCCTTTGAGCATGCATGTCCTTCGTTCTGTAGATCTGAGCACGACCTCATGCAGGTCTTCGTTGATTCCTTGAATCAGGTCCACTGAGATCATGGTCTATATAGCTCCTGATCAAAGCACTGAGCTGTAATTTCCTATTTATTTGTTCAAACTCCCCCTGAGGCTTTAAAGCACTAAGAGAATAAAAGTCATGTTTATTTCATTTGCTTTATATCACCAGTTCCAAAATAGAATATTTACATCAGTTGATGCTCACTTATATATGTGGGATAAATGAAGGAGAAAGAAAAAATCTTTTTTAATTAATTTTTTAAATTTATATATGACAGTGGAATGCATTACAATTATTATTACACATACAGAGTACAATTTTTCATATCTCTGGTTATATACAAAGTATATTCACACCAATTTGTGTCTTCATACATGTACTTTGTGGATGTTTCTTAGAAAATTGGGAATGGAACCACTATTTGACCCAGCTATTTCTCTCCTCAATCTATACCCAAAGGACTTAAAAACAGCATCATACAAGGACACAGCCACATCCATGTTTATAGCAGCACAATTCACAATAGCTAAACTCTGGAACCAACCTAGATGCCCTTCAATAGATGAATGGATTAAAAAATGTGGCATATATACACAATGGAATATTACTCAGCAATAGAGAGAATAAAATCATGGCATTTGCAGGTAAATGGATGGAATTAGAGAAGATAATGCTAAGTGAAGTTAGCCAATCCCCAAAAAACCAAATGCTGAATGTTTTCTCTGATATAAGGAGACTGATTCATAGTGGGATAGGGAGGGGTGGAGCATGGGAGGAATAGATGAATTATAGATAGGGCAGAGGGGTGGGAGGGGAAGGGAGGGGGCATGAGGTTAGAAATGATGGTGGGAAATCTTCTTTGATCCAGAGCCAAGTAAGACCTGTTTCCTATCCTGAACAAGCACATGGTTAAGGTCAAACTATAGTGGCCACACTCCAATGCAAAATAAATGTCATGAAAGAGGTACACAAGTTTCTGTAGGGATTCAGAGGAAAATGAGAGCACCTCAGAGATAAGAAAAGCCTTCTTAAAAGAGAGAGCATTTGAGATAGGTCTTAAAGGAAGGTCAGAACATCAATGGGCAGAGATTATTAATTTGAAGTTAGCCTTCAATTCACGGTCAACCTAGCATTTATAGGAAGAGATTGTTTTCAGCACTAAACTGATAAAAAGACGAATAAAACCTACCTTGAAAAAGGCCAGTGATTTAATTGGGAAATATGTAGATATACTAAAAGCCAAATGCATTCCATGCTAAAGTTAACACTGTGAACAGAGTCAGTGGAGGGAGGGTGGAGTACAGGACTAGAGAGAAAAGAGGGGTCACTTCTGATCGGGTGTCTTTTCCACTGGGGTGGAGAACATTAGAGTAAAGCCTTGCAGCTGTAGATTTTAATGAACTTCTTGGAACTTGCCTTTTGTTTCCTTTCATTGCTTAGCAACCCTCAACCTGGCTCATGAGATGGTCACCACTGGGAACAATTGTTTTAAAGGCCAAACTTTTGATCCCCCATTAACACAGACCACACCTGTAAAACTTTCCTCCAGAAGATTGCCTATTTGGGCAACAATTTTGGTTATGTTAAGAGCATTTCAGTCAAATTTTACCCCTATGTTTGCTGTACCCTTATGGGGTGACTTCTGAATTCTTAACTTCAGTAATTCCCAGGGACATTTTGAGCTGGTTTCTTCCAAAGGGAGATATGACTGGTTAGCATGTACTTTAAGTGAGGTCTATTTATTTCCCCTTTCCCTCTTGGACTTCCACTTGGGGAATTGTAGCTGGGCTGCTTTGCAGAGTCCCATGGTGTATATGCCAAATGGCGTACCTACCCCAGCTGGCTGCTCCAGCCCTTGGGATCCTCAAATGTTGCTCAGCAGCAGCCTGATTAGAAGATTTAAGAGAGATAGAAGCAAGGGTTTTTTTTTTTTTGTCATCAATTAACCTGAAGTTGATATATGGATTTGAACTCTTGCAAAGGACTCAAATGTGCCATATGTGTGTTTGAGTGTTTAGGGGAGTAGGGTATTAATTTCAAGTGTGATTGCTAACAGCACAAATTTGATGATTCCCTGAATCATCAGCATCATCACATTTAGTTAATGACCTTTACTACAGAGTGCAGAAAGGCATAATACCAGTATTAACCAGCAGTTTCTTAAAAAAAAAAAAAAACTTTAGATGTATCAAGATCCATAAACTGTTCTGTGGTTTAAAGAAGTTTTTTGCGTAAGCATTGTGGTATACATCGGTAATCCCAGCAACTAGGGAGGCTGAGACAAAAGGATCATAAATTTGAGGCCAACCTGGGCAACTTAAAGAGATTCTGTCTTAAGATAGAAAGGGCTATGGAATGTGGCTCAGTGCTAAAGCACCCCTGGATTCAATCTCCAATACTGAACAACAAAAAATAATTTTCCCCAAAAAATGGTCTTGGATGGTACCGAACATATTTTTTAGCACCAACTTGCTAAATGATAAATAATCTGTTGCTCTAGGACTGTAGGAAGGATTGTATAATGTAATGCTGAGACCATCTCTAAATGCCCAGTCGTTCCAGTCCTTAGCAATGAGCATAATGCAATTCACAAACACCAGGTAACAACTGTTCATCTGTGCTAACAGCACAAAATGACTTTGGAATCTCTTCCCATCCTACAATGAAGTGGTAAACTTTGCACATGAATTTTGTTGAAAGTCTAGAAGCATTATTAGGTAAGAGCCAGAAGGCAGCTACATTCACTAACGATACTAAAACTTCCCCTTTATTATTAATTTAAGCATAGCAGGTGCAAAGTCAAGATATAATCATTTCAGAGCAGAAATACCAACCTCCTTCCATCTCTGGTGTCCTCAAATATTACCAGCCCACCCAAAGACAATTATGCTAAGCATGTCCCTTTTAAGTTGTAAATCAGATGAAAATCTGTGGGGGAAAAAACAACTTTCTCATAAATAAGGATCTGTGACATTTATGGCAAGTGCATAGAGAAGGTTTGTTTTTTATTTATGACCCTTTAAAACGAATATACCAAAATCCAAAAGGGATGAGTAAGGAGAAAAAATGAGTAAGGGAATTTAAGGGAGAGACACACCCTGTGGTGCGTGTATAAATACTTTACGAAGATTTATTTTAGAAAATGAACTCTTACTGCCAGAAATGGAAAGCTGTTTACTATTGCCTCTGAGCCAAAAAGAAATTACTGACCAACGACCACATCCTTCCATTTCTCTGATTCAGTTAAGATTTTTTCAGTCTAGTGGAAACTTCTTGCTGCCTGCCATCCCTTACCACACTACTTAAGGTGGAAAGCTTTAGGGGAGGACAGATCCTGGCCCAAAGCAGCCATGCCCTTTTATTTATTTATTTATTTATTTACTTACTTACTGTGTGAGATTTTTAAAAATTTGTTCTTTTTGGTTTTACATGTATTTTGACATATTATACCTACATGGAGTACAATTTCCCATTCTTCTGGTTGTCCATGATGGGGGATTACACTGGTTGTGTATTCGTATATGAACATAGGAAAGTATGTCCAATTCATTCTGCTATCTTTCCTATTCCCATTCCCCCTCCCTTCCCTTCATTCTCCTTTGTCTAATCCAAACTACTTATATTCTTCCCTATCCCACCCCCTTATTGTGAGTTAGCATCTTCGTATCAGAGAGAACATTCAGCATTTGGTTTTCTGGGATTGGTTTACTTTATTTAGAATGATATTCTCCAGTTCCATTAATTTACTGGCAAATGCCATAATTTCAATTCTCTTTGAGGCTGAGTAATATTCCATTGTGTACATATACCACATTTTCTTTATCCATTATCTCTTGAAGGGCACCGAGGCTGGTTTTATAGTTTAGCTATGTGAGTTGAGCTGCTATAAACATTTATGTGGCTGTATCACTCTAGGGTGCTGATTTTAAGTCCTTTGGGTACAAATCGAGGAGTGGGATAACCGGGTCAATTGGTGGTTCTATCCAAGTTTTCTGAGGAATCTCCATACTGCTTTCCAGAGTGCTTGCACCAATTTGCAGCCATGCCCTTTAAACCAGGCATCTCACAGTAGCTCAGTTGATGCGGGCAGACTTTCATCTCTGGGGTTTGCCAACAGTATTACAGAAAGGCAATGGGAGTTGCTGGTGAAAGTGGAGAGAGAGGCACAGGGTCTACTGTTGCTTAAGGGAAAGTGCTTATAAAATGGTCCTGCTGGATGCTTATTACACACATGTGAATAACTCAGACTCCTACATGCATTTCTTATAACTACAGAGAAGGCAACATGGGAAGATAAAAGACAGGTGCACAGCTAAGAACTGAGTTACTACTGAGACCATTGCCTCCCATATAGCTATTGCTGTTCTAGGGGAAAGGGAAAGTTCACAGGCATTCTGTAAGGCAAGCCATTGTTCTATTTCTTTTGTATTTTATTTTCATCCTTTACATCCTTAGAATTCCTATTTCTTGGGCCTACTATACTTTGAAATCTCAAGACGTTGATGTATTCCTTTTCTTCATATTTATTCGCAACATCTGGAAAGCATTCTTTTGGCAGGCTCAAGTCCATGCAGTTTCACATGGGAAAAACTGAGGAATGGAGAGAAGTGTCTGGTGTTCACTCCCAGCTATGGGAAGAGACACCACAAAATGCCTTTGGCTGAGCTCAATGCATAGCTGGACGAAGCTGAGATGGGAAATCTGCAGCTGGATCTAATCACAATCCCAGTCACAAAGACAGATTTTTGCTGTGTTCTATCTGAACACCCCTCCAAACACACAAAATATTTTTCTCTGACATGAGCATTCGTAGAACTCAGTAAAGGTAAAGTAATCATATCAGTTAGGAGTAATGTTCTTCCTCCAATCCCATTGACCCTCCATAGCCACAGGAGGGTCATGAGGCTTCCGTTCTGTCTATAGTAGAATTAATGGGAAGGGGGCTCAAAAAGTTGCAATATTCAAAATTCTTTGGCACACCTATGGGGAAGAGGCAATTATTAAGTTTAAGATTCAATGACAAAATTCTACCTTTTCCACATGCAGCCTTATATCTAAAATGGTCTCTCCTGGTCCCAAATTGGTCCAATGCACTGCACTGACATTTAACCAAAAAGTTCTAATTGTCCACCTTGTTATTCTGTTATTGATGTCTTGTCTTTCCAAATTGTTCTGGTTGTTAGAGGGTGGAGGCCTTGTTTTAGCTTTTTATTTATGTCGTGGTGACACCTGCTTCAATAAGCCCATAATAAGCATTCATTAAATGCTGGTTTAATTAATGAACAACTTTTCCTCCCTTCTCCTCTGTCAGTCCCATCAGACTAAACCAAGTCCCTCCACAGTTTACACTCCAGAATCCAACTCGTCAACTGGTTTTTGTTGTTGTTTGTTTCTGGGTTTTAATCTCCACAAGACTCACTGTAGTAAGATCAAGCAGGTGTTGCCTAGGGAGAGTGGACCAGTCCTGGCCTCCGCAAGAAACACTGCTGGCTCCTGACACCCTCATTCTGCAACCTGCCAACAACCTTCAGGGGAAATTTCCCAACTTCACATGACATTGAAAACAAAGCAAAACAGATGAAGTATCATGAATTATGATAAAACTTGGCATGGAAAGATTGTTAAATGATACTGTTCCTATGTCATTCTGATTGTAGTCTTAAAGGTCATTCTCCTTTATAAACTGAAAAAAAAAATCTAGTAAAAAAAAAAAAAAAAACCAACTCAACCATGACCTGTTCCAGGTAGACAGGACTAGGTCAAGTTTGTCCTAAGCGTCTCCTACACACCCACTCTTCTAATCATGCCCCCATTGCTTTCTCCACCATAAATTGACCAATTATTTAATACTATTCCTGACTTCAAAAACAAAACAAAAAGCATTTTGTTTCTAGAAACAAATATGACTTGATAAGTTTCCCCATGAGGGAAAAAAATTTTAAAGATGATGCAGAAAAAGAGTGATGATTAACACAAATATATTATTAATGGCAGAAATTCAAGCATTAGCCCATTCCAGATGCACAATAATACTCTTCTTATTTGACAGTAAGTGACTATAGACCATGAGTATTTATGAGGCCAGTTCTCATTTTTTAGAGAAATAATAGGGCAAATATTAAGGCCCAAATCACTCAGGGCTGCTTTATTTTAAAAGGGAGAGGTCCTCTCTCTCACCCAGCTGTTTGGTGATCTAAGATTCTGGGATAAAAACAGCTAACGGTCAGCAAGGAGCCTCATTCCTGAGACCAGGATTTTTGTCCGGAAAGGGAAAATCAGACCCCTGGTAAAAGGCAATGCCCCACTACTGAGCTTTTATTTTGTAAAAGAATCTTCAAATGAAGCCCAACATCCAGGCTTGCCTCTCTCCCTCCTGCCATTCACCTTCTGCTTGAGGCTTGATTATTTTACCATCCTATATTGACCCCTTATTGAAATCTGTGTCCTTTAATTTTAGCCAAAGTATGAACACCAACTCATTTCTTTGTTTCCTCCCCTTAGCATAGCTAAACCAGATTAGAACTTTCAGAATAGTTTATCTAAACACCAAGCATAACAAACAGAAAAATCTTGCATATAAACCATAATTTTCTGATTTTATGCATGTTGCTATATACCTTGGCCTATCGTACACTACCTCTGTGATGGTTTTACTTCATCTTAAATGGCTCACATGAATGTACGGCTTTCTACCTGTGTTCTTACTACCAAAGTTCTGGTTCAGTTTCCTAAAGAAGGAATCAGCTCAACATCCTAACAATCTCGACTCCTAGACATCTTGACCACATTAAGGTCAAGGTGAGAAGACACAAAAGTTCCTGCAACCAAGAGGGCCTCCTCTCCATCCCCAGCTAGCACCAGCAGGACCTCCTTCTACATTCTGCCTGGAGAAACATGTATTTTAGCCAAGCGATTGATGCCAAGGATGACCCCACTCTTCAGGTGAGATTCCTCTAAACCCCTACAGCAGAAGATACCTTCATTCTGTAGAGGTTCACTATCATAAAATGTCATAAATGATTGATTACGTAACATCTCCATGTTTATATAGTGAGAGTGAGTGAGGAGATAGCTACAGCTCCAGATCTGTACCTGGCCCTGTTTTAAACAGGATAAGCTGTCCCTTGCCTGCAAATTAACATTGGGAATTACCTAGCTTTTCCTGTCCCAGAAACTCATCAGTGAACTGATATCATTAGAGGGTTGATTAAAGCAAAGAGGCTTGATGACTTTTCCACTACTGTAATTTTCATATAAAAATGATTCCCACTGATTTATTTGTTTAAGATTTCCACCCCTCAAGTTTTTCCTTTGATCTCTGAGATCAGCATGCCCAGACTTACACAGAGCCTGAATTTGCTTGATAATGTTAGATGAGTCCTTGCAATGGCCAGACTCAAGGCACTAAGACAGAGGATTGAACAATCTGGTCATAGCTGAGTGTGAATATCTTTGTCATTCTAAGTTCAGTCATTCCAGCTGCATGACAAATGTCAGGAAGCTAACAGGCTGGAAAAGGAGCATGACAAGAGCTTGTTCCTCCTTAAGAACCAAGGTGAATGCGTATGGTTCTCTGGTGAACCTCTAAAGCTGAGAAAAGCAGGATGTGGTCCCCTGGCCTGTTGACCCAACAGGGAAAAGCAGGATATGGTCTTCTGATCTGTTGACCTTGCAGAGTTCATGAACATGAGTTCAGACAAGAACAAAGTATTTTCTATTCACTGAAAAAAGGAACACTCCTAGAAAACATGTGTTGCCTAGCCAAATATCTAATCAAATGGGAGGAGTGTATATTTGGAAAAAGCTACACCTATGCGGGCAAATCCATCAAATTGTCACTTCCCTGCCACCCACCTGAAACTCCTGGAATCAGCAGGTTTTGTTCCAATTGCCTCTTCTCTGCCTTTGTGCTGGGCTTTGCTCCCAGACTACTTACTGCTCAAGACTTCAGTTCCCTTCCTCCCTGTTCACGACTCCTACAGCCTGAAGGACAAGACCCCAAACAACCAACTGAAAGTATCTCCCTGCTTTCCCTTCATGAGGATCTGAAGGACTCCAACTCTGCTCTCTGCCTGGTTTGCTGGCAGGACCACACCCGGGTCAAACATTTGGCTTTTATTCCCTCTTATCTTACAGACAAGACAGGAACCTGGTATCTTGATGCTTCATGCCCGGCTGACCTCTTGGGAAATCCCTGCCTCTTTCTCCCACTTGTTTCCTGGTGCAGGAGAAAGAGACATCTTCTTCTGCCTCTCAGCCCAGTTCTTCCTGAAACTCCCTCCAACCCTTGAGCCCTACATTTACTGATCTATTGACTATAAATCCATGATCTTGATGAGGTTTAGCATTGACATTTCCTCTCCCATCTTTTTCTCCATCCAGATTCCTGCTGTTGTTATTTGTTTCATGGAATAACTTTAGAAAGCACTGTGTGTGTGCCTTTACCCTGGGGACCTCCTCCATACCTTTATGTCAAATTCCTGTTTCTCAACTTACTTGATCCTCCTCTGCTCTGCATTTCTCACCAGCGCATCTCCACTGAACCCAGTCTCTCAAATCCCTGAAACTCCACTTCCATATTCCCTCTTGAGCCAGCCCCTCATTTCTTTGTATCTTTGTACCTGCAAGAGATGACTCCTGAACCAACTCCCACAACCATGAACCAGCTTTTGACTATTACCTGGATCTCCAATGGCTTAATCAATTTTTCCACTCAAGCTTTCATAGTTACACAGTTTCCTATTAACCCCAACTTCACGTTTTCCAGTATTTCCCTGTTATCCACACATCCATTCATTCTTTAGACAGCAAAATTTTGAGCACTCACTATGTACCAGGTATTGTGCTAAGAGCTGGGTTCTGGCTCAGGAAGAAAACAGACGTGATCTCTGCCTTCCTGAAATTTACAGCTTAACTAATGAGACATATTAAACAAGTAATGTACAAATGAGTATAAAATTATAAAAAATACCTAATTATAAATGAAGATCTATAGCTCTAGATGCTTTCTAAGGAGAGAATAATGGGGGATTCACTTTAGACTGAGAGAGTCATGAAGTATTCTGAGGAAGTGGCATTTAAGCTATGTTGTGAGGGATGAGTAGGTAGTATTCAGTTTTTTTTTTTAATAGAGAATTATCCAAATAATGAAAGGTAAATGACTAAAAGGCAGGATCAAAAGGATATATGCAGAGCATATGATAGGAAATAGCTAGGAGTCTTTGCAGTCAGGAGAAGCCATTGTGATAGGAGCAAGCACGAGAAAGAGGCTCTGGATAAAGTTGGAAGGTTGGAGAGGATTCTGAGCCTATGAAATCCAAGATTCCATTCTATGAGGTTTATAATTTGTTCTAGACATAGGGGAAGTTTACTTGGGGTTTCAAGCAGCAGATTAATGTGATAAAACTTACACTTTAGAAAAATCTCCTGGTCTGTTCTGTATAAAATAAATGAAAGGGGACAAGAGTAGAAGGGAGAACTACTGGGAGGCTATTGTAGATCAGAGATGATTATGGCTCAGAATGGAGAAATGGCAGGAGAGAAAGAGAGAAGTGGGAGTATTGCAAATGTATTTTGGAAACAGAATCAACAACATTTGAGAATAGAGTAAATTAAGAATCCAAAAGAGAAGAGGAAATCAAAACTGGTCCCCAGGATTCTTAGTATGGGTAGTTGATGGTGCTATTGGTAGTTGGACTATGGTACTTGATGATGCTACTTATGAACATGGTCGTGACAGAGAGAAGAGAGAATTGAAGGGTACAGGCTGGACATGGCAGACAGAACACAAAGGCCTCCTTTGGTAACATGTTAAATTGAGATGCCTATGAAATTTCCCAATAGGCAGTTCTACCCACCATCTGCCATAGGATCACCCTAGTGTGAATCCATATTCTCTGCACTCGGGCCCAGACTACTCTACTCCTGAGAAAAGATCCAGAATCACAAAATTCTGACTCACTAGATGTTCTGCAGAGAGAGAGAGAGCTGCCCATCAAAGGCCTGTCATTCCATATTTAGAAAGCATCTAGAGCTATGAAACAACTGCTCTGAGAGCTTCACAGAAAAATGAACAGGAGGATAGATGAGGGGTGCTACGTCCAAGGAGAGGTGGCTAAAAAATAGCTCAACCTTCTCTATATCCACTCTTTCCCTTTCTGGCCCTATGAAGATAAATACTGTGACTTTGAATGTCATATGCTGAAAACAGAGGAAACACAAGAACAGGAACCTGAGGGTTCAAATCACTGCCTGGAAGAGAACTGATCAGGAACAACCATTTTAGACTTTACAAAAGAAAGACACCCCCATCACATTATGCCTTTGAAATATAAGGGCTTAATTTTTATAGCACCTACCATACTTTAATATCCAATTAACATCCATTTCCCATTAGAGTTTTGTTGTTGCTTAAAAATCAAAAGGTATAGTGTGATATGATTTATGTATTTTGGGGGACTCTGGGACATCAAGACAGACCATTTAGTCCCTTAGAGTAAATGTTAATGACTGAAACTGAGAGTAAGTTTCCCAGAGGCCTGTGTTTAAATCCTACACAGGAAGATGATGGCTGCCCTTGATTTTGCTCAAGTTATGTCTCAGGATGGTTTAAAACTAATATCCCTCACTCACACTCATTCTCTAGGGGAATTTATTCCTAGATAGAAGGAGCTGGATCTTTTTAAAAAGCAAAGCAACTTTTTAGGGATCAAAAGAGAGATGACCACTTAGTGTTTGGATTACCTAAACTGGATTTAAAGGATGTGACACTTTGTAAAGAAGGAAATGTTCATCCCTTGGGACTGCAGAGAACTGGGGATCTCACTGGAGGGGATTGCTAAGCAAATGTATGGAACAGAAGCCTCCAGCAGGGTGGGAATTGTGGCTGCTGGGATCAGGGCAGCCGTGTAGTAGAGGCCACCCAAGAGGGACATCAGAGGCAGCACTATTAGGTGGTGGTCAGTGTCTAAAATAGGGAAGAGCCAAGGAAAACAACAGCAGGGAAACCGCCCTTAGTTCCAGGGTGTCTCCTCTCCTCTGTTCTGACTGCTGAAATCATAGGATCCCTTATAAGGGAGGGTTGGGACCTCGGTAAGAAGGGAGGAGGTCCAGGTTCTGAGATAAGCAGCTTTCATGGAGACAGAGCCCAGGCAATAGCAAGAAAATATATGATTGATCATTCCCCCTCTAGGATTGTAACATAAATCCCCTGTTTTCTTTCTCTTTTCTTTTCCCTGTAGTTCATGCATTTCTCAAGACAAAAGGTTGCTGGTTTTTCTGGAGTTATCTCTTGAAATCCAAAGATCCTTCCCACAGCAGCCACTTCATGACTTCTGGCTATAGTTCAGCCGCAAGCTGCCCCCGGCCCTGCTTGGGCCATCTCACCTGACAGGCAGATGCCCCGGATTTTCCTGGGGTTATTTCGGTCTGTGGCCATGCCCCAGGGCCTCACTCTTAGCTCACAAAATGCGCCCCCTCTTATTTCCTTTCTTTGACTTCCTTGTCCCTCCATTATTACCAACTATCAACTGCCTTTCCTTGACTTTAAAACATTCCGCAACCCGAAGTAGGCTGTGTTTGACCCTAACTCTAACTTCTATATCATCCTATTTTTCTTCTTCCTTTAAAATTATTTTTTCTATTTAATTGATTTTATTTTTTTAAATGCATGACAGCGGAATGCATTACAATTCTTATTACACACATAGAGCACAATTTTTCATATCTTTGTATATAAAGTGTGTTCACGCCAATTCATGTCTTTATACATGTACTTTTTTTGCATCACAACTCTTATTGCACATATATACCACAATTTTTCATATCTCTGTTTGTATATAAAGTAGGTTGACACCCAATTCGTGTCTTCACACATGTACTTTGGATAACGATGTCCATCACATTCCACCCTCCTTGCTAATCCCCTGCCCCCTCCCTTTCCCTCCCACCCTGCCCTAATCCTATCCTACTA
>NW_026000016.1:39083099-39097884 GCF_001458135.2 Marmota marmota marmota
CCCCTCCCTTTCCCTCCCACCCCCTGCCCTACCTATAATTCATCTATTCCTCCCATGCTCCCCCTCCCTACCTCACTATGAGTCAGCCTCCTTATATCAGAGAAAACATTCAGCATTTGGTTTTTTTGGGGATTGGCTAACTTCACTTAGCATTATCTTCTCCAGTGTCATCCATTTACCTGAAAATGCCACGATTTTATTCTCTTTTATTGCTGAGTAAAATTCCATTGTGTATATATGCCACATTTTTTTTTATCCATTCATCTACTGAAGGGCATCTAGATTGGCTCCACAGTTTAGTTATTGTGAATTGTGCTGCTATAAACATTGATGTGGCTGTGTCCCTGCAGTATGCTGTTCTTTTTAGTTTTTTTTTTTTTTTTTTTAGTTCTCTGTCTGTTTCTCTATATAGGTCTGGAACTGACCTGTTAATCCACTCCCTAATGAGGTGTCTATTCTGATAATGAGACATTTTCAGGAAGAGTTGAAGTCCTTCTTTTTTGTTGTTCCTTTAAATCCTCTTTCCCCATCGCTTAACCCACAATTTAGAGAGTTACTGAGTTTGTTTATAATTTGTGTTTATTTTAATAAAATTCTAGTTATTAGAATAACCAGAATCAATCCTTTCCTTTCTTTAGGTCTTTCTTTTTTATTTTCTTTCTTTTCCCCCTGGATTGAACCCAGGGATGCTTTATCACTCAGGTTCATTCCCATCCCTTTTTATTTTTTTATTTTGAGGCAAGGTCTTGCTAAATTGCCCAGGCTGGTCTCCAACTTATGATCCTCCTGCCTCAGCCTCCCAAGTAGCTGGGCTTACAGGTGTGTGCCAGGCACCTGGCTTCATCAATTCTTTCATATAACTATTTTTTGTATATTTTATTCTAATTTATTGTACATTTTTACATAACTGTTATAAAAATTTTGTAACTAATTTTCTTCTTTTTGTCCTATCTCAAAGAATCCATCCTTTAGGCAGGACTTGGAAGAAAAATCTTTCTAAATTGTATATCTGATTTACTGTTTCCTCCCTTTTAAGTTGTTTAATGATTTCCAGGAAACTATAGGGCAAATTCCAAACCTCTCACACACGTAGACAGTCTATGATGGCGTCTGTTCAACTCTATCCTCTGAAGGCCTCTTGCTGCCCCAGTTTCACATCTCTAGCCTTGCCTCACTATCTACACATCCACAGGCAGACAGTACACCCTTTCTTGTCTTATCCCTGTCTCTTGTGGGGAAGCTGACTCTGTCCACCCCCTTCCAGGGCTGTGGACATATCTCTGCATATCCAGAGATATATCAGGGAAGGCAACCTATCACTTTTTTGAACGTATTAGCTATTTGCTACTGTGTGAGTCATGCCACAACAAACATCCACTATAACTGGCAAGACTGACACACATTTGGGGCCAGCCAGCTGCTGTACCTCCTTTCTCCTGCATTAGGCATGCGATCTGGCTGGAGTAGAGATTAGACCTGTCATAGAGCCATCAGGTCTCTGAGTATACTGGTCCAAAATGAGATATGTGGGGGATTAAATAACTGGTGCCACCTTAAGTTGTTATATAAATTGTGGTCCAATGCTTATTTATGGCAATAACATGTTTGGCCATTTAGTTTATTTAGTATTTTTATTTAGTAAAATGGGAGAGAATTTAATTCCTAGTTACAGAATTATATGTCAGAATATTGTTACAATTTATAAGATTACTATCCCTTACATTCTCAACCATCATCATCATAGCCAATAGTTATTATTTATGTGTGTCTGAAGTACATCATATTTGTTATCCTGCTTAATCCAAACACTGTTTAGTTCTACTCTTACCATTTTTTTTAAATCACACTCTCACAAACTCCTGCCATTTCCCATTGCTAGACCTTTTCTTCTTTTTAAGGCAATTTGCACCTTATAATATACTGTTTACTTTTAATGGTGTTTACTGTTCATTCCAGGATATAAATTCTACCAGGAAACAACCTTTGTCTTTTTTTTCTCATACCTCACTATAGAAACATGTAATAATAGGTAGTCAATAAATGTTTGTTTCATGACTAGCCACAATCTTATGAACTAGATAATATTTTTAAATCCTCATTTTATGAATAAGGAGATGGAGACACAAAGGGATCAGGATGCACAGCAAGTAGGTGGAGAAACCAGGGGTTGCATTAACAACAGATCACAGAACATCACACTGAAATGTACTAATATATTTGGAATTGTCTTTCATTTTATTTTCACCAGTCATGTTCATAAAGGGTAGTGGTCACTTTTATGGATGTAATTATCAAATATTGTTTGAAATACTTTTAGGAGATCTTCTATTTCTGGCTTTCATGTTCCAAAAAGGATTTCCTGCTTCTACAATGTTTGGGTTCTCTCTTTAGATTTTATTAGATTTATTTATTTTTATTGGTGTTCTTTTCCAAACCAGGGAATGTCTTTGGAAGTATATTTGGCATGTTTAAGTTTAGATAATACTTTAAATCACTTGTTCCCAGCAACAGTGTTACATCGTGTTGATATGGTTTCAGAATTCTCACTGCCAAATAAAAGGGTTTGTCATCTGGCTAGTGTCCCATGTCCAGAAGCACAGGTTCATATCACCCAGAAATTTCCATGGAGACAAAGGGTGGTGGATTCATTTCTTCTAGATGATGACATATCCTGAGCATTTGTTCTTTTTTATCTTTTTAAATACTAGCTAGTGTTTATTATTTTGAATTACTTAGAGAATGAGGGTGATCTGCTTGTATTTTCACTTTTAGGAATGAGAAAAATGACACGTGTTGTGGGCTGGAGTGTGGAGGGACAGGAAATCATGTCTGCACAAGTGGAGCTTATATTCTGCTGGTGCAGGCTGAGGTTGGAGACACATAAAAGTATAGAGAAATAAATACATATAAATCATAAGAGCTATGAAGGGAAAACCAAGGTGTTATAGGAAAATAATGGGAGGGTTTACTTTGCACTTTTCTTATATAGGCATTCATTATGACTTTTTGCCAATGACTTAATTTTTAAAAATACTGCATTAACCGGGCTCGGTGGTGCACACCTGTAATCCCAGTGGCTCCAGAGGCTGAGGCAGGAGGATTGCAAGTTCAAAGCCAGTTCAGTGAAAGCAAGGTGCTAAGCAACTCAGTGAGACCCTGTCTCTATATAAAATACAAAATAGGGCTGGGGATATGGCTCAGTGGTGGAGTGCCCCTGAGTTCAATCCCCAATACCGCCCCTCCCCAAAAAAATACTGCATTAAAATATTATCTTCATTACTGAAATTTGGATTCCCCCTTTAAGTTTTATGCCCCAGGTGAGTGTCTTGCTTGCTATACTCTGGTTTCAGTGTGTTATAAGAACAGATGCGGAGTGAACTCTCTGGGTTTCCCAGAGTTACAATCTGCCTATGTATGAAGAGAAGAGTCTGTGAGCCTTCTAACTGGTTCCTCCCCTCCAGATCTCAGTGGATAAACGAATGTGTTTTATATTATTTTCTGACCTTTTGGTAAATATTCTGATGGTTTTTCAGAAAGTTCTGTTAGGTTTTAAGAAGTGGTGGTTTGAGTGGTATTCACTAGTTTGGTGAAATGGGAAGGATGAAAACACTTCTGTATATAAAATCCATGCGTTCTGTGGGAGAGGATAGAGATGGTGTAGAGAAAACACTTTTGCTGGCAAGTGGACCCTAACTGTTGTGGCTTGCACAATGGGCAGCAGTGAAGAATTATTCCAGAGTTAATTTGATTCATTTTGTGTGATTATTTGGTGGACAGATACGGAGAACAGTGAAGGTGGCTTTTAAAGGGGATCTTTATGTTTTACATTCCACATGTAAGTAAGATCACACAATATTTGTCTTTCTGTGTCTGGCTTATTTCACTGAATGTAATATTCTCTAGGTTCACCTGTGCTGTTGAAAATGGCTGGGTCTATTTTTCAATACTGAATAGTATTCCATTGTCTATACAGCATGAATTCTTTATGCGTCCATTCCTTGATATATAAGCTGATTCCATATCTCGAGTATTATGAATAATATTGCACTAAATGTGGGAATGAAGACATCTCTCCAAGGTTCAGATTGCATTTCCTTTGGATGTATATTTCAGTGTAGGGATTGACTGGTCAAATGGTAGTTCTAATTTTTTTTTTCTAATTTCTTGAGAAATCATCATACTGTTTTCATGAGCCAATTTCCATTGCCACCAACAGAGTATATGGGGTCCCTTTTCTTCATATTCTTGCCTTTTTGATGACAGTCATCCTAACAGGGATAAGGTAGGTTTTGGATTTACACTTTCCTGATTAGCGATGCTGTTTCCTTTTGTCTGTCTTATTTGGAGAAATGTCTATTCAATTCCGTTATTCATCTTTTAATTGGATTTTTAAAAAATTTTTGCTGTTGAGTTACAAGCATTCCTTATATAATTTAAGTGTAAGCCCTTTATCAGAAATGTGGTTTGCAAATATCTTCCCCCAGATGAAGGCTGCTTTTTTTCTTCTGTGGATTATTTCTGTTCAGAAACCTTTTAGGTTGATTTAGTCACAATTTGTTATTTTTGTTTTTGTTGCCTGAATCTTTGATGTGATATCCAAAAGTTCATTGCCAAGGCCAACCTCAAGGAGCTTTTCCCTGTTTTCCTTTAGGAGTTTTAAATAGAAACAGAACAGAACAGAAGTTACCAGTGGTGGTAGAGGGAGGTATTGGGGAGAAGTAGGTCAAAGGGCCCAAATTTGCAGTTAGGTCAGATAATAAGTCTAGAGATTTAATGTATAGTATGAAGACTATAGTTAATATCTTGTTGTATACTGAACATTTGCTAAGAGAGTAGATTTAAGTGCCCTCACTACTCACAGAGAAAAGTAACTATGGAAGATGAGGGGTAAGTAGATCTGTTTGACTATAGTAATTATTTCACTATGTGTATGTGCAGCAAAACATAATAGGATACCTCTTCAACATGCACAATAAATGCAAGTTTTTAACAAAAGAAAACTTGATGTAAATTCTGAGCCATGGGAGGAGAAGCTATGCAAGTGACAAGGAGGCCCTGGAGGTAGAATGACCTATGCTAGGCTGGGGTTCTGGCTCAGTGGTAGAGGGCTTACCTAGCAAGTATGAGACACTGTGTTCAATCCTCAGCACCACATAAAAATAAATAAAAATAAAGCCCATCAAAGCTATATATATATATATATATATGTATATATATGTATATATATGTATATATACATATATGAGTGTGTGTATAAATATATATATATGTGTGTATATATATATAAATATATATAAATACACACACATACACACACACACACAATGACCTATGCCTGAAAAAGCTTGAAGTTTAGTTTAAGTTAGAAGAGTACCATTTTGAAAAGTGTACTTACAGGGTAAAATCAAATATTCACTTTGGCCTAATACCTTAAGGCCAAATATTGAAGTATATTTATGCAAAGAGGTGCCCAAAGCTTGCTGTTAGTATCAAGAAATGAACTTGGAAAAAATAGAAATTTTACTCTATGCAGTTTAATAATTAGTGCAAGTATATTATGAAAATTCAGTATCCCATTTGTAGTATTTGGTATTCTCCTGTGGGAATAGGAATTACTAAACTCGCAGTCGCCTGATTACTCAGATGGTTACTCTGCTGCTTATTCTTGACACAGGTCTAGCTTTTAATCAATCAAGGGCAGAGGAAGAGTAAGGTAGTTGGGGAATATTTCATTTTTTTCTTTACAATTTCTTCTTTCCTTCATACATCTGATAATAATTTATTGTATTCATACTGATGACAATTTATCGTGAATGCTATATATAATTTGGAAGTTTTTCTTCTTTGTCAAATTGTGAGGTGAGAATATTGACATTCTGCTGCTCATTCTGCGTTGGTGAGTTCCTATGGAACCTTTTCTTAAAAGTATAGTGGCCTAAATAAAATAATATGACTCAACACAGATATTAAATTTCATTGCCTTTAATACAACGTGTGCCAGTTTATTAGACAATTATAGAAAAGTTATCACTTTGATACAGTCTAACCCATTATTCTGTGTTGTATAATTATTTAATTTTATTAGATGCTTGTTGGCTGAAAATTTTTGTTTTCTCTAATGGTTATCTGAATAATGCATTCTTAATACTTACATTAACTGTCCAACTATTTCCCTATTTATTCAAATATTTAAAAGATTTTTCATTGTACATACAATCAATGTCTTTAATAGTCATTAATCACAATAGTACATATATAGGATATATTATAACAATACACGTATAATATTTTTTTCTTCAACTGAATGATAGAATCCTCATATAATGCAGATAAAGAGATTTTCCACCCTAAGATACATCTAGAATACCTACTTATATTTTAAAAATCCATGTTCACTAATGACTATGGATCTAAATGACATTCTTTTTGCACATTACCAACATTGCTAGTCTGAGAGTTGTGGTAATCAGGAGGTCAGAGATTGCTTTGCAGAAAGTTTGGAGCTATTTGACTTTCAAATGATAAAGCTGAATAGTAAACTGTGGTCAAATACTGTAGCTACCAGGGCATCTCTTGAGTTTGTTTCCCTAAACTGGTATTATAAGCTTGAGGGGACTTGCCTTATTATGAAAGCTAGTGTGGTACTTTTCCTGGGACACTTCAGAAGACCTGGTGCATACATTCCTAGCCTGGCTACACGGTCATAATTGGTGGTGAAATCAAGGCTATCAGTCATGCCACACCAGAAACCCAATAAGCCTTGCTCAGTTTGCAGTTCACCATAATGCTCTGATTTCCCTGTATAAATTCTGGGGAAGCAGTTAGATTCAAGATTACCAAAATTCTTGGGAGCTAGAGATGTGGCTCAAGCGGTAGAGCGCTCACCTGGCATGCGCAGGGCACTGGGTTCAATCCTCAGCACCACATAAAATAAAATAAAGATGTTGTGTCCACTGAAAACTGAAAAATAAATATTAAAAAATATTCTCTCTCTCTCTTAAAAAAATTACCAAAATTCTCTTCACTTTGGTAGTGATAGGAGAAAACAGGGGGAACATGAGGTTAAAGGAAGTATTCTATTTTTTAATTAGAATTTTTTCACATCTTATTATTGGTGCATTATAGTTGTACCTAATGGTGGGATTTGTTGTTACATATTTATATATACACACAATATAATAATATAATTTGGCCAATGCCATTCCCCAGTATTTCCCCCTTCCTTCTCCTCCCTCCACCTGGTCCCTTTCCTCTATTCTACTGATCTCTTAAGGGAATAATTCTATAAAACAGGCCCACTGGGCTGGGATGTGGCTCAAGCGGTAGCGCGCTCGCCTGGCGTGCGCGCGGCCCGGGTTCGATCCTCAGCACCACATACAAACAAAGATGTTGTGTCCGCCAATAACTAAAAAAATAAAAATATTAAAATTCTTTCTAAAAAAAAAATAAATAAATAAAACAGGCCCACTGTGCTGACCTCACACTCTTTCTCTTTTAAAATAGCAATTTATCTGCAGCCCTGCCTGGCTTAAGTGGACAGGACATATTCCATTCCTCAGCAAACTACCTGTTATCTGCAGGACAAATACAGTTTCAAAAATGCTAATAAGGAGAACACAAGTTATCCTCCAGGAGGGGAACTTCTGTCACATAGCCTAGATCCTGGACCTCAGGGAGATAAGGATAATTCCCCCAACCATAAAATCTATAAGTACAGGTTCCAATTAGAACTGGTCAGCATGGGCCAAAGTGATCTAGAGTTGTCATGGCAGTGGAGACTTGAAAGTCTGATGTCATCCTACTATCAGTTAAAAGTCAAGAGATGGAACTTGGCAGGACTCTGGAAACTTCCCTGGGACCCCAATAAAACTGGAGTGCAAGAGAGGCATGCTGTCCCTCTCTCTTTGAGAGGACCCACTCTCTCCCTTGAGTGTGTCCCTTTTCCCTTTTTCCTTCAAATATAATAAACTCATACCTATGACTCTGAGTGACATGTCTGAAGTCTTTCTGAATTGATCAGGAGTTTTTTTTTTTTGGTGGGGTGGGGGTGGGGGGCTTCATGCTGCCCCAGTTTCCCAGAAGGCCCCAGTGCTGGAACTGTTGAAATAAGAAAAGATAACATTAGCCAAGACCTCAGGCTACACATGCCTGGGAATAATGTTCACCATTCTGTGCTTGGGAGCTGGAAGTTAGGTTTCATGTGCATGAACACATTTTTTTTTCCATCTTCCATGTGAAGTCAGACGTTAGAATTCCATCTCTCCCCGTCATCCCAAGAACCCACACTACTCATAAAAGGTAAAAATTGTACAATAAGCCTTGCAATTATTTTGGATGACTCTCCAATGCAAATTCTGCAGCCCTGGGGGGTAGACAACAAGGAGAATTGGGAGGCTAAACAAAGCAGGGCCTGCATAAGACAGAAAATATCTCCAGCAGAATAGCAGCTAATTAGCCCTCAAGGGTTGCTTCCTTCTAGAGAGGCTAGGCTTGGTCCTCTCTTGGTACCATATTTTCCAAGGGCAGTTGTTGCGCCCCCTTGCCCGCAAGGAAGACACAACACTCAGGAATCTTCTTTCAGTAGTTTATTTCAGGCCCTTGATAGTTCTTCTTCTCCTTTCTCGGATGCCCCTCCCAGCCTTAATAAAGCATCTCAAGCCCCAATGCAAAGCAGCCACGTGGAGCTTTCTCATAGGGTGATGAAAAGTCATGCGCCAACTCTCCCAAATAAGGAGTTGTTTGTCACAGACCACAGCGGAGCCAGCGCCATCTTGTAATGGCGACCATAATTTGCATAAACGGCAGAAGCGGCTCACCACAGGCAGTGAAGAGACAGTGGCCATAAACGAGATCTACCAAATGGCATCCTGAAAGAAGCAGAGATTTACAGCAAAATATCTAAGCTCTCACTCTGGGGCAAAGATCAGTCAGGTCAGTGATAGAATTTTAGGTCCCAGGAGGCAGCAGCTAAGGCAGGGATCATTATTAGATGTCACACAGGGATTTGGATGACAATAAATAGCAGTCTGCCCAGGGACTCAGGAAGAACTAAATTATGCTTACCAAATACAACCCCCTTCCCTGCCACCACTCTATCCTCATCCCTGCCCCTTGTCATGGCTTCCTAACTACCAGGGCCAAGGTCAGGAAATTTCCCCAGCCATGGCCTGACTTTCAGTCCCTTGAGCCCCACACCTCCAGTGACATTCTCCTCCTCACTGAGCTCTGACGTTCTCTCTACTGCAATGGCCTCCCTAGACTTTGTCCCTACCCAGGACTGTTCCTGGGTAAAGTGTGTAAAATTCTGATACCTGACTCTGTGACCACAAACTTTTGTCTTTCAAGTTGTTTCGTTCTTAATAATCTCTTGCCATTGAACACTTTTTCTTCAATACCATTATCCTTCAGCCACTTTTTTTTCTCATTTCTTTCCTCTCTAGCTGAGTCTACGGTGCTCTGTTTCAACCTTTTGGATAGATATCCTAAACTTCCCTGTCCTTTTATCCCTTCTTCAGTCATCTAACAAAATCTCAAGCCATAAATGAATCGGGAATCTACTTTTCCATGCCAATAGAGCTCTGGGAAAAAGAAAACATAAAATTAAACAGAGTAGTACCACTCTACATTTATGGCTAATAATTCCACCTGGAAACTCACCTTTCTTGAAATGCAGACTTCTCCACTTCTCTCTCTTTGGAAAGGTGACCTCCCCTCCTGCCTCCGTGAGAACATAAATGCCAACATAAAAGACACCTGATAGAGAACCAAAGAGTATCCACCCCCACTTTTTCCTTTTCTTCCCCATTAGTCAGAGATGCCAATCCTTCTATCTGAAGTCATTTTCTCCCAACTGAGCCCTGAATCTCTTCACCTATAGCTTCATCAGGAGCATCTTTCACTATTTTTCTCACCCCAGTCTCCTCTCCTCATCCTCTCTCTGTCTTCTGTAGCCCATTTGTCCATTAACCTGATGCCTTCTCTCTGTCCTTTCTTTAGCAGCCAAATATAATTTTTATTATTCTTTAAAATTATTTTACAGTCATCTTTTCTATTATTGTTATAAAGATAGAAATAAAATATAATAATATTACCTATTATCTATGTTGTATATCAAAACAGCTTAGTTTGCAAATAACACATAAGAACATCAAGTTCCAAATTAATACTTTCTCTTCCTAAGCATTTCCCAAACACATAACCCAGAGATAATCACTACAAAATTTGTGTGTGTGTGTGTGTGCACATAAATGTGTGCATGCATGTTTAAAATTCTCACACAAATGGGATCATATGATACATGCTGTTCTGCCACAAACTTTTTTCATTTTGTGCATCTTAGATATCTTTCCACACCAATACATGCAAACATGTATCATCCTTTTTGGTTGTTGTTTTTCATTTTAGTGACTTTTTTTGTTCTTTTTATATATGCATGACAGTAGAGTGTATTTTGACATTTTATACATACACAGAGTTCAACTTACTCTAACTAGGATTTGAATGGCCTTTTAATGCTCACTGCTGTAATACTCAGTACCTGAAACATAGCAGGTACTCTATGAACATTTAGCAAGTGGATGAATGAATGAATCCCACTCTAAGCACATCATATTTAAACCAATGACTGGTTTAAATCGATAGAGGTTAAATCTGATCACTAAATCTTTATTGATTAACATGTGGTTGTTTTCAGTTTGTTGTTATTATAGATAAGCTTAGTTTGAATGGCTCTAGTTAAGGCTGTGCCTTCCCAATTGCATCTCCTGGTCCTTATATCCTACTGACTCAGTCACCTCTGTTCCTATATCTATGTTTGCAATAATAGGCTTTGTTTTCTGTGCTAATCAGCCGAGAAACTGCCCTTGATTGACATTCACAAGAAACCTAAAAGATGAAGATACACAGTTGCATAGCTTTTGCTGGAAGTTCTATAGTCCCACTGTGTTAGTCAGTGTGGTTTCCCAATGATTCTGATTCTTCTCCTTTTAGGCACATAGTGGGACTGTTCTTCCCTCTTTCCTTTAAAGTTCTCTTAAAGCATTTTGCTTTTCCCAGTAAAATGTGGATGGCATTTACAAGGGTCACATATCAAGGGTCTTTTGAACTGACATAGGAACATCATATGTCTTCCCCCTGAAGCGGAGTTTCCCTCTGTGTGGGTTCCGGAGCAGAGTCCACCTCTGTGCCCTTCCAGTCCAAGATGGGCATGTAGTGTTAACAAGAAATAAGCCTTTATTTTTAAAATCCCAGAGATTTGCAAATTCTCTGCTGTGATAGTAAAATTAGTATTACTGTTTGGAGGTGAGGTGTCCCCCAAAAGCTCATGTGTGAGACAATGCAAGAAGTTTCAGAGAAGAAATGATTGGTTGTGACAGCCTTAACACAATCAGTGAATTAATCACCTGATGGAATTAACTGAGTGGTAACTGAAGGCAGGTAGGATGTGGCTGGAGGAGGTAGGGCATTGGGGTGTGACTTTGGGGTATATATTTGTATCTGGCAAGTGGATTCTCTGTCTCTCTGCTTTCTGATCATCATGTGAGCTGCTTCCCTCCACTACATTCTTCCACCATGATGTTCTGCCTCACCTGGAGCCCTGAGGAATGGAGCCTGTTGTCTGTGGATTGGGACTTCTGAAACTGTGAGCCCTCTAATAAACTTTTCTTCCTCTATAATTGTGCTGTTTGGGTCTTTTAGTCACAGGAACAATTAAGCTGACTAAAACACCGAGCTCATTCCAACTAGTACAAGGAAGGACTGCTTTGCATGCTGTGTAGCTACCCAAGGGGTCTGTGGGCTTCCTCATTGATCTCCCCACTTAGGGTTCATATTGAGGACTCAGGGACCCTTCCAGAGGTCGATGCTCCAGATATACACTCTGTGTAAGTGTCGTCCCTGTTAGGTCCCAAGACATTAGTAACTCCATTTTGTTCTGGGACTCAGAACCCAAACTTATAAACTGCCAAGAAAAAGAAACTTAAGATACTCTGTTCCCATAAATGCCCCCCTCCCTCCCCGGCAAGGTCCCTATAAACAAAAATCTGTTGTTACCCAGTCACCTGCACCCAAGGTCAATTCTAGCCTGCTGCACCCAAGATGTTCCTTGTTAAAAAAGACATAAGGGCTGGGGTTGTGGCTCAGTGGTAGAGCACTTGCCTTGCACGTGTGAGGCCCTGGGTTCACTCCTCAGCACCACATACAAATAAATAAATAAAATAAAGGTTTAAAAAAGTTATCCTTTAAAAAGAAAGATATAAAACCTCTATTCAAGTGACTCTGCCTGCTGAGCCTGGCAGAAGAGCAGCCTCACAGACACTCTCTATCTTCTTTGCTTGAACTCAGAGACGTCTCTCTCATGGATATTTGCGCCAGCTACCCTAACCTTCTCCATCCTCTCTGATCAACTTTTCTTGATAAAAATTTTCTTTATCCTTTCCTACTTTCCTCAAAAAATTATTTATTACCCTAACAAATCTGTTACACGTTTCTCACTCAAAGAAATTGAAGGAAGACATAAATAAAAGTTAATTTGAGACATAACCCTCATTGTTGCAACTCTGAAAACACATTCTCCCAGAGTGCTGCAGGTCAAGCCTCTGAAATCCCTCGTGTTTCCTAGCTTCCTTGCTTTGTCTGATTCATTGCTGGAAAGATCCTCACTCTGGCTTCCAAAGCCCATCCCAGTCGTATCCCAGAGTCTCCTTGGTATCACAGGGTCTATGGCAATATGAGGGGAACAAGCCTCTGTCATACTTCCTTACCATCCTCATTCACATACTGATGGAGGATCACCCACATCTGATTGCCACCTCCTGGAAAGACTGCATGGTGTGAGGACCTGCCTCTCCCTCTCCCTTCAAGGGCTTGTCTACCACAAAGACCACACTTGCTCCCACCTCAATGAAACAATAAAAAGTGAATTATTCCGTGCAACAAAGCCTCCATCAGTTCTTGGTAAGGTGAATCTATCTCACATAAATGAGTATGGCATGCCACAGCAATCCTTTCTGTGACTCAGTCTAACAAACTACGAGCAAATTAATTAGAAGGGTGTTTTGATTGACTTCGTTGCAAAAGAATCTCCAAATTTAGTACTCTGAAACAACTATTTATTCAAACAAAGATTTTTTGGGCTGGGCACGGTGGTGCCTCCTAGTGCCTCAGGAGGCTGAGGCAGGAAGATCATGAATTCAAAGCCAGCCTCAGCAAAAATCAAGGTACTGAGCAATTCAGTGAGATCCTGCTTCTAAATAAAATACAAAATAGGGCTGAGGATGTGGCTCAGTGGTCGAGTGCCCCTGAGTTCAATCCCCAGTACCCCCCAAAACAAAACAAAACAAAAAATGAAGATTCTTCTGGGCAAGCTGTGGTATGGCACAAGCTCAACTGGTCTCAGACTGGCTCACATGCTCAGGGTAAGTTTGTGAATTGTCTGGGGACTGCCTAGTCTGATGGTCTCACTCGTGTGTCTGACAGTTGGATGGCTATTAGCTGGGGCAAAGCAGGGCCATGTAACTTTCACCACCTCTAAGGATAGACCAGGTTTAGTAACTTGAGGATGAATACCAAGTTCCATAAAGTGAATAAAGTGGTTCAAATTCAAGAAATGAAGAAAGACTCTCCTAAGGAGAGAAATTATTAAGGATATGGATACAAGGAAGCATCTGTGGCCATATTTTACCATTGGTTTCCAATGGAAGAAGATAACTAAACCCAAAATAAGCAGAAAAAATTAAATAGATCAAAGAAAAAAATCAATGAAACAGCTAAGATAAAAACAATAGAGCAAATCAAACTAAAAGCTCATTTTTTTTGAGAAGATCAACAAGATTGACAAACTGATAGCCAGACTGATCAGGAAGAGAAAATAGAGAGAAGACGTGAATTATCAATATAAGGAAAGCAACAAGTAACTTCCCAACAGATTCTCCAGATATTAAAAAGAATGGTAAAATATGAAAATGGTAAAAATTAGTGAGGCAAAAATACTCTATAGCTTTATGAGTATAGAGAGAAAAACACTCTTCAGCACAGAGAAGTAAATTGATACTGCGGCTCCTTCTGGGGATATAAATCCAAAGAAGGCCTCGCATAGTTTTGTAAAGAGGCACAAAGACATTCATCACAGAGTCATTTGTGGAAAAGGGGAGCTGGAGGCCACCTAGATGGTAATCACAAGGGGAATGAGTAAACAAAATATGGGGAACACATATTTTGGCCTTTTATGTGGCACTTGGGAGTAAGAAACGTAATGAGGGATGTGCATATTTAAGGACATTTACCAAATACATTGGAGTGGGTGGGAGGGCAGAGAGAGGGGGATGGGAATAATAATCAAGAGATAAAGGAAGGGGGATCCAACATGGCGGCGAGAGGGGAGGCAGCGCTTTCAGTACCTCCTCAACAACGGGGTCAGAGAGACGCATGGATACGCTTAGATTCGACCTGCTGAGAAACTCCTAGCAAAATTCCACTAAAGAGAGACTGGCCGGGAATCGGTAGGATTTTTGGAGGTGACAGTTTGCGCTAGACGAGTGAATCTCCGCCACGCAGCGTAGAGGTCCAGACCCGCCAGCCGCTGCCCGCGCCACTCGGCGACTGTCGGCTGCCTGCACGCGGCCCCCGAGTCAGGGCGGATAGCCTCCGAGGCGCAGCGCAGCAGGAGCCGTGCAGGGACTCTAGGAAGAGGTCTCTCGCCAAGCCTTCATGAAATAGCGAACCGGGAGCTGAAACCAACCAGAGACAGACCAGTCCCACCCCTCCCTTCGGACACTCCGGCAAGGAG
>NW_026000016.1:39102040-39119641 GCF_001458135.2 Marmota marmota marmota
GGAGGGGGGATAGTAGAGGATAGGAAAGGTAGCAGAACACGACAGTCACTAGTATGGCAATATGTAAATCAATGGATGTGTAATTGATGTGATTCTGCAATCTGTATATGGGCTAAAAAATGGGAGTTCATAACCCACTTGAAGCAAAGTGTGAAAGATGATATATCAAGAACTATGTAATGTTTTGAACAACCAACAATTAAAAAAAAAAGAGATAAAGGAAGATAAGGGAGAGAGGTATTCATAAACTAAGGAATGTGATTTACTAACTCTGCACCTGGTGTCTGGAAAGAGAGGATCACAGGAACATTGTCAGGGAATGTGTTGCCCTTCACAACCACAGGGATATATTAAAATGGAAAAGAAACTCAACTAACTTTAGGAAGTGGACTTGTGCAGGGCACACATATTATGTGACATAGATATCCAAATGACAGTGAGGACAAACTAAACTTTATAGGAGATTATTTAATTTAGCTGGCCTGCCACATCCAGAAATGTAAAAACTCAAGCAGAGTGATTGTGATATAAATCATCAATAATTCCACATTCCAGGATCACTGTACATTCAGCAAGTTTTACCCACATTATTTATTGCAATAAGTGACGAAGCTTAAGTGGAGTTGATAAGCTGAGGTTTTCTTTTGAGCACTGTACAGAAAAGCAAATCCTCTATCTTCTCAGGAAAAGAGATATAGTGTATTATTTAAATGATTTTCTCCTTGTCTCTCTCTCGCTCCAGTTTTTCAATCTCCAAATACAGTTTATGTAACTCCAGGGCCACTTTGGAGTCCCTGGGGTTTGGGAGACACTCTAAGAGGTTTTTGCCTGCCAGCACTATGTCACGATCTTCAGGGGCTTCCTGAAAAAGAAAACCAGAACAGTGAATTTGCAAGGTTTCCCCTTCCTTGGAAAGGCCTGTGCTTCTTTTAGGATGATAGGGGGTAGGCTGCAAGGTGAGTTCCAAGATGAGTGTGTAGGAAACTCCAGGAAAAATACTTTGGAACTTAGTAAATATTTCTCAGAGAGCTCAGTCCTTAGGTAATCATTACCATCAACTCAAGCAGAGAGGGAGTTGGAGCTCATGGTAATTCCAAAAATGTCTGAAAGCACACCTGGCATGCTAGTTCCGCTGACCAAACAGAAATGGAGCAAAAGCATGGCAGAAGTTAGACAAAAATGCTTCCTGGGGCCAAGGAAGAATATTATTAACCAAGGTCCTTGGTTATTACCACTCTCCTGTCCACCTGGGCTGGCCTGCTGAAAAACAAGTGCAATCAACTTGCTACCAATACAGACACATCACCATGCTTCAAAGTGGAAAGATTCTGTCCTATAAACACCACATGTAACCCAGACAACTGAGACCATCCCTTAGGACACATTACTCCTCCTATTTTATAAACCATCTCACTTGGAATTTGTTATAAGGTGTCACATGACATAAAGTTCATTGAAGGAGTATCATTCACCCTTTCACACTTAGGCACAGCCGGGCTCCAAGATCTGTTTTCTGAGCAAGAGATATGCGGGGCGCCATTCATCTTGTAGCCAGGGTCACACTGGATGGTGACAGCTTCAGGGCTGATATACTGATCCTTCTCCACAGATAGCTTCCCACTGGGTATCTTTGGTTTTAGGCACAGAGCTGTAATCAAAACACATTAACTTTGCACCTCGTTTCTCTTAGAGAATACACATTTGGACACTGAAAATCAATTAAAGGAGTCTTCCAACTCTGTTGCCATGGCCACCACCACCAGCTCTGCCAAGATTGTTACTAGCTAGCATTTACTGAGCACTTGCTAAGTGTCAACTATGTGCCAAGCACTTCAGGTGCATCTTTCATGTAACCTTCAGCCACCCTGTGAGAGAGAGACTATGAGGGTGCCCGTTATAGAGAGAACGGAGGTATGGAGAAGCTAATTGCCTTGTCCCAAGTCATACAGAGCACTTGTAAGTAGCACAGCCTGAGTGAACCCAGGAGACCTAATTCCAGGTTTTGGACTCTCTGTGATGCAGGACTTCTCTTCTTGCCTTGGTTCTCTCCTGTATATAATGAAAGCAGTGACAGCAACTTAGGTCGTAGAGTTGTTGAGAGTGAAATGATGGGACCAGGTATGGTGGTGCTCGCCTGTAATCCTAGCAGATTGGGAGGATGAGGCAGGAGGATCATGAGTTCAAAGGTAAATTATTGCCTCAGCAATTTAGCGAGGCACTTAGGAACTCAGAGAGACCCTGTCTTTAAATAAAATATTAAAGAGGGCTGGGGATGTGGCTCAGTGGTTAAGCACCCCTGGGTTCAATCCTCAGTACCAAAAAAAAAAAAAAAATTAGTGAAATGATGGAAATAACCTTATGGACATTTTGCTTATTCTTCCAAAATAGCCTGGTGACGGAAAGGGAGGCCACTGTCTCCTGAAAGGTTCTGAACTGACTAAGAACACACGAGTGTTATTTCCTGGATGTTTGAAATAGAACCATGACCAAGTGTGAACTCACAGTGACTCTGGCCGGCAGGACCTGTTCTCTCTGAGTCACTTCTGAACCACTCTGCAGGCTCTACCTGCTTCACAGTGCTCTGCTGGGAGTTTGATTACCTTTACATCGAGGAGCTGGAGGCGACCATCCTGAAAACCGGCAGGAAATTTCAGCTGCTCCTATAAGAGCATATCCTTCCTTGCATTCATACTGCACCACGGTGCTGAGCGATAGGACCCCACTGATATACCTATAATGCCCATGTGCAATCTTAGGAGGGGGACTGCAGCCTTGGGTAGGAGACAGAGGGAGAGAGAAAATTTTCTGACTCATTATTAAGGTACGTTAGCCAGCTTTTCACTTCAATAATACCTAAGATAATTAATTCATAAAGGTAAATTATTGCTGGGCGTGGTGATGCACCCCTGTAATCCCAGCGACTCCTGGAGGCTGAGGCAGGAGGATCACAAGTTCAAAGCCTGCCTCAGCAACTTAGTGAGACTGTCTCTAAATAAAATATAAAAAAGGCCTGGGAGCCCCGCGCAGTGGTACGCACCTGTAATCCCAACGGCTAGGGAGGCTGAGACAGTAGGATCACGAGTTCAAAGCCAGCCTCAGCAAAAGAGAGGCACTAAGCAACTCAGTGAGACTCTGTCTCTAAATAAAGTACAGACTAGGGCTGGGGCTGGGACTCAGTGGTTAAGCGCCCTGGGGTTCAATACCCGGTACCAAAAAAAAAAAAAAAAAAAAGTGTCCAAGTGTGAATTTAGGCTAACAGTTTCAGAGGTTCCCCTCATCAGGTGGACTCATTGCTTTTAGGTCTATAGCGAGGCAGCACATCCGGGAGGAAGTACTGTGGTGTGGCCGAGCAAAACCTCTCAACTCAACGCCAGGAAAGTGTAAGAAGGCGAGGCAGAGGCCAAGGCGGAGGCGGAGGCTGGGGCCCCACAACCCCTTTCAGGGCACACCCCAGGGACTGCAAGACCTCCTGCCAGGCCCCGCCTCTTAGACATCCACTGCTTCTCAATAGCACCACCTAGAGGACCAAGCCGTTAACGCAGGGACCTATTGGATAGTCAAGATCCAAGCTGGAGTCTAAGGGGGTTTGTTGGTAGACTTTCACCCCGCCTAATTAATTTCTTTGCTTATGAAATAACATAGCATAATTTAAAATGGAGATGTCACTTCTCATATCGTCAAGCGGCTGAGAATTAAGGATAGTGGGCATGTATGTGTATATTGGGGGGAAGGGGAAATTGACTACTTTCCCAGTATAGAGCTCTTCTATTTTCAATAATTTTTAAATATTTAACAAAATGTGTGTGTAAGCACAAGGCCATGCAAGGCGATGTTTTAAGCATCTAACAAATATAAATTCATGTAATTTCCCCCAAACAACCCCATTAAGTAAGCATCATTACTATCCCCGTCTCACGAACAAGAAAACAAGCACAGAGAAGTGAAGCAGCTTTCCCAAGGTCACACAGGGAGAAGCAGTGTAGTTTGCCCCACACGGGGTCCATGCCCTTCACAACATGACTCTGCTAAGAGTCTGTGCTACTTGTGGACAATGAAGGACCTTTAGATATAAAGCAACAGAAGCATCTTTTTCAAGAAACATTTGCGATTAGACATTGGTCTTTATTAACACTTGTAAGGGCTACAAACCCAGAATCCCCAAGCACCTTCCCATCCATCAACTCCAAGACTATTCCGTGTTTCTGCATTTTTTTTAAAGAAGAGAATCACAGGGAAAAAAATTACTTTCAACACTTTAACAATAAAAATGACTCACTAAACTGCAACAATAAAACCTTATATTTATATAACGTCTTATGATATACAGAGAACTTTTATACATGTACCTGACAAATTCAGATTCCAGTTAATTTCCTTAGAATTTGTGACAACAATAATTATTTCACTTTTGCTTTACAGATGGCAAAAACTAAAAACCAATTAGAAAACATGTAAAGCAAGGGATGATTAACTCATTTTTAAAACAAAGGAATTTGAAGCACTTTTGTATTTATATTTATATGGAACAAAATGAAGTTCTTGCAATTTATTCTTACCTGTTTATTAGGCTATATTCCCAGGAACGTATACAAACTAAGTTTTTTCTTTTCTTTTTTTTTTCTGTTGTAATGGGAATAACACATACCCTAAAGTATCAGAAGCTTTGAAAAAATATTTTGTAGTTAAACCTTTCCATTATTAAGATGGAAATTAGTAAATGATTTATTATACCATTAATAGTTAATTTATTGTTAAAGTATTGGCATCAATATAATTATTTGTTTTATCTCTCATACATTGATGTCAGTGACTACAATTTGACTGGGTCTTTAATTCCAATATGGAATGAAGAGGCTACCACATTTGCATTGATTGTTCTTGTCCCTCATGCTTTTCTGGGACCCCAGCAACCATCTCACTCACCGTGTAGGCTGGACGGGCAAAGGAGCAAGATCAGAGCCCCCAGGAAGCACGGAGACAGGGAACAGCTCCCTGGCAAGAGCCTCATGGTCTGTGTTCCTTCCAACCAACAGAAGCTCAAAAGAGGTTGCAGATTCTGCCTGAAGTATCTGGAGGAAAGAGCAAATTAGCGGTAGCACCTGCCAAGTTGGAGGCCAGCTGCAAAATAGTCAGCAGCAGCTAACCCGCGGGGGAAACTGGGTCAAGAGTGAGCTCTGAATTAGGAGGAAGCTTAGGGGAAGAGAGCAGAATTGGGTTTCCTCAGATCAGTGGAGTCAAAGGCCCCTGGAAACCTCAGTTCTAGCATCCAGGTTCTGATAGTGGAGCAAGGAACATGGTGGAGCTCTGGGGTAATTTAGAATGTGACCCTCTGTTTTCACTGCAAGAGTGGGATTTCAAAGAGATATAAGTCATTCGTTTCCTGAGTGACAAATAAAGAGACTGGGGGGGTGGGGGGGCGCTTTGGTTTAAAGTGAGTGGTCTCAGCCACCCTCAAGCAAACCTGGAGGAAAATAAAGCGAAGTCTGAGGTTCCCTTAGAATCTGGACACTGCAGTGGGAGAGAAAGGCACATCTGCCAAGGACTGCGTAATCAGGAACGAGTTGTGACTTTTAAAAGGATGACATTAAAAACCAAAACCAAAGATGGTGGGAAAAAAAGGGAAATTTTTTCTCAGAGAAGTTCTGGAGCGTCGTGGGGAATGAGAAATATGAACAAAATTAAAAATACAGACAGGACTAAAAAACCGCTCAGATGGTCCTGAATGGGACATTGCTTTTTGTTACCGTGATTCACCACGTTGTCTAATGGAGCACAGGTTGGTCCCATTTCCATAGATTAAAAGAGGAAACAGTGACACCTGACGCCATGAAATGCATTCAAGAGCACACATGGGAATGGCTGGTATTGGCCACCATGCAGGGAGGAAGAGTCCCCAAGACTGTAAGATTCACCTGGTGGTTCAGTCAGCCAAAGGGTACATCCAGGCTGGTGTGGTCTCTGACAGCGAAAGCAGTGAAAGATGTTTCAGAGCATAATTGTTACCTTCCATGGGAAGTGATACTGAAAGATATGCTGATGCTTACTAAAAGAAGATGAGTTTGGAAAAATGCCTGCAAATGAACTTCTCTCCCAGTTCAGCTCTGCAAAGACAGTTACAGGAGTTCAAAATGCACTTACCAGAAATAACTGGGTAGGTCGTGATGCAATGTTAATTATGACATGGTTACATTGCAACATTCCCTGAGAGAAGCAGAGCAAATAAATTTCATTGTGAATTAACTTTAGAAAGAGTACCCAAAACAATCACAGGAACATTAAGTAGAAGCATGCAAACTAAAACATTCAATAGAAGACTATTTCAAATGACTCCTTCTATCTATTGAGCACCTACTATGGTCTAAAAATTTTCTCTAAATGATTCTGTTTAGACTTAGAATCATTCCATGATTTAAAACCTCCTTTCCAAAAAGGTTAAGTATTACTTGCCCACAAGTAATAAGTGTCTGAGCCAGACAGGATTTGAACTAGATATATTCAGATTTATACGAAAACTTATACTATTTGTATCCATGATTCACCACATTGTCTAATGGAGCACACGTTGGTCCAGTGTGCTGAGGGAACAGTGGGTTGAATCCAGAGCCTCTCAACCTCTGAGCTACTCCCCTGATCCTTTTTAGTTTTTGTTTTGAGACAGGGTCTCACTAGGTTGCCCAGGCTGGCCTTGAACTTGCCGTCCTCCTGCCTCAGCCTCCTGAGTAGCTGGGATTACAGGAGGCACCACTGCACCCTGTTAATACTTTCAAATAATATAAATAACTGTCAAAACAAAACAAAACAACAACAACAAAAGAAACAACAGGTGTTTAGTAGAGTCAGAAAAGATAGGAAATGTTAATATCTAGAAAGCAGAAACACTGCTTCCTCCTTCCGTATTATCACAAAAGGACAAATCAAGAACTACTGGATCAAGCTGGGCTTGGTGGTGCAAGCCTGTAACCCAGCAGCTCAGGAGGCTGAGGCAGGAGGATCATGAGTTCAAAGCCAGCCTCAGCAATTTAGCAAGGACATAAGCGACTCAGCTACACCCCATCACTAAATAAAATATAAAAAAGGCTTGAGCTGTAGCTCAATCCCTGGTACCAAAGAAAGAGCTACTAGATGAGTAAACATTGATGGTTGACACAATCGCTGATCCAATCCAAGCTCCACATTTACTGATACTCAAGTTTTTTTCTGATTATCAGTCTTCTTTTCCTTTCTACTGCAGAGCAGTGTTCCGTGGTTATGAATGTAGTTTAGTACTTTTATTTATTTTTTTCATTATTTAGAGAATACTTTATTAGTTTCTGTAATCAAATCCATGTAGATAAGATCTTAAATACTTAATATAGTGTGTTACCCCTGTACAAATGGAAATAAAATTAAGTTTAACGTTTCTAGACCAATATGTCTGTGAATTTCTGTACAATGCCAACTCAACTTGGTAAGCTGGGGTACTTTTTCCAAAGTTGACAGCACAGCTAATTTTCACAAAATTCAAATTATATATGTATACACACACACATGCACACTCACAAACACACAGTATTTTTAATAAAAAATAATTCATCTTCGCTTATCCTGTACCTCAAGATTTCCATCTATTTTTTTTTTGGAAAAGTTTTGTACTTTATATATAATTCTTGAATGTCTTAGATTTTTCTCCTTGTCTTTATCTCCTAAATTTCCCTTTAGTTTTATATTTAGCATTTAAGTACAAGACTCATTTTGAGTTGATTTTTATATAAGATGTGAGGTTTGGATCAATATTTATTTATTTATTTTTGGTCTACAGATGTCTAGTTGCTCTAGCACTATTTGCCAAAAAACTATCCTTTCTCCATTTATCTGCATGTTCACATTTGTAAAAAATTAGTTGAACATATTGTGTATGGATGTATTTTTATGTGTCTAGCACGAACTAGTCATGGAACAAATATTTACTGAGCACTTGCTATGAGCCAAGTGTTATTCTTTGTGCTTGTGATGCCAAAAACACCAAAAGCAAACAAAAATTCCCATGTTCATGGAGCTTATAGTCTAGTAAGGAATATAAATATCAACAAAAAAATGAATTAATGCATAGCATAGATCAGGACTAGAAGTACTCAGAAGAAAGGAATGCAAAGTACTAGAAAGTAATGTGTATGTGGGCTAGACAGCATATGTTAGGTAATACAGTCCAAGAAAACCTGTCAGAACAAGGGACATTTGATAAAGGACCTGACTTGAGTAAGGGAGTGAGTCATGCAAATATTCAGGGAGAAAACTTTCTCTGAAGAAAGAACATAGTATCCACAAGTACAAAAGATTGATATGAACTGGGCGTGATGGCACATGCCTGTAATTCCAGCAACTCAAGAGGCTGAGTTAAAAGGATCCCAAGTTGGAGGCCAGCCTTAGCAATTTTGCAAGGTCCTAAGCAACTCAACAAGATCTTGTCTCAAAATAAAGCATAAAAAGGGCTAAGTATGTAACTCAGCACACACACATACACACACACAAATATATACACACACATATTTCTATATGTATATCTATGTGTGTGTATGTGTGTATGTATGTGTGTGTGTATATATATATATATATATATATATATATATATATATAGAGAGAGAGAGAGAGAGAGAGAGAGAGAGAGAGACAGATAGATATAGATAGATAATGGACCTTCCCAGGAGCATATTCATTATATATATATATATATTGAATATAATGAATATATATATATATAATGAATATGCTCCTGGGAAGGTCCATTATCAATACAGCTGTGTAAGTTTCTGGCTCTGCTCTCCCAAGATAACAATTATAGGGACTGGAGTTGTAGCTCAGTGGTAGAGTGCTTGCCTCGTATTTGTGAGGCACTTGGTTCGATTCCCAGCACCACATATAAATAAGCAAATAAAATAAAGGCCCATCAACAACTAAAAAAAAACAGATAACAATTATAAACTCTGAATATGATAAGTAAGAAAATAACAAAAATTCTCCCTGAAGGGACCAGGAGTGAATGAAAACAAATGTGTTCTAGAGGAGTGATAACTCTTGGGAGAAAGGAATCGCATAAAGAGAGTTCCCATTTGTTATGCCTTTTATCTTTGAGGGAAAATAGGAGCTGGCATAATGTGGGATGGCTAAAACTTTTGTAGAAAACCCATAGTCTTTCCAAACTGAAGAAACAGAAAATACTTGGGGCAGCAGCAACCACTGGAAAATGAAGGAGGAACCCAGAAGTTAAAAAGCCTAGAAAAGGGGAACCCATGCTATGTATCTAAGTCCGTTGATTTAGCTCATAGTTCTGGAGACTGGAATGTCCAAGATGGAGTGGCTGCATCTGGTTAGGGCTACTTGCTTCTTCAACTCATGATGGAAGGCAGAAGGGCAAGAATGCATGTGTGGGAAAGACAAAACACAAGGAGTAACCTTGCTTTATAAGAATGTGTTCTCCTGGTAATTAATCCAGTCCCATGAGAGTAAGGACTCACATTTACCACACAGCATTCATCCTTTCGTGAGGGTGGGTCCTCCCTGAATCAAATATCCATCACCTCTCAACACGACTTTATTGGAACCAACCCTTAACATGAGTTTTGGTGGAGACAAACCATAGCATTATGTATCAGCTCTGCTCCAATCTCTGGCTGATCTCTGAATTACCCATGAGCACTACAGGCTGAAACAGTCCAGCCAAAAGTAAAAGAACTGAAATGAGATTTGAGCTGCTACGCAAGAGAGAGTTTTCAGTTTGGGTACAACTAAATCAATTGTTTGTTTAAACAAAAAAAGTGAAACAAGAAAAGTGGTTTACCTTGGGAGTAATATAATAGAATCCATTTACAATGTCCAAGATACGATAAAAAATAACTAGACATGTGAAGAAGCTAGAAAAATGGAATCATTCTTAAGAGAAAGAAAATCAATGAGATTTTCCTTACGAGGATCCAAATGTTGAAATTAGCATAAAAGGGTTTTTTTCCTTTTTAAAAAAATTTATTATCATGTATATGAGAGCAGAATGCATTTCAATTCATTGCACACAAATGGAGAACAACTTTTCAATTCTCTGGTTGTATATGATGTAGAGTATCATCATATGTGCAGTCATAAATGTACCTAGGGTAATGATGTCCATTTCATTCCACTGTATTTCCTACCCCCACCTCCACTTCCCTCTCCTGCTTTGTCTAAAATTTCTCCATTCTTCCCACACCCTCCCACCCCTATTATGGATCAGCATCCACTTATTAATGAGAACATTCAGCCTTTGGTTGTTTGGGATTGGCTTACTTTGCTTAGCATGATATTCCTCAACTCCATCCACTTATCTGCAAATGCCATAATTTTATTCTCTTTTAATGCTGAACATTGATGTGGCTACATCACCATAGTATGCTGATTTTAAGTCCTTTGGGTTTAGACTGAGGAGTGGGATAGCTGGTTTAAATGGTGGTTCCATTCCAGGTTTTCTAAGGAATCTCCATATTGCTTTCCAGAGTTGTTGCACCAATTTGCAGTCCCACCAGCAATGTATGAGTGTGCCTTTTTCCCCACATCCTCGCCAACACTTATTGTTGCTTGTATTCTTAATAACTGTTATTCTGACTGGGGTGAGATGAAATCTTGGAGTAGTTTTGATTTGCATTTCTCTAAATTACTAGAAAAGTTGAACATTTTTTCATATATTTGTTGATTGATTGTATATCTTCTTCTGAGAAGTGTCTGTTCAGTACCTTAGCCCATTTATTTATTGGGTTATTTAATTTTTTGAGTTCTTTATATATCCTGGAAATTAGTGCTCTATCTGATGTGTGTGTAGTAAAGATGTTCTCCCACTCTGTGGGCTCTCTCTTCACATTATTGATTGTTTCCTTTGCTGAGAAGAAGCTTTTTAGTTTGAATCTATCCCATTTATTAATTCTTGATTTTATTTCTTGCACTTTAGGAGTCTGGTTAAGGAAGTCAGGACCTAATCCAACATGATGAATATTTGGGCCTACTTTTTCCTCTATTAGGTGCAGGGTCTCTGGTCTAATTCCTAGATCCTTGATCCACTTTGAGTTGAGTTTTGTGTATAGTGAGAGATAGTGGTTTAATTTCATTTTGCTTCATATGGATTTCCAGTTTTCCCAGCACCATTTTTTGAAGAGGCTATCTTTTCGCCAATGTGTTTTCAGCACCATTGACTAGTACGAGACAACTGTATTTATATGGGTTTGTCTCTGTGTCTTCTATTCTGTACCATTGTTCTACATGTCTATTTTAGTACCAATACCATGCTATTTTTATTACTGTAGCTCTGTAGCTTAGCTTAAGGTCTGACATTGTGACCATATTACCAAAAGTGTTATACAGATTTAATGCAATTCCAATTAAAATCTTAACAACATTTCTTATAGAAATAGAAAAAGCAATCATAAAATTCATTTGTAAAAATAAGAGACCCAGAATAGCCAAAGCAATCCTTAGCAAGAGTGAAGCAGGAAGCATCACAATACCAGAGAAGGGTTTTTAAACAGCTGTTATAGATATGCTTAGTGATGGAAAAGTATATGATTGATAATGAATAGAAAGATAAAAATCATGGCAAACAGATTTTTAAAAGCATTAAAAGAAAATTCTGGATCTAAAAAGTGCAATCTTTAAAATAAAAATATCACTAGAACAACTTAGCAGTAGAATGGGAATGATAGGAAAGTCAATGAATTAAGGATAAATCAATAGAAACAATCCATTCTGAGAAAGAGGGAGAAAATATTTTTTTAAGAAAGAGTCTCAGTCTTATTGAACAATGTCAAAAAAGCTCATACATGCAACTGGAGTCCCATAATGAGAGGAAAGATTGAATAAAATAGAAACATTATTTGAAAAAAATCATGATCCAAAATTTCTCAAACTTTGGAAAAAAGATATATTTACAAATTCTAGTTGTTCAATGATACTCAAGTAGAATAAATGTGAAGGATATCATGTCTGAGAACATCATAGTTGAACAGCTGAAAATTAGAGAAAAATTTGAAAGCATCCAGAACAAAACAGTACTTACATACAGAGAATACTTTGAATAACTGCTGACTTCTTATCAGAAACAACAGAGGTCCAAAAAAGTATACCAACATCTTTGAAGCATTAGAAGGGGTAAGCAGAGAAAGCCTCCCTCAGCCAGTATGGCTAGAACCATGAGCTGGGCAAAGAGTGGCTGATGGTGTTGGGGTGGTACACAGAGACCAGATCATGTAGGGATTTGAGTGAAATTTAATGTGTGAAGGGAAATTAATCAAGATGAGTCGGAGAACGGCCACATCAGCTCTCCATGACTGATATGTGGGGCCCAGAGCAGAAGCCAGAAGCCGGACTGAGGTGATCTAGTCTAGAAGTGATGGTGTTCCTAAGGCAGGGTGACAGTAGTAGATGTGCTTAGAAATAACAGAATTAGGATCATATTTAGATTCCGCTGTTGATCTCCATATTCATTCTCCTTCTTCAATTACTATGAAACGTAATTGCTTGAAGACATATAACCTTGCTTGGTAAAAAGGGAGGCGAAGAAAAGAAGTAAAAGAACCAAAGAACTGATGGGTTCCATTTTGGATCCAAGAATTGTCAGAATTGGAGTACTTTAAATTTTAAAAAATAAATCCATATATTATATAAATAATACCACAGTCCTATCATAGACCTTTATTATTCTCTCAAAAACATTGCATAAGACAGACTCAGAAAAATCAAGGGTCAAATTTTTTTCTTTTATGTGGAAGCTAAAACAAAATAAGGGAAAGAAGAAAGTAGAAGAAGGAATTGGACATCTTAAAGATATAGGGAAGATCAGTGGGAGTAGAAGTAGAAGAATGAGAGAGAGGAAGGAAGGGAAAGGGAAAGAAATATGGAACAAATCAAACATAAATATATACATTTATTAATATACCAAAGGGAATTTTCCTTTATGTATATGTAGAAAGTACCAATCAAAAATAAATTCATAAAGGACTGAAAGGAAGACCAGTAGAAGAGAAAAAAATGGGGACAGAGGAGGGGAGAAAAAGAGAGGGGAATGAAAATTAAAATTACTCGTATGTATAATTCTGTCAAAAGACATCCAAATACTACATATAATTATAATGCCCTAAAGATGATGCTCAGAATAATTCTGACAAATAATAAAGCATAAGTTACATATTGGTTGCAAAAATAAAATAAAATACAACATTTCAAAGGAAGAAGCAACCGAATCGTAAAGGGAAGAGGTGAGAAACCTGTGGCAGGACAGGCCCTAATTAGTCTGATGGCAAAAGATGTCTGAACAACTTACCCTTATTCCATTTCAGGAATGTGCTCAGGGGGTGGGCTGTGTCAGCGAAAAAGGCTGTCATTACACCTGTGGTCCTTTTATATATTGATGAGGTACACCTGGCCCAGGTGAGTCTCTCATGAGCAGCCAGCATATAGAACTGCTTCAGCCTTTGAAGGCTGAAATAATCTCAACTATGAATCCTCTGGGAAGACTTTAAAGGCTGAAAACTTGACTTCTACCTAGCTTGGAAAATCTGGCTGATATCTCTGCCCTATATCCAGACTTTGAAGATCCCCTTCTGTATTTCTGGGTTTGTTAGATAAACAAAGGATTTGACTTACCTAAGCATCTGAATTTCCATTTGAACAGAACCTCTTGACATTTGTCACTACTGTAAATACTCTCCTTGGATAACAGTGGGATTGATACAAAGACACCGCCCCCGGTATGTGTGTCTCTGTTAGGAAAGAGTTGGAATAATGAAGGTGAGATGAAGGACATTGTGAATTCCAGGTGATCTTGCCATGCGAGTTTTGAAAGGGCTAGACTTGAGAGGTATGATAGGTAGCAGATCTCACCACTGAGGCATTAAAACTGCTGAGGATCTGGCCCAATGAAATAATCCCGGAATGCTGTACACAATAACACCAACAGGAAAAGCTAATATTCTGGGATCGTTTTCTGCACTTGTGAAAATCAGTGAGCCAGCAGAGGGAGCCAAAACCCCATAAATGAAATTTCTGGTGTTCCAGACTTGTATTACAATATTTCATATAACTAATGGCTTAGTAGCCCTGGGGATATCGGATGTGGCTGTAAAAGGCAAAAACATGACAGCCAACATAAACAATTTCTGTTGTGAGCAAGGTATATCTGAATGCATTATTGATAAGCATGCTGTAAGCCATGGGAAAACCTACCATCATCCCCCAGATCACTAGGGTATAGAAGAGCCACTTTCTTTCCAATTTCGTATTTAATTTTCATTGATGTATACTTTGTATATATGTTATATATACAGAAAAGTGAAATCCCTAAGGTATGGAGCTAATAATAATCCACTAACATCACTGAAGGAAGAGACATTGCCAGCACCTTCAAAGCCCTCCGGAGCCGCCCACGCCCCAAGGAATTTCTCTTCTGACTTTGAACTCCATGCAGTGCGTGGGCCTGTGTTTGTACATTGCATAAATGAAACAAAGCTATATGTATGTGTGCCTGGCATCTTTCACTTCACATCTTATGTTTTAAAATTCATCCATGTAATTATTTATTCCATGGTTGTGGTGTATTTTATGATGTGACTCATCACAATTAATTTATCCTTTGTCACAAGTTTTTGGTAGTTTTCATTTTGGAGCTGTGGAAAACAGATATGCCATTGGCATTCCAACACACGTCCCTGTAGAATGGAAGCATGCGTTTCTTAGGACTAATTAGTCCTGTGGGGTGGAATCACTGTGTCATGAATAGGCACATGTTCAGCTTTGCAATTACTGCTCAAGAATTTTGCAAGGCAGTTTGACCAATTTCCCCAGAAGCTTTTCAGAGTGACAGCAATATATTCTTGCTAACCCCTGGGGTTTTATTATTTTAGCCATATTTCTTGTAATGTAGTGAAATTGCACTGTGGTTTAAATTTTAATTTCCTTGATGACTAATGAAGTCAATCAATTTTTCATGGAGATAGGTCATTTAGATATATTTTGAGGAAGGCTTTTCAGGCTTTTTATCCATTCTGTTGATGGGATGATTATAATTTTTTATTTCTTATATATTTAAATACACATATAAACTACCTATGAAGAACATATCACTACTATCTGATTCCAGAAGATTTTTTTTTCCATTTGAAAAATATTTATATATGAAATTTTCATCAATTTTATAAAGGTAACAAATTTCATTTACTATAGAGGGACGAATTTAAATATGAACTCAAAATAACCCAAACCGTCAAGTATAAAGATACAGCACAGTGTTCTTAAAAGTGGACATTTAACCAAACAATCATCTGGCTCATATAATAATTCATAGATTATATTTATAATTATTTTGTCATTCTGATTCCAGAAGATTTTTATCACCTCAAAAAGAAACCTCATGCCCTTTAACAGTCAGTTTCATTCCCTCTCTTTCCATCGCTCAGCAACTATGGATCTTCCTTCTATCTCTATGTGTTCCTATGAACATGTGCTTTCATATGTGTTTTGAATATGTAAGTCTTTAGTCCTAAGTGTTATAAATACTGCTTCCCAGACAGTGATTCCCTTTCTGCTTTCTTACTAGTCTTTATCAGTGTGCTTGGACCCTCATAACAGACTGCATGACTTAAACAACAGAGATTTATTTTTTCACTCTTCTGGAAACTGGAAGTCTGAGGTCTAGGGGTTAGCAGGCTTGCTTTCTTCTGAGGCCTCTCTCCTTGACTTGAAGATGGCTACCTTCGTGCTGTGTCTTCACGTGACCATCCCTCTGCTTGTGGACATGTCTGGTTCCACCTCTTCACCACTGCCTAAATTTCCTTTTCTGCCAGGCATAATGGCCCATGCCTATAATCCCAGCTACTCAAGAGTCTGAGGCAGAAGGATCACAAGTTCAAGGGCAGCTTCAGCAACTTAGCAAAATCTTCAGCAACTTAGTAAGACCCTGTCTGAAAATAAAATCTCAAAATGACTGGAGATGTGGCTCAGTGTAAAGTGCCCCTGGGTTCTGCCCCCATGCCAAAACAAAATAAATAAATAAATAATAAAATTTCCTTTTCTTATAAAGACACCAGTCAGATAGGATTAGGACCACCTTAAAGACCACACTTAACTCAGTCTCTTCTTTTAAAGAATTTATCTCTGAATATGCCAATATTGTGAGATGCAAGCAGTTAAGATTTCAACATATGAATTTTATGGAGAACATAATTAATCAGCTCATGTCAGTTTTTTTTCCTTTTTGAGATATAATTGGCATAGCATGAAATCCACCATTTATATGGTCGTGCAAACCACTTCTATCTAATTTCAGAACATTCTCACCACCCCAGAAAGAAACCCTAAGCCCTTTAACAGTCACATTTCATTCTCCTTCTTTCTATCCCTCAGCAACTATGGATCTACCTTCCATCCCTGTGGACTGACCTATTCTAGACAATTCATAATACTAAATCAAACACGATGTGGTCTTTTGTGATGAGTTTTTATTTTTCCTTTTGAATAATGCATTCATCTACATTGTAGCATGTATAAGTACTTTGCTTTTGTTTGTCTTTTTACTTGAACTTGAGTCTGTCACTTAGGCTTTACAGACCACAGCTTCCCTAACTGTAAAATAGAGTTTACTGTTTTGTGGAAGACGGGGCCATACACCGAGCAATGGTGAGGGGGAGACCTGATGAAGAATAGATGAATATGGCAGAGAGGAGGTGACTTTTGAACCAGGTCTTAAGAAAGCAGGAAGAGTTTTCCAGTCAGGAAAGAGGAGAATGTTCCATGCAAGATAACACATGTATAAAAGACCAAATTCAGGTGAAGGAGGGAGGAGAAGATGGGGCCAGGGAGTAAATGGGAGAAGTGGAGAATTCAGGAGAATGGGGAGGGAGAGCAAGCCAGTGGTGTTTTAGACATAGGCTGGGTAGTTGGTATCCCCCATATCCACTACTGAAGTAGATTCCCCACATTCAGCAGAGGATGGCCAGCTGGCTCCTTGGTTAGATGGCTGAGCAGAGGACGATTGAAACAAGTAAATCGTCCAGGGCAGAAGAGGATGGGAAAGTTTCTGGCAACTTCATTTGTTTTTATGGCTATTATTTTCTATTGATTGTACTCCATTTGTTTATCCATTCGTCAGTTAAGGTTTTTCCACTTTTAGACTGTTATGAATAATACTGCTACAAGCATTCACATACAAATGTTCCTAAGAACACACTTTCAATTCTCCTGATATCTAGGAATGAAATGCTGGATTATATGGTAAATTTTTGAGGACCTGCCAAACATTTTCACAGTAACTACAGCATTTTACATTATTACCAGCAACATGTGAGTGTTCTGATTTCTCCACATCCTCTCAATACTTACTATTTCCTATTATAACAAATTATAGCCATCCTAGTGAGTGGGAATTGGTGTGCATTGTGGGTTTGATTTGTGTTTCCCTCATGAATAATCCTTTTTTTTTCATCTTGCATACATTTTATTTTTTTATTTTTATTTTTTTTAATTTTTATTGTTGGTTGTTCAAAACATTACATAGTTCTTGATATATCATATTTCACACTTTGATTCAAGTGGGTTATGAACTCCCATTTTTACCCC
>NW_026000016.1:39119805-39136974 GCF_001458135.2 Marmota marmota marmota
ACTTTTGTGCATGGCGAGAGAAAGGGATTCAGTTTCATTTTGTTGCATATGGATTTCCAGTTTTCCCAGCACCATTTGTTGAAGATGTTATCCTTCCTCCATTGCATGCTTTTAGCCCCTTTATCAAATATAAGATAGTTGTAGTTTTGTGGATTGGTTACTGTGTCCTCTATTCTGTACCATTGGTCCACCCACCTGTTTTGGTACCAGTACCATGCTGTTTTTGTTACTATTGCTCTGTAGTATAGTTTGAAGTCTGGTATCGCTATACCGCCTGATTCACACTTCCTGCTTAGCATTGTTTTTGCTATTCTGGGTCTTTTATTTTTCCATATGAATTTCATGATTGCTTTCTCTATTTCTACAAGAAATGCCGTTGGGATTTTGATTGGCATTGCATTAAACCTATAGAGAACTTTTGGTAATATCGCCATTTTGATGATGTTAGTTCTGCCTATCCATGAACAGGGTATATTTTTCCATCTTCTAAGATCTTCTTCTATTTCTCTCTTTAGGGTTCTGTAGTTTTCATTGTATAAGTCTTTCACCTCTTTTGTTAGGTTGATTCCCAAGTATTTTATTTTTTTGAGGATATTGTGAAATGAATAATTCTTCTGGATACCTTTTCAAAGATGTACAGATGTTTATTGAACATCTGTACATCTTTGAAGAAGTTTGGTGGTGTCTTTAAATAAACAGAATGATTATTTTAAGTGAATAATTATTTTAAGTGAATAATTTATAACTTCTTTATGAATAATGTTTACTTTGTCATTATAAATAAAAAAATATTTGCCTGCTTTAAGGTCATGAAACTATTCTGACAGGCAGAAAGGAAAGTCAGGTTGGTCATAAAACTCGAAGCACTAATATCTTCATCCTACATGGTAGACATAAGTTTTAGAAACTCAAGATATGAAAATAAAGCAGATAGGTCAACAGGGAAGAGATCCCAGAATTATTCTCAGCAGGTATTAAGCAGCTCCAAAGAAAATATCTGTAAAGATATGTCCCAATTAAAAATAAAACAAATATACAATAGTTAAAACTGCTTGATGACCAATCATGCTACAGTTCACTAGTAGAGACACCTCGCTCATACACACAGATTCAATCAGTATTTTAGTATTCCACTTCTTTTTTTTATTACTTACACATGACAGTACAATGATCTTGACAATTCATACATTTGAGTCAAATGGGGTATAATTTCTCATTTTTCTGATTGTACAGATTGCAGAATCATATTGGTCATACAGTCACCTATATACATACAGCAATAATAATGTCTATTTTATTCTGCTCCCCTTACCCCCACCTCCCCTCCCTACTTCTTAACACCAGCAGCAAGCTTGGAATGCCTTAACTAATACCCCTCAGGTGTTGTTCTCAGGAACATGGAAAATGACATTGTATCCATGAAGAAAAAACAGAATACCATTTTAAAAAAACATGTAGAGAACAAGCATGAGTCATTAGAAATTTAAATGATAGAATAAAATTTAAACTTCAATGAAAGTCTTTGAATACATGGTCAAGGAAGTCTCCCAAACAGTAGAACAGAAAAAAAGGAGAGAGAAGTAAGGTTGGACTCAGTATTTTACTAAAAGGAGTTCCAGGGAGAAACGCATACACGTGTTAAGGCGCTGTTCCCAAATTTCCAAATAATTCTCCAGGTCCTCTGAAGGTAAAGACAACAGCTTTATTTCTGGCCAGGGCCGAGTGTGCAGAGAACCAAGCAGTTCTGCAACCCTCAATCCCGATTGGGGGGCAGGAACATGTTATAAGGCCTAAAACCACAAGGCAGGGTTGCGGGGTGCAGGAGAAGCAATCATAATCATAAGGTACATCTTATACAAATAGAAAGTTACAAAAAAGAGTCATATAGTCATATTTTCAGAAAAACATCTTGCCCACAGAGCAAGGATATTATGCTCAGGGTACAAATAGGTGGGGGTGGAGGTGTTAGTTTCTATGCAAGTGGGCTCATGAGGAAGGGGGGGCAATTTCACACAGGGTGAGGTGTCTGAACAAAATGAGGTACATCTGGGCTAATTTTCAAGTCAGCCCATCACACACACACACACACACACACACACATACACACACACAAATAAAACAAACAAAATAGAAAAAGAAAGTAACAGGAAAAAAAAATACAAGATCTTCCATTCTCTGAAGTACATGGGTTTCCCCAAAAAAAGTCGTCAGTGCCCAGATCAATGCATGAGAAACATCCTAAGGCAAGGTCACAGGGATAAAGATACTGAAACTCCAGCAAGAGAGATCCACAACACTGCATTCAGGGCCAGAATATCACACCACATTGTGAGATGTGCCTTCAAATGCTGAGAGAACCAGACTCCGCACCCAAAGCATCTATTAATTTGGAAGGAAGAGAAAAACATTAAGACATGTTAAAGACTCAAAGGTTATTAGGGACCATCTGAAGGATCTGTACCAGAAGAAATGGGAAACAAACTAAGAAAGAAGAAAACTTGGAATCAAAATAATAAAGAGATCAGCAAAGTGAAGATCTACAATTTAAAGGCAAACGGTTTCCTGTGGAACCAGTGAATAGTGGGAGGTCTCAAGGGACCCTGGTGCCAGAAATGCAGTAGAGAATCAGAGGCAAACCACAAAAACTGAGCATGATTGAGAATGGTATTTTTGGTAGAGGCAAAAGTTGGAAGAAGTGGTAACTGTCAGACGTAGAAGCCTCTAAAAATACCCAGCGATTTATGGGGGACACGTGGATAAGCCCTGAAGAGCTCTGCCCGTGGCCCTTCTCAGTTCCCTTGTGCTATTTCTGTGCACCACTCTGCCAGCTTCTGTGCTTTCCTTTGCGGTGGCCACACCTGCTGCTCCCTTGAGGGGCCTCCCCTCAGGCTGCTGGATAGCTTTGCCCACATACCAAGACAGCTGGATGGCTTTAGGGCTTATTAATGCTCAGTATGATCCTTTGCCAGTGATGGAATGGTCCAGCAGAATGAAAGCCCAGTTCGTTTCTCTCAAATGGGGGCAAACTCAGGTATAATTTATAGTCCAAAGTTCCACTTTGAGGTGAAGTTCCACTAGCCCTCACCTCCATAGGACATGGCCTGGTAGCATTGCAAGGTCCCTTCACTTTCCAGCCCTGCTTACTCTATCTCCTATTTCTCTTGGGAGCTCTTCCTTAATAAATTTTGTATATATAAACCCTCTTGCATATATCTCTGTTTCTAAGTAATCTGACTTAAGAAAGACAGTAAAACCATTTTATTTGAGTGATCAGAATGAATTGGAAGATTTGGGTACATCCAAGAGTCATACTTGGGCTAAACATAGTTCAGGCTTTCAGACCCTTTCAAACTTGTTATTAATGAGTGAAAGAGATGCCAAGAAAACCAAACAGACCTTAAATATTGAGTGGAAATGAGAACTTGCTGTAGAGAAATATCAGCAATCAAACAGGGTGAGAAGACTTGGAGGAGGCAAGTCAGGTTGAGTAAGAGAAGATGTAGGGTAAAGTTAGTTCAGAAAAAGGGCATTTCCAAGGATCAGGTATACCCTGCAGTACAGCTAAAGGAAAGAAGAAGAGCATTAGGAAGTGATTTGCAAAGGACCCTAATTGTTTATTACCATATATCAAAGTGAAAAAAAAAAGATAATTTGAAACTTAACAGGTGAGTATTTATTTTGGCCAGTCCACTGAATCCAGAAGAGCAGAAATTTAAATTGCACTAAGCTATAAATATTTAATAATTTTGTATTATCTGTGTCACTGAGAATATTAAGCACATCTCCCTAATACAGGTGTCCCCCCCCCCCAGAGAAGGATAACACTTAAAGAATAGCAGAACTTCTAAGGAAAGCAGTTCCTCCCTCTCTATTTTTGGAGAGGGAGGAGAAACAGATGTACTGGTTTCTAACTGGCATCGTTCACCTTCAAGTTTCACTTTTGTTCCAGTTGTTTAATCTACAAAGACAGATATTCACCTCCAGAGCCATCTCCACATCCTCTGGGCTTGGGAGATACTGCATGAGATTTCTTCCCCTGTGCACTTGTTCACAGCCCTCAGGGACCTCCTGAAATAAATAAGGGAATGTTTTTTGAGAGGTTTTCTCCAAGCTAAATATAAAGATTCCTTCAGGACACATCACTGGTGACAACAAAATGGGAGCATGAAAACCCTTCTCAAGACTGATGAAAGAAATCCAGAAGATAGTTGTGTGCCAGCCCAGTTCCCCTAGAGTCAAGGCCAGCCCTGCTCTCAGGCAGCAATGAGCAATTTCTGAAGCAGGACAGGAGCAAAGCTGCAAAGAGCACACCCACAGGGCCTCTTTAGGGACAACTGAAAGGATCATTTTAATGGCCCCCTCTGAAATGGAGCATTTGTAGAAAAAAATCAGGTTTGGATCAGGCGACTTGGATCTATGAGAACTTTTCATCTAGGGGGTTGGTCCATTTTTGAATGAAATCATTAGAATTTTCCTTAGTGACTTACTAAAGCAGGTTAAGGGTGATAATGCAAATTCTATGATTTTCCAGAAAACAATCCTAACAAAAGTCAGATCTCATCGGCATTGGTTGACACAGTGTTCTAGAGGAGGCAATCATTTTTAGAATGTCATAGGATATCCTGAAATATGTGCCACTTACCCACTCACACTTAAGAATCTCTGGGTACCAGGCTGTGTTCTCTGAGCAAGTGATGCTTTGGGGACTGACCACATCATAGCCACACTCAAACTATATATGACTTCATGCTCAAAATATGGATCCTTATTCATAGATAGCTTTCTATTTTCTATCTCTAGCTTTAGACACAGAGGCATGAGAAAAACAATTTTGATCAGCCGTTGGTTCTCAGGACAAGATACTACAATAATAAAGAATATTGAGGCATGAGAAACACTGATAAATTATACCCAAATGTCCAGCTTTCTTTTTTTCCTTCCATTTATTTTATTATTACAACAATAAGATTAATAATAATGTTTTGCATGCTATATATCACTGTAAGTACAATTTGAAATGCTGTTATTATCCCCATTTAGCTAGAGAGAATATTAGGTTCAGACAGTTCATATGATTTTTCTGAAGTTGCATAACTTTTAAGTGGCATAATTATGAACATAAACTTGGGTATTTTGGTCCTCAAGTTTGGGTTTTCAAAGCTACAGTATCTTAAAAGCTGGATGTATCTGTAATCCTAAGTATGTAGTATTTGTTCTTATAATCTTAATATCTCCTTATGCTACCTGGACGCAGAGATGGGAAATTAGTTCCTTGAGTTGCTGTTAGCAGAGTGGTAAGAAAAGCAGACCATGACCTGCCTTAGTGGTCAACCTGAGATCTCCTATGAGGTCAACTTCATTATGAAAAGGTTGCAGCATGCATGAACTCTAGTGGAAATAACAGATACTTCAAACAAATAAAGCAAATACAAAATGCACATTTCTAAGCATTGTTTGTATATATTATTTAATCCTAATAATAACTGTGAATTAGCATTAGCATATATTCATTCTATACAACACACATTTGGAAGAGCAGAAATTTAAATTGCACTAAGCTATTAAGCTTATAAGCTATTGCTCTTAGTAGCTACTAAGTGCCAGCAACATAAATCCAATGTGGGGATTTGTTGTGTTGGTGAAGTGGCTCAGGCCCGGGAAGCAAGGTTTGAGGCTCCAAGAAGATGGTAGTCATTTTTTATTTAGAGGCAGCAATAGCTCTTAGCCAGCCCCACCCACCAAGTCATTTCTATGGGCTTGTTTTATTTGCAGACTAGACAAAGAAAGCACACTGCCAACAGGTTACATTAATGGGTACATGTTCACAAGCAGATGTTTATGACCTTGAGTACTTAAGCTGAATCAGAGTGTTTATGACCTTAACTACACAATAAAAAGATGAAGCTTCAGCAAGGGAGCCTAACTACAGTCATTTTGAGCCTGTCCAACAGGTTATATTAAGGTTTGTATCAATTCAAAATCCACTGATACTTTCTCAAATGCTACTATTTTGTGCTATAGCACTCATTGGGTAGTTACCTTAGGTGGCATCATTGGATTTTAAATGGTTGTAAAATGGAAGTTTTGGCTGAAGTAACAATTTTGGTTACTTTTTAAGTCAAAGAACACTCTATACTTGATGGAGTAGGTGGCTCAGAACCAGTTAAAGAATTATGAATTCCCTTGCCCAAATCAAAGACATCGAAAGGTCAGGAATTGAAGACATTTTAACAATAGTATTTGGGGAAGTTTCTTTGGAGTGAAGTTTTTATTATCCTGTGAATACCACCCCCATCACCTCAGGTGAAGCCAATGTGCAGGTGCATCTGTCTTTTACATCAAGAGAGAGGAGTTCACGGAGCTCACTGAAAAAGCCCAATATGTCTGTTCCCTTTCAATTTGAATGGGAACACAGTGGACTGGTGTTAGACTCCTCCTGGGAAAACCTAAAATATAAAAGATAGGCTCTTTAGTGACTCTGGTATTTGAGAACCAATAAAGATCTATGCTGCTTTGAGATTGGCCTACATTCCTGACATTACTTGGAAGGAAGGATGTGTGAATTCTTCTTGTGGACTAGAAATCAGGGATATAACAAGATCAGTTACAGTGGGTTGTCTTCAAAACAGGAGGACGACCTCAGTAAACAACAACAGCAAACAAGCAAACGCTCTGGGAATTCCCAGCTATTTAGGAGATAGGAAAGAGCAAGTGGTCAATCAGAATCAGAGACGGGTTTGACCACACCCAGGGAATTATAGTCACCAGATCCTCAAAGATGGTGAAGAATCTTCCTGTCCAACACACACACAAGGAATTCCCACAGGAAAAGGGGCAAATTTCAAACATCCATGAAGCCAGGAGTCAGCTCAGGTTAAGCACTGTTTCCTCTACTTAAGATATTTAAGGTAAGTTACAGCCACATGAATAAATAACATTAGTCACACAAGTTCCAGAAGATTAGGACAGAGAATAGTTCTGTAGGAAAAGGTGGTAACAGAACAGAAGACCAGGGCATCAAGGAAAGGCTTTGCAGAGTAAATTGCAGGATGGATAGAAGTTGAATAGTGGATAAAATGGGAGAAGCAGACTCTACTGAGACAACGAGAAACTCATCAGAAGGCCATTTTTGCAGAAGTAGGAAGTGGAATCAGAAAGTGGGGTTGGGGTTGGTAGACTTTAATTGCCCTTTCAATGAGTTGGGATTTTAAGTCATGGGAAGATTTTATGAAACAGAAAAGAAAAGGAAAGATAAGTTGAAAAGTGGAGAAATATCTGGAAGACTTGTTGACAAATTTGATAAGGTCTCCCTCCATCACTCCGGTTATAATTTTAGGATCAGAATTCCCCCCTAAACTATTCAATCCTACATTTTGATGCTAAGTGTTTTAGGTAATAGGTTTATACATAATTATATTTGTTATAGATATTAATTCTCTCAGAAACAAGGTTGACTAATGAAAAAGAAAAATATCACTTTACTGAAAGGACATTTTTATTTCGATATAAATATAATAACAATTAATTTTCATACCCACTGACATTTCTTCAACGAGTTTGGCAAGTTCTTTTATTCCTATACATTTCTTATACATTTGTAAAAATTTCCTTCCATGTTAACAGCAATGACTTACACTTATATAAAGCCTAAGAGTTACAGAAGTGTCCTTTGTTTTCACACTATGACATTAATTTATTATGTGCAATAACAGAATATTTTTGTTTTAGGAATAGAATTTTTTTCTAATTATTGTAACAAAAATTTTAGATAGTATAATTAACCTAATTGGAAAATAAAATGTGTTTTAGGCATTTAGGAGCATTCATTTAAATATAAGAAATTGATTTGAAAATGAAAGGGTTTTCATTTCTAAAGCAACCTCCTATGAAGATTTTTGTACATGAACACTATGTTATTCTGGGTGTAATTACAGCCTCTATCTGAATTAAAACAATGTCTTTAACATTTTAAAACTCCTCCATTTTTATTAATAACATAGTTCATTTTACTCTCTCAGAAATCTTCTAACTTACCACTATTTGACTCCATTTGATGAAGGTGTCATTGGGGATTTTTCTCTGTATTTTGGAGAACTAACCACTGTATTCGCCACACAAGCCATAAGGGCACAGCATTAAAGTTGAGACCCTGAAGAGTCACCATGCTGGGAAAATGCTCTGCAACTTGGGGGACATGGTACAGAATCTCATGAGTCCAGAATCACTGGGGCTCAGCATTGTCAGATCCCTGGAATCACAAAGATGAAAAATTACAGTTGGACTGGTTCTAAAGACAAGTAACGACCTTAGCAAGGTCCCTGCAATGTGTCCCTAATGGAGAAGGAAGGTCAAAGAGAGTGACCTGAAGAACAAGTGCTGAGCATAGCTCCCATGGGGGCAAGCTGGCGTGGCCCCTTCTTGGGGAGAAGAGTCTGTAGCTTTATGCAAGAGGCCTCCGGGACTCTGTTCCTATTTATTGTTATAACTCCCCGACTTCATCGCCGTTCAGCTGGGACAGGGAGAGAGGTAAACATGATTGTAAACACGATTGGTTGTAAACATGATTCCGACTCAACAAGAGTAAAAGGCAAAAGGGACTGGGACTTAGGATGCACAGGATATGTGGTGAGCTCGACAGGAATCAGAAGTCATAGCATGAGAGAAGGCCCAGGCTGAGAAGCAGTGCCTGCCCAGAGAAGTGGTTTCTTCAATCAGAGGCATGAGTTGGATTTTAAAAAAATCCAAAAAGTTGAAATTCTTTTCCAGAAGTCCTTGCCAGAATGCAGTAACACAAGTTGTTAAGTTGTTAAAATACTGAAAAATCTAGCCCAAATAACAATTATTCTTGTAATACTTCAATGGGAACTTCTTTTCCTGAATTTCTGGGTTTCCTGATGTATCTAAAGCACAAAATAATATCATTCACTACATGATACCTTATAGTCTGTGAACTATTCTAATCCATGCTTGCATAAAAATATACTTGCATGGAAACTTAAATGGTTGGAGATGATGAATTTAGAAGAAAGAAAGATTTATTATGGCTTTTAGAATATCTGAATGACACTGGATGAAATTGTAGCCTGGGATTTTGTCTCAAAGCATGAAAAGACAAGTTTGTTTGTTTAGAATTTCTTTTTTAGTTGTAGATGGACACAAAATCTTTATTTATTTTATTTATTTTTTTATATGGTTCTGAGGATCAAACCCAGATGCTAGGCAAGTGCTTACCATTGAGCCACAATCCCAGTCCCGAAAAGACAAGTTTTTAAAAGCATATTTGCTGTTTTATGGACAGTTATCCCACGACTAAGTTTCCTTAACCATCTGGAACTGCTTAGCTATCAGATAAACCAGTTCTTAAATTTAGTCTCCTAAAGTGAGAGAGATGAAACTTTCTATCTGAATTCTATACCTTACCCACCAACGGTGGTTGTCTGTGTTTGGAAGAGACAAAAATAGCTATTCAAACAACAGAGTCAGCTCCAGATCTTGGCCTACAGTGATCTGCACCACTCAGCTAAGTTGCAATGACTGCTTCCTAACAATAAGAGTCAGAATGCTAATTTCTCAATAAATAAATAAAATTACCAAATATAGCTGAGCAATTTTCTTTGGAATATTGATGAAAACAAAATTAAACTTCCTAAAGAGAGAAGACAAAAAAATGAAAAATTAATTCACTAAATGGTTACTTTTTTAAGAAAGAAGAATTTGAAAAAATGAGAGAGAAACCACAATGAAGGGAAATAATTTAAATGATTAACCAAAGACTCTTGAACCTGGTTTCAATTTTAAACATGCAACGAACCAGCACTTTATATAAATTATTATAATTAATCTCAGAAAACCTTGTGACATGGCTCTGATTTTCCACATTGCATAGATGAGGAAACAATTTCAAATAGAATAAACTGCCTCAAAATTCTTACATAATTAGCAGTTAAACTGAATTCTAAACCCAAGATTGACCCCAAATCCAAATTTCTTTTATACCAAAATAATTTTCACGTGTTAGACAATAATGGACACCTGTCAGGACACTGACCAGGTCACTTGATAGTACACCAACACTGTTGGGTTTTAGTGGAATGCCCACTCTCCAGGTGCTGCTGATGCTGCAGTTAGCAGGCTATTCCTGTGATAGTCCCCAGAGCCCTGGGATGGCATTACCTAGGAAGTTATATTACCCCTTTAGGAGCAATCAATGCCAGACTGGTATTGGGATTCAAAAGCCCTGAACCTTGGATTCAGGTCTGGATGAATCTTGTGCCGTTTACATTCCTGAGCCCTCAAGCTTCTTGTTTCATAGTTTCACCAAGGGTATGCTTTTCCTTAATCAGCTCTTTTCCCTCCTCATCTTGCTGCTTCATGTCCTCAATATTATTTGTCTGCTTTTTCCTGAACAGTATATCCTCAAAAAATTCACATGCACCTGTATCCCTTCTAGAGAAACCGACTAAAGACAGTTTGAACCAAAAATTGGCCTAGATGGCAAACTACCAGCTAACTGGCACTCAATCATCCATTGCTGGTGATAGGTAGACTGGCGAGAGATCCCCACTTGACATAATCATTATAAGAATTATGAAATTGGCTGACAGGGCAACAATGAAGTCTCCAGGAGTCAATCACAAGTCAAATCCAAGTGTGAAACCTAAAAGATCTCCTAGTATTTAAAGAAATTCTTAATCTCAGGAGCTGGAGAGTTGGGGGCAGGAGGTGAATCATGCGAAAAAAAAAAAAAAACTAGGCTCAGAACCTAACCACAAAAAAATAGCCTTTCAGTAAAGGTTGAATCCTTAGCACTGGCAAATTTCCTACTATAATTCAGGGTCCTTATATATAATACATTATAGTTTACCTATATTTGCCATTACTGTGTATGTATTAAAAGAAAAANCCCCCCATCCTCCCCTTCCTCCTTCTCCTCCTCCTCCTCCCCCTTTTCTTTTTTGATGAAAAGAGTGGAGATTTCATATTTGGAACAAGAATATTTAGGAAATACATTAAAACCAATAACTGGGGTCAAGTCTCAGCCTGAACTGACTGAGAAAATGCTGGTTCTGCTAGACAGGAGAAAACTAAACTCAGGAGCTGTAGGACTTAGCACTTGTTTGCAGGAACTGGAGAGTATTCCTGCGAGGGTATCGTAAAGCTGGATTTAGGCAGGGTCTGTCAGCATGGGGACACTTGCCCATAGCACAGGATTTAGCACCATAATAGGTGCTCTGGGAGTCAGTTCTTAAATGTTGCTGGAAGACTTTTGGAAGCATAGGAAAATGATAGTCAACATTAAATTGGGTAGAGATGCCAGACTGCCATGGAAGACTAAGTAGAAAGCCATTAAATACTCAGAGAAATAGACATGTTGTAATGATTTATTTTTTAAGATCATAAGGCCCAACAGCCATTTTCTTCATGAGAACCCTAAGATGTACCATTTACTGGGGCAGTCATGAATGTACCAGTGATGGCAGGGACAACATCATTGTGAATCTCAATAGTGGCTAGCCCCTGAAGGGTGAACCTTATAGTAGGAGATTCTACTACCTAACTTGGCAGCCAATCCAAGAATAGCAGAGCTAAGTGGCAGCAATTTATCTTCAGAATCCGGGAAGCTCTACTGAACAGCAGAATCAGGACTTGGGTGATACAAGAAATGTGGCTAGTATGCAAAAGTTTAAGAAGGTATTCATTCTCAGGATTGTGGAAGTGCTGACCCTGCACTTGCATGATCACTAGAATGAATGCCTCCTTAAGGATAATGGCATAGGGCAATAAGGTAGGGAGGCAGCTGGGAGAGGGGAGTGGGGTGGAGTGGAGTGGGATGTCCTGACATGCAGGTGTCTATGAAGAAAGCTAATAGAATCTGATGTTCCTAAAGGCAAAGGCTAGCCAACCTGGGTATTGCTTGATGTGCAATAAAAAGAAATCAAGAATGAAAAATCCAAAGACTAAGGTCAGTCATTCTAATAGACAAGTATGATACCTCACCTTTTACCTTGCTGAGGACTTTCTTTTTCCTTGACAAGTTTATTTACTGCTTCTCAGACTGAAAGTAAAGACATGATCATATGAGAAAAGAACTATTGCAACAGGTAGTAATTCTCCAGTTCTTCCCTACCGGGACCTTCAGTAATTGACTTAAGCATTTTTTTTTTTTTTTTTTTTTTGAGATTTGTTGGGTCTGAGCTTTTTTTGGTACCTGAAAACAGAAAATAGTACTGTAACCCAAATAAAATAGAAGTTACAAGGACAAAGCAATAAAAGGATTCATGGTCATCTCCAATGATCCATTGGACCTATAAACCCACCAGGTGATCATTTTTCAAAATGAGATTTTCCAATCTCAAAGTGTCAAACTATATAAAGGAAAAGATTACTTAATGCCAGAGTTAGGGGTGGAAAGCCAGGGAGAGGGGTGGGTGCGACTATAAAGAGGTAGTTTAAGGATGAATATCTTGATTGCTGTGATGATTACATGAGTCTGTACATTTGATGAAATATCATAGAACTAAACATATATACTGAAACTATCAGTTTCCAGAAGTTTGTTATTATATTATAGTTTGATAAATGGAACCACAGGATTGGAACTGAGTGAAGAGAACATGGACATTTTTCTGTTACTCTGTAACTTTCTGTGAATCTGTATATAATTCCTTTAAAGTATAAAATTCAAATAAAGACATGATCTCTGTATGGTATGTTGATATGAAAACTCCAAGACATTCATGAAAATATCAAAGAAATCCTGACTACATGGAGTGACATACCATGTTCATGGATTGAAAACCATTATTAAGATGAAAAACATCTCCAAGTTGATTTACAGTCAAAGAATCCCTATCTAATTCTCATTCAGTGTTTACATAAAAAATCACAAATGGTTTCTAAAATGTGCATGAATATGACAAGGACCTAGAATAGCCAGAACAATTTTGCAAAAGAAATAAAAGTTGAAGAATTCTCACTTCCTTATTTGAAAACTTATTATAAAGTAATAATAAACAAGACATTCTAGGATTGGCATGGAGGAACATATAAATCACTGGGGAAAAACAGAGGGCAGGAATACATCAGTATGTGTTTAACTGGTACAGACCACTATTGACAGTGCAAAAGTAGTGTGTGGAAACAGGCTGAAGAGCAGAGAGTGAAGCAGAGTTCAACAAGAATATAGAAGCAGTAATCTCCTCATACTGTGGCAGAAATCCAAGTTAATAAATAAGCAAGCAGGGAACTGGAGGATCCCCCTCTGGAGAAACTAGACAGCAACAGAGGAGATACTAATAAAAACTGGTATTTAGGGATCCTTCTGAATTTGTTTCAATAATCTAAGCTTTCATAATGAACACATCCAACAACACAATGGCTAGCCAGGCAGAAATTTACACCTCTCTCATGAACTGTCCAGAGACAGAATTGTGTTCAGATTGATCAGTAACTCTGACTCAGATGACAAAGTCAGCCAGGGGTCAGGTTCCTTCCTCTTTGATACTTCAACATCCCTTAGGACATTGTCCTCACCATGGCAGAAGCTGGCTCATTAACATTCTGTCAGCATTTCAGCCCTCAGCAAGGTTCAAGAGGAAGTGGAAGGCAAGCAACTTCCTTTTTAAGAAAGGGACTAGGAAGTTGCACACAATGGGAGGTTGCTTCAAGGCAGGATCTAGCTGAGCAGCCAAATGCATTCCTTGCTGATTTTTGGTGGTATTGCTTGAAGCAAGTATGAGAAAATGGATAATGAGGAACAATTAATAATCTCTGCTACAACTCCCCACTCACTGACTAATAGCTCACTGACTAATGTCCTTGTGTCCACAGGATTTGAATCAGCTCAAGTTCATTACTGACTCAGATCATGAACATTCAACCTAGAATCATCATTAATAGAAGTTCAAGAGACCAGAATAGAACTTCCAAAGAAACTATTAACATCCTCTGATTAACGTGAGTTAACATTGTATTCATAAAGAGCAGAGTATATTTTTAAAATGAAGGAAACATTTCAGTTAATAAAATGATTAAAAAACCACAAAGACAGGAAATAGTCTCAAAGGACATGGAGGAGGATGAGACAAATATGATGATATACGAAGCAGAGAAAAATGTAGAAAAATTAGAAGATTGACAAAGACGTCCAATAACTGACCAGTATAACTTTTTAAATAAAAGAAAAAAGAACTAATAGGCTGGGGGTTGTGGCTCAGTGGTAGAGTGCTTGCCTAGTGTGTGTGAGGCACTGGGTTCAATCTTCAACCCACATAAAAATAAATAAATAAAGGTTAAAAAAACTAATAATTCTTCTTTGAGTACTTGGTAGAATTCAGCAGTGCATCCATCTGGTTCTGGTTTTGTGAAAAGATTTTTGGTTACTTCTTTGGTTTCTTTGTTCATGCTTTCTGTTTTCTCCTGATTCAGTCTTGGTAGGTTTTATTTTTCTAGGAATTTACCAATTTCCTTTTGTTAACCAGATATTTGGCAAGTAATTGTTCATAATTGTACATTATGATTTTTTTTATTTCTGAGGCATTTATTGTAATGCCTCACTTTTATTTCTGATTTTGAGTCTTCTCTATTTCTTAGTTTAGGTAGGAGTTTGTCAATTTTGTTTGCTTTTTCAAAGAAACAACTCTTAGTTTTATCAGTTTTTTTGATCTATTTTTGCAAATGCTTTATTTCACATTTAAAAAATGTATTCTTAGTTTTCAGGATACAAAGTTTGACAAATGTCAACTATATACTTTATTTATTATTTGTTCTTGGTTTTCTTTTTCTAAATTTTTTTATTCTAATTTGTTATTATATGACAGCAGAATGCATTACAATTCATATTACACATATAGAGGCACAATTTTTCATATCTCTGGTTGTATACAAAGTATATTCACACCATTCATGTCTTCATACATGTGCTTAGGGTAATGATGTAAATCTCATTCCACCATCTTTTTAGGTTTATCAATTTTTAATGCTTTTTCTCTATTTGATTTATTTCTGCTCTAATATTCTCAATTTCCTTCCTTTATTTTATTAAGTTTGAGTGTAGTTTGCTTCTTTCTTTCCTAGATCCTTGAGGCATAATGTTAGGCTAACTACTTGGGTTCTTTCTCCTTTTTAATATACGTATTTATTGTTATTAGCTTCACTTTTAGAACTATTTTTACCGCATCTTATAAGTTTTTTTTAATTTTTTTTAATTTTTTTTTTTAGTTTTAGATGGACAAATACAGTTATTTTGAGTATTTATTTTTATGTGGTGCTGAGGATCGAACCCAGTGACTCACACATGTGAGGCTAGTGCTCTATTGCTGAGCCACAACCCCAGCCCCTGCATCTTGTAAGTTTTGATATGTTATTACCATTTTCATTTGTCTCAAGATATTTCATAATTTCCTATTTGATTTCTCCTTTTATCCACTGATTATTTGGAGCATGTTGGTTTATTTCTGCATATTTGTGAATGTTCCAAGATTTTTCCTGCAATAGATTTAGTTTTGAATTTGTTAAGACTTATTTTTTGGGCTAATATATGGTTTATCCTGAAGAATGTTTCTTGCATGCTAGAAAAGAATGTATATTCTGCTATTTTTGGATGGAAAGTTTTATATAATCTTGTTAGGTTTATTTGATCTAATGTGTGGATCTAGCCTAATGGTGATACATTCTCTCAACTTTTGCTTATCTGGGAAAGACTATTTTTCCTTCATTTCTGAAAGATAGGTTAGCTGGGTATAATATCTAAGCTGGAAATTCATCTTCTTTTTATACACTTGAATATAAAATTGCATTTTCTACTCAACTGCTAAGTTTCTGTTGTGGCTTTTCAGCCCAGAAGACGGGATGATACAGATCATCCAAGGCTATGTTTTCCTGGGAGAAAGGGGAGGAACCATTCAAATTGAGCACTAGGATCATAGGTACTGCCATTGGCAAAATCTTTCCTGGAACCAAGGTACCAAATAATTCAAGTAATAAGTGTCCATCGCTTCTCTGCTAGTCTAGAGTACATAGTGTCAGAAGTAGGGTATAATGATCATGGTTAATCCTTCAACCAAAGCTCAGTTATTCTTGAAGCAGTGTACCAGGCTGATACAAGTGTGGAGTGGGCTTGGCTACTCCACCTGCTTGAGTGCAGTCTCCAAGCAAAGGCAGAGTCTCTATTCCTTGGGTATGATGGCATCATGTAGATATGAGTACTAGGGTCACAACCATTTCACTGGATTTTCTGGGAAGGGCACAGAAGTCATTGCAATGGGAAAGATGTTATGCTTCCCAAGCAGCTTTTTGGAACAAAGACCAACAAATAGGAAACAATAACAAATCTAAAGACTAATGAACAGAATGCAGAGCCCAGAAATAAATCCAAGCCTAACTTTCAACAAGGACATTAAGAAGGAAGAGGGCATAATGGGGAAATGGTAGCCTCTTTCATTAATGGTGTTGGAAAACAAGATTTCCATATGCAAAAGAATGAAACTGGACCCTTATCTTACCACATACACAAAAAATCAATTCAAAATAAATAATATATCTAAATGTAAGAGCTGAAACTATAAAAATCCTAGAAGATACTATATGATAAAATCTTCCCAACATTGACTTTAACAATGATTTCTGGATATCATACCAAAAGCACAAGCTACAAAAAGCAAAAATAAATAAAGGGGACTACCTTAAACTAAAAATTTTCTGTATTGCAAAGTAACTAATGAAAAAAGAAAAGGCAACATATAGACTAGGAAAAATATTTGCAAACATCTGATAGGAGGTCAGTACCTAAAATTTATATTAGAGAACTCTTACAACTCAACAGCAGAAAAACAGATAGGCTAACTGAAAAATGGGCAAAAAATCTGAATAGCCATTTCTCCAAATAAGAGAAAAATATCCTACATAAAAAAGTACTATCAAAGTAACTATCATCACCAGGCATGGTGGCACACACCTGTAATTCTAGCAACTCAGGAGGCTAAAGCAGCAGGATCAAAAATTCAAGTTCAGCCTCAGCAACATAGTGAGGCCCTATGAAACTTAGTGAGCATCTGTCTCAAAATAAATAATAGAAAGGTCTGGGGATATGGCTTAGTGGTTAAGTGCCCCTGGATTCATTTCCTGGTACCTGGGTCCAAAAAAAAAAAAAAAAAAAAAAAAAAAAAAAAA
>NW_026000016.1:39140104-39160924 GCF_001458135.2 Marmota marmota marmota
TCCTTTTCTTCTTCTTCTTCTTCTTCTTCTTCTTCTTCTTCTTCTTCTTCCCCCACTTGATTAATCACATATCTGCAAAAAGTTTTGAATATACACACAACAATCCACCAAGGATGTCTGAATATATAACATGCTTAAAATATCAATTATTTTGTTACCTCACCTCAAGGAACTCAGTGAGTTTTTGCATGCAAAAGATAATGATATGGTAATATAAATTACAAATTAGGTTTTCATTCCACTCTTTGAAAAACATTTATTCTAATGTAAATGAGCATTGAAATACTTAAAGATTATTAAAGATATAAAACCAATTCTATTAGCACTTAAAAAGGAGGTAAAAATAAGTTAATATTTAAAATTTTTATTTAATGAATGAAGACCTCTTGATGAGGTGTGGTTATAGAAGAGGGAGAAGAGGGGGTGGTCACTCTTGGTGGGAGAAGGTGAGTGAGAATTAGCAAGAGTGAATGAGGGGAACAACAACAGATTCCTATCCACATCTAACCCTGATTAACTGGCCAGTGTCCTCTCCTCCAGACACTGGAAGCAGATAAGGACAAGCACTGCAGGAAGCCACAGACACAGGCACAGTGGACACACATTTTACTGCCTTTGTTTCCAACCATGCAGCTCCTGCTATGGGAAACCTGTGCTGGCAATTCAGTTTTTTGAAAGTAGCATATCTGCCCACCTCCTGGTGAAGCCAATGGTGATTATTTTTCTGTGCATTCTAAAATTTATTCAAAAATTTTAGTGTAAAATCTCCAGAATCACCTCCTTCCTTCTATTAATGAGCAATAAGATGAACAAGTTCCTCCACAGTTAATAGTTTCATCCACTCTTGTTTTTTCTTTAATTTTTTTAAATTGCAGATGGACATACCTTTATTTATTTATCTTTATGTGGTGCTGAGGATTGAACCCAGGGCCTCACATATGCTAGGCAAGCACTCTACCACTGAGCCACAACCCCAGCCCTCCATTCACTTTTTTATATCATATTTTTGATATATAATGTTCCAAGGGTGAAAATTACACTACCCAAGGCATTTAAACATTGAGAAGAAATGAAGATCCTAATAAGAGAAAGTCTGAAGCCAGGTGTGATGGCGCAGTCCTGTAATCTCAGCAGCTTGGGAGGCTGAGAAAGGAGGATCAAGAGTTCAAAGCCAGCCTCAGCAACAGAGAGGCGCTAAGCAACTCAGTGAGACCCTGTCTCTAAGTAAAATACAAAATAGGGATGGGGATGTGGCTCAGCGGTCAAGAGCCCCTAGTTCAATCTCGGGTACTGCCCCCCCACACACAAATAAGGAGGAAGTCTGAGGTGCCAAGGAGGCTCATGATACATACTCTTGCCCAGAAAAAAAAAAAAAAAGGCAAAGATGGGGAATCAAGTTTGTTACAGTAGACTGTTGTCTTGCCAGTAAATTTTAATTAAGTTGTTTTGTAGGCCGATTTGATAAATTTTTTATTTGGGCCCAGAGCACAATGTGAGATGAGAAACTACACAGCTCACTCTACAAAGTGAAGCAATTGTGTCAGGGGAAAGAAAAGGCATAATGACCCCAGGATCTGACAAGGGAAATGAGATCTGTGCAGGGAGAGCGTGGTGGACAGGAACAGCATGTCCATCAACAAGACCACACAGAAAAGGCAACTGTAGAGGAGGCCGTCTCTGCCCTGCCCCTGTGCCCTTGGCCTACCCTGGAGGTCACTGCATATAGCCATGGGCACCACTGGCTATCAGTGCCTCTGCCTGAGGGTGATCCCTGTCCCCAGAGCCTGCTCTGCTGGTGTACAGTGTGAGTCCCTTGTGCCTGTGGGTCAGGGCTGCTGGAGCAGCTCTTCTCCAGTCATGGGGGGAAACACCCAGGTTCTCAAGCTCAGTAGGGCAACTTGCGATGGATGCACACACTCCCTGAGGGCTGACAGCATGAGCGAGCCTCTGTTAGCAACAGCAGCAGCCCCCTCCATAGTGGTTTCTTGTTAGCTCTCCGCCTTTCCCTGCTATCCAGTCACTCAGGTACTTTCTAGAGCCACTTTCCAAAGAAACTAGTGGCCCATCCATCCTTGTCTCAGGAAAACCCAAAGATGAACATCAAAGGCATTCCTGCAGCCTCGTAGGTAGTGGCTCTTAAGATCAGGGGTTGATACCTTCCATGGTGGGTGGGATTCTCTAGCCCTTCAAGCCCAAGGTCACATCTGAAGTTCAGTGAAGCCTGCGAAACCATGGCCCCCTTTTACTATGCTTGGGGAAATTAAGTCAAAGAGGCTAATGATCTCCAGATTTCTGCATAAAGGAGAGAAGAGGCAGCAGGAGGTACTGGCACAGGAAGGCAAAAGACAATTCAGAGGCAGCAAGAGGCCGAGGGAGTGATGCCTGAAAGAAATACAAGTCTCCAGGGTACCCAGAGACATGAAGGAGGTTGGCACCAGGTTGGGGTTTCTCCTTATGTGTGCAAAGGTTGCTCAAGAATACATTTTAATATTAAGTCAAGTGGTGACCAATTAGGATGGAGGATTTGGGAACAGGAGGTAGCTGACCTGGGGGCTTCACACCTATCTGTCTTTTGGAGTTCCCTCCCTGGGGTGGGAAGAAGGAAGTCAGACCCAGATGCAAATCCGCATTATGGAAGTTGAGATGGGATGGGAGTGAAAGAGATGGTGTGAGTTCAAGGAGGGTATGACTCTCTAAAGCGGGGAGGAGTGGACAGGGGTTAGGGTGCGTTGACATTCAATCTGTGTTCTGAAGGCCTGAGTGATGAGCACATGAGGAACTGTGGAGTCCAGGGTCACCTAGGTGTGACCCCAATTACATACTTCGTAGGTCTACACAGTAAATAAAAACATTAAGCTATGTAATGGGATTGTTTGGGATAATTATTTGTTGGGATCTTAAATGACCACAAAGATAAAGTAGTTCTGATATATGAATATTTAATTTTTTGAATATTGGTGTCAAAGACATAGTAGGATTGCTAAACTGAAGTGATTCACATTGAATTGACAGGCAGCAAGCCAGTCAGCCATCTTTTTTTTTCCTATTTATTTTGGGAAAATTACAGCGGTGTCTCCAGAATAGATTGTCTTGCTTTGTATCTCTGTAATTCCAGTAGTTCCGTCTCCAGAGACAGCTTATACATTTCCAGGGCCACTTTCACATCCTCTGGGCTCGGGAGACGCTGCATGAGTTTTCTGCCAGAAAGTACTTGCTCGCAGCCTTCAGGGACCTCCTGAAAGAGACAGAGATGGTGGCCGTGGTAAAGAATCATCTCACCAAACCATGAGGAGGTACATCCTGATGGTCAGAACCAAGACCAATCCCAGACTGGTGGTAGAGCAGGGAAAACCAGAAATCGTGTTGGGGCCCACCAAAGTCTTCCCAGAAAACACAGGTACATTCTGAGATTGCTGCCCAGACAAAAGGGGCAGAGGCTATTTCTGCTGATCATGCAGAGGGAGAACAATAGTATATTGTGTGGTCTCTAGAAAGTCCACAGGAATGGAGTCAGTACTCTTGGGTCCATGAGCCCTGCTCTCTATGGGGTTTAGTGTTTCCCACTCTCAAGGACTGGAAAACTTACCATTCCTAAATGTGCTTCAAGGAAAAAACAAAGAACTTTTTGAATGACTCAGAAAGGAATCCTGAAAAGCCAGATATTAGCATTACTGGCTGGGAGAGAGCTTGGCGGGAACCACCATTTCTATAGTTTGACAGCACAGAATTTCCTTGAATTGTGCCACTTACCCACTCACACTCAGGCACCTCTGGGTGCCAGGTTCTGTTTTGTGAGCAGGTGATCCTTTGGCTACCCACCACTCGAAAGCCAGAGTCACACTGGATGGTGACACTTTCCATTTCAAGAAACTGATTCTTATCCACAGACAGCTTCCCATTTTCAATCTCTGGTTTCAAACAGAGAGCTATAATGGAAACACATTTTTAGGCAATCTGTAAATCTAAGAAAAAAGATATAATAATAACAATTGTAGACAATAATAAGAATGAACTTTGTTTAGGTGCTAATTGTTCTTTTTTTCCATTTTTGTAACAATGATATTATTGTTATTAAGCATAGCTACCTATCAGATTCACCTTAAGTACCTTATGTGACTGTCTCATTTAGGTCTCACAATAACCCTATGAAATGAGTATTGTTATATTTCCATTTTTATCTAGGATAAAGTTGAGATACAGAGAGGGTAAGAAACTTGCCCTAGGTCATAGAGATTTTTAATAAAGGGATGGAAGGTAAATAAATGTATTTGACCCCAGGTTCTTAACTATCAAAGTAGCTCTCCCTCACAGCCTATGTTTCAAATTTCCCCTCTTGCTTCTTATTCCATGTGCAATGGAGACAATGCTGGCCAATAAGTGATGCCTGCAAAAGTCAGACTTCATCGTGACTCCTCCTGACCCCCAATAAGCTGTGAACCAGAAGTCCCTCTCTCACATACACACCTGCATCATAGCAGGTGGTATCCTGTATATAACTCTGATGGAAATATCTATCGCTTTATGAAATTTGGAATTATTCCAGGAGAGCCTACAATCATGTTTGAACAAGTTTCCTTGAAGATTCTTCTCAGGACCACAGGTACACTCGCATAAAAAGTGATGCTTCTGAAATCAGGAAATATATAAGAGAAACCAAGAGCAAGAGCCATCTGGAGGCTCAACTTTGTGACTTGGAGAAAAAAGTGGAGGGGAGGCATATTTGTGTAGGTTCTTTGTGCTTTGTGCATGGTGTACCGTATGCATATATTATTTTAAATAAATCAAATCAAATCAAATGTTTTCATAGCTGCCTTTCATAGGAAGGACTTTCATCTTGATTGTCTCACGACAGCTCCACCAGCATCTGTCATGGGCTGAGGAGAGAGCTGAGTTACCTTTACACTGAGGGGCTTCAGGTGACCACTGAGAAGAACTGCAGGAGAGTTTTGCTGGTCCAACCAGTCGATATCCTTTATCACATTCATATGCAATCTCATATTTGAAGAAATTGTATGAAATAACTCGTTTGTGACGTCCGTGGGCAATGCTAGGTGGAAAATTGCAACCTGATGATGAGACATGAAAGTGAGAGAGTGTGAATTTCTAGAATGTGCAAAACAGCACATCCCAGGGTTTGTGTAGTTCCTAGAAGGCTTCACTTTGTCCTTCCAACTTCCCCACCTATAAGATCACTTGGCCAAACCAGTACACTTGTGCTGCCCTCCTGTAAGCCTCGGGCTGAGGAACCAGCAAGGTTAGAGCTATGACCCCTAAGGCTCCCTTTTGTTCAGTTGGTTGATGTATTTACTCAACTTCACTTTGTTTAGGAACCATTTTTAGCATGAAGGCTGGATTCAGCCCTAAGTCATATCCTACCAGGGGCATGGTTAATCCGTTTCAGGAAAAGGTAAAGGTGCTCATCCATGAGAAACTGTAAAGACGTTAAATCAATCCACAATGCCTGAGACCTGGTTGCCCAATCAAAGCTGACCATGCACCTCCACCAAGAAGATACTGGCTTTTAAAGGACAGCTCATAAGAGGAATAAAAATGGCAACCTGAACATTGGAATAATAAAGAAGACAAGGTGCAGAGCACCTCTCTGAAAGGGACCACTGTCAGGAGCCACAAACACTGCATGAGAAAGCTAAGAAAACAGAGGAGTAGGAATGTCAGGTGAAGTACTTTGCAAGATTCCCTCTTAGAGTTGAAACCAAGTAATGATTATTTCAGAAGTATAAATTTAGTAGAAACAAAAATTTAAAAACATTTTCCAGCACATTAATATTTAGAAAAAGATTTTCTGGACTTTCTCATAGATACTTCAACCTTAAAGATCACTATTTTTATAGGTGTCTTTTTCCTAGGTTAATTGATTCATCTAGCCGTTGGTCCCAAGTATGTCATCAAATTCCCAAATCTCTACCTGTGCTCATGTCTTCTCTCCTACCTAGATGCCGTTCTTTCTTTATCTGCCCCCCAAGGCCCATTTGTTCTATGAAGGATTCTCTAACTTCTCCAGTAAACAGTCATCATTTATTTCTCTGAGCTTCTACAGCAGTTATTAGAAAGAGATTACATATTGTATCCAACTACTTATTACATCTCATATCCAACTACAGGGAGAACAGGGAATATGTGTCCAGTCTCTGTATATCTTTGTTCTTGACATTGAAGGTCCCAAATAAGTGCTCACCTATGTACCAGTCTCAGGTTTACAAATGGAATTTCCTAAACATCAAATGAAACACATCCAACAGGAAAAGCCTTTTTTTCTGAATTAATACAAAAAAAATTCTGTAATTCATCCATATAAGTCTGTTCAGCAGTCAACAAGCCATACCCTTGCCATAATGTAAGAAAATAAGTAATGACCACATGAATAGTAAAAACCACAATACAGGTCAGTTTACAATCCTGACCAAAGACAAGGGTGGCTAGCAAGAAAAGTGGAAGGAAGGAAGGAGAGAGAAATAATGCACAAAGGGAGAAAAGGATAAGATAACATTTCCTAGAGGAGTCTGGAAGTATATTCTGAGGTTTAGATAAAATTGCTTAAATGGGTGAGATATAGCAGGCATTCATGCCAAGGTAGTAGCCTGAGCAAAGGCTTAGAGGCCATAGAAAGTTGGTATTGGTGCAAGAAAAGGAAGCAAGCTCAGAAACCAGATGGACACTGATTTGGGGATAACTTACACTGGTTCGGGTTAAGGGCTGTGGACCAGGATAAGGTGGCACATTGAGGGAGTGGAAGGGTGAAGGATAAATGCAGAGAAACCTGAAGCAATCACGCCACTCTGTGACCTGTTGGATATTCTGCCTTCCCTGGCTTAGAAAGGAAGAGGAGTGCTGGAAGGTCAATGGGGTTGTTGCTCAGAAAAGACCATGAGGGTTAGACTGGATAAGGGCTTTGGAAGAATAGCAGATTCAGCCGTCTGAATTCCCAAGACAGCAGAATCATCCAGGGTAAAGGAATTATTTTACCTAACCTCAATTTTCCCTTAAAACAAAATTTATTTGGTTGTAAAAATCTTTCAAAGTAAAATACTCTTATGCCACCCTTAGGAAAATAGCTCTGAAGTCACTCTGTGATATTAGAAAAGTTCAAAGTCTGGACAACATAGAATCATCCTGGGGCCCTAGAAATCCTGACAAATTGTCTCTATGACAATGAGACACAAAAAGACTCCAAAGGCTTGGCATTTAATTTTTGCATCATCAGAATTGGAAAATACCCTCTATTACTTGAATATGAATGGTAGTCTCCATAGGAACCAACACAGCTATTGATGCAATGTTTTCTTCTCTGTTGGGTGAGTTTGAAATCCAATATAAAATGATCTACTTTAAATGCTGTGATAGATAGCATTAGGGGTATGTATGTAAATATTTTTAATATGCTTAGTAATTTTTCTCTTAAAAAGAAATATCAGAAAAATAAGAAATACTACTTTTTCTTATCATACTTCTGTTTATAAATGAAAACAATTACATGTATTTATAACCAGTTCTATCCTAGTGGGACCTGTAGGTCCTCATAAACCCTTTCAGTATTTATCAGTTAGGGACAATTCTTCTCTAAATTATAACTCAATACCCCACACTTAAACAATATAATCAGTTTATGCAATGCCTTGTAATTTTACTCTAGCAAATGAACTCATTATTTATAATAACTTAAAATTTTACTTTCTCAATGATGAATATGTTCTGCACAATCCTTAATGTAAAAGAAGTAGAGCCTACAGAAAAATTAACTTCTATATGAATGAGTATTCATTTAAATATCATACATTTACATAAAAATTAATTTTTCCTGCTAGATCATTTCCTCAAGGATTTGTAAGCTTTTCAAGTAATTATAGCCAATATTGAAAGGAATAAAACTATTTAAATGCATTTCTTGATAATGTACTTCATTGTATTTATCCAAAATTGTACTGATTTAGAGCCATTGGGTTAATTCTTAATCAGAATTCTCTAGATATTGATTTAAACTATCTGCTCTTTCTCATTGTTCTGTACTCACCACACAGGACAGGTGGGCACCACAATAGAGACAGGACCCCAAGGAGCCATAGTGCTGAAAAAGTTCTCTGGAATTTAGAGGGCATTATACAGAAACTCAGAGACAGAGCACCGGGGCTCAGTGTTCTCAGATGCCCTGAATCAGGCTAAAGTTGAAGCTGTAAACCACTAGCACACTGGCGCCTGAGTCAAGGAACTAAGTCCTGGCAAGGTCACAATAGTGAGTCACGGAAGAGGAGGGGCAGAATTGAGAAGACCAGGTACAAGACGGAACCCGATCCAAGCCATCCAATAAACCTGAGGGAGAATAATGTGAATTCGACATGAGGGCTCTCTGGGATTCTGTGGCAATTTATACTCACACCCCCAAGATTTTCTCCCCTGGCAATATGAGCACTCATTGAGTTGTTATTTCTACATGTACCTCATTTCTCTCCAGGTAGTCGAGGCAGGGTGTGTGAGGCAGGTTCCACAGGGAGGAGGCTGAGATGCTGAGGGAGACAGTTCTGCACCATTTCCTAGAGGTGTCAGCTCTTCAGTTGTGTGTGAATTCCTAGTAGGAAAATGGGATAGGAAAAGGTTCATAGCTAAGTGTGGCCCCTAAACATTTCACAGCCTAATTAGATTAGAGAATGCATACAAATTTAAAATTATGAAAGGGCAAAAGTTCAGTAAAAACAATTATTCTCTCAATATGTATGTGTTTCCTGAAGTACTTATTGCACCAAATTAATCAGCCTTGGGGCTACACTAGTTGGAAGGTAAAGGGAAATTTCTGAGAGTCAGATAAAGCATGCATAGAAAAGTAAGAGGTAGAGTATGGGGCATAATTAATGGAGAAAGTTTCATGACAGTGCTGGGTCAGAGGGAAGAACCTTCCATACCAGACTTATTCTTCTGGTAAAAGCATGAAGAGAGTTGTAGAAGACATATTTGTTAACCCCAAGTCTTAGTTCATTAATAACAATTTGTATTAAAGCTGGTCTACTAAAGAGCTACCTGGGTCTTATGCCCAGATTATTTTAGTCGCCATGAAGCAGGAGAGGGAGTTATCAACCTGCACTTCATGATTTGCTCTTTGAACATGCTATAGATATTGGTTACTTGGAAATACACAGATATTTATCCTGAGATGATGGTGAACACTAGAAAATGTCGGACAATGACCTTGACACCAAGTTGACCTGTCATGAGTGCAAAAGGGATATAACAACCAAATGCTTAGCTCTCAGAAATAAAGAGGAACATTCCCCATAAGTAAATGACTGGACTCCTCAGGAATATTGGTGACCATGCAAATAAATTTCAAACTGTCTAGAGAGAAAGAAAAGCAATTAAACACATCATGTGGTCCCTTCATTTTATAAGGAAGAACTAAAATAAATAAGAGTATGTCAGAGAAAAAATGACATTTAAATAATTGTACAGAAAATAATTTTAAAAACACAGCTTTTGCTTATTAATCATGTTCTAAATTTACTAAATTATTGCACTTAATTTCTTAAAACAAAATTATAGCATCGGAATTATTAGTCACATTTTACAGATGAGGAAACTAATTCAGAATGACTAAGTACACTTCCTAATATCTTTTTCATCAATGGCTAGGTAAGATTCTAAGTCTGGATCAAGTCCTAAATTCTTTCCATTATGAAAAACTGGTTTTCACTGAATCAGACTACAAAGGTTTCTTTTATGTGACCCTGAGCCTGTCACTTTGAGAGTATATTTCTAGGAACATTCTGCTTCTAGTATGATGGGAAAGACTGTAGACTGTCTGCTCTATCAGGAAACCCAAACCACAAAACATCTATCAGGAACCGTGTGGCTTAACCAGCAGTCCCAATAACTCAGGCCCTAGTATCCCCATAAATTAAAGAGGGGTTTGAGACTACAATGATCGTTGTGACATATTTACTTTAGAAATTCCTGCTCTGATACTTGAGTTGGAAACCTCCACAAAAAGAAATAATAATAATAGGGTTTTTTTTTTCTTAAAGTGCAGAAGGACAGGAATGGGGTTAAGATCTTGAGGGATGAAATGCTCTTCCAATAGCCCAACTCACCATAAAGGACCATATCAGGACTCATCTAAGTAAGCAAAAGATATCAATGGAAAAGGTGCTGCTATTTGCTCTAGTCTGCCATAAAGCAGCTCTTGAAATGACTTGAATTCAAGAAATTTATCTGAGCGGTAATCCCGGAATGCACCATTAAAAGAAAAGGGGTGAAAAAATGGAAGAGCAGAAAAATGAATGCGGTTTGGTAAGTTGCCTTTGCAGGAACTTATTGCTCAGGTAACCTCAGGCAGATAGTGTAAAAATGCCACTGAGATATCCTTCCTGCTGGAAAAAAGAGCAGGTATTTTAATCTGCCCAAATCCATTATGGCATCACATCCAAGGAGGCTGGTCAATCAGCTGATATCATGGCAGAGAGTGATTTGCCTTTGTAGAAGGAGGTTTTAGTCTGGATTTGGACTTATATCCTTGAGGCCAGGCTTCTTCCAGATATGCCATCTGTGAGCTTACTAAATGCCTGTTCCCTGTCGTGGTAGAACATACAGCATTGCCTTTGATCAAGAAATTCACTTGACAAAAGCAAAAAGAAAGTCAATAGACAGGTGTTCAGGAGCTTCACTGGTCTTACCTGCTATCCCATACCACAGAAGGAACTGACCTTAGAAGAGAGTGGGATGGCCTATTGAATGACCAGGCAACGGAGAAAGGATACCATGTGGACTGGAGTTTCAACCTATATAGACACTATATCTTCTAAAATAGTACCTGGTAGTAGGAGATCCCTGAATTGGCCCAACTAGGGAGAACAAGGGCAGATGTCACATAAAGATGGAGATGGCTGTGGAGCCCTGGGGACTCTAGTCCACAGTTTGTGGAGTTTTCCAACTCAGGTATCAGACCTGCTAGTGAGTCAGCCCATCTCTAGAAGATTCCAGTCCCCAGTTTGGATAACACTGCAGATGACGCTGAGTAGAGCAAATTCATCACCCACCAGATGCTGCTCAAGTTTTATTTATGAACAAAGTAATAGTGTTACTATTTTAAGTCGTAGTTTTGGGATTTACTATACAGCAACAAATAACATTAAAGCATTCTCTCCATGACCTGAAAAATGTTTTTGATCAATAGATGCAGAAGAAGCATTTGATAAATCTCAACAACGTTCATGAGAAAAGAAAAAATCCTTTGAAAATTATAAATGGAAGGGAACTTCTGCAATCTTATTAAGAGTTTCTACAAAGTACCTATAATAGACATCCTACATAAAGGTAAATGAGTAAAAGATTTCCTCATGAGATCAATAATAAGACAAGGACTACTACAATCACCAATTCTATTTCATATGGAACTGTAGGTTCTATCCATGGGAATAGAATACCTATTGATAGGGAGAGATAGATAAAGAGACAGACAGATACATAGAAAGAAAGAGAAATGAAGAGCAGAAATGGATTCTTAAGAAAAATAAAAAATGTTATAATAGTAAAAATTGGTAGAAAAAGAGAATATACAACACAACTGTCATATACTATTCAGACGTCCCAGACCTCAAAATTCTAATTCACAAAAAGTACTTGGTTCCACATGTTGGAAATGTGAGGGCGGGAGAAAAGGGAATAAGAAGGGGGAAAAAAAATCTCCAAGGAAGCAACAAGGATTGTTTTGGTTGGAGATCAGTATCTTTCCTGCTTCCCTTCTCATCCAGTAGGTGGGGTCCTCTGTTGTTAGCTGGTATCTCTGCCCTCAGGATGGTGAAGGTAACCAGGATGTCACTGTGCCAGGTTGGTGGCTGCTGGGGAGAAGGGGGAGTTAGAAACTGGGTACCTGGCCAGCCGGAGTTCCAAACTGGGAGTGGCCCCCACCAAAGATGGTGATGAAAGTGGCCCCAAATGTAGGTGGCTTCTTTCAGCCATGGGGTGTCCTGTCAAGTGGTGGGGAGCTGGGTGATGGCATTGGACATGGACAATGTGTTCAGAGAGAGCTCTGTGGCATGCAGTGTGTGGTTTCGGCTGTCTTCAGAGCCTGTGTGAGGTTCCCAGGTGCAGGCATGCTACCGCGCATAGGGGACTATCTCTGTTGCTGCAGAGTCCAAGATGACAGCCACCAGGGGAGCCCCACATTGGTAGATGGGGGTCCACGTGGGAGTGGCGGCCAGAGTTCCTGTGCATGGGTAGCTGCTGGGTGTCCTGCATGGGAGCAGCAACCGGGATTTCTGCTCAGGTGGGTGGCCAGAAGTTCGGCAGGTGCTAATGGTCTCGCTTGGGCTCCTAAGTAGTCCTGTGTGGGCCAGCAGTTGGGAGACTTAGTCTCACACGGAGGCCTGGAGCCCTGCATGGGCACGGTGGCCATGATTCCTGCACAAGAGCAGGAATATCACTTGCAGAGAAACAATATTCTCACTGCTTAAGTCCCAGGTCTTGAAGTGACACAGAACGCTGCCTTCCACTGGCCCGCCATCTTTGGCATTGTCACATTTGTATAGCTAACCAAATTCATCAAGGATTGACAATGCAGAATCAAGTAACAAAACCCCAATATATGTCCTCAATTGACTTATGACAAAGTGACTCCACAGAGCAATGACAATGGAAGGCCAAATCAATTGCATATTTGTATGGAAGAAATGAATCTTGGTCCTTTGCTTCATACCATAGTAATTCCAGGTGGACCATAGACTGAAATGCAAAAGTAAAATTATGAAATAATCCTAAAAGAAAACATGGGTAAATGTATGTGTTACATTTGAGTAAGTATAGATTTCTTTAATAGAACCCACCAGAAAGTATTAATCAAAGGGGAAACACTTGGCATTTTGTACAACATTAAAACTGGGAATTCGTGTTTATAAAACACACATTATAAAAGTTGTATTGAAGTTAAAAGGCATGCCATAGAATTGTTAAAGGAATTTACAATGCACATCTCACAAAGGAATTTAATCTAGACTGTATTAAAATTATGACAACTGAATTTGAGCGAGACAGATGCTGCACAAGAAAAATGTAAAAGATTGGAACTAGAAATTCACAGCAAAGAAATCTCTAAACAGTCAATGAATCTATGAAATATCATTCAACCTCACTTGTCATGGTGGAAGAACAAATTTAAAATACTGTTTGAAAACACTTCAATCCTTTCTAAGGAAGGAAAAGCATGAACAACAGCAAGTGTTGTATAGAATGCTCACTTTCTGCTTGTGTCGCCACACGCGACTGAATCAGTCAGAGTCACTCCAGGAGAATTGGGCTAGCGAGGAAAACCTACACAGACACAGAAAATACCTTTTTGGAGTGCAGTGATGGCTCCTCTGCCTCAGCTCCCAAAAGGGAGGCAAGAGAGAGAGAGAGAGAGCACACTCTGAACCCTGGTTTTTACTGGGTAGAGCTGTTCAATAGAACATTCCATCCAAATAGGACAAAGGGTCGGTTTTGGAGGGTGGAGTCTTGCTTGGTGATGTCTTGTGGTTAGCAGTTTGACTGACATCTTGGAAAGTCACACCCATTTCAGGTGCTGTGTGGGGATCCTAGGCTGAGCGAGCAAAAAGGATACATATGTCGCACAGCCCAGTCAGAGCAGCAAGGTCAGTCCAGTCCCCTCTTGTGCTCAAATGCATATAGCTCACACACACAGCCCATGGATGGCTTGCGACATGCATGTGTGAGTGCAGTTTCCTGGAACCACTTTGTAATGTGCTGAACACATACGAACACCACACACCTTATGACCCAGCCAGTTCATCCTTTATGTATGTAAATATATATGTTCAACAAAAGACATGTACAAAAATTTTCATAGAAGCACTATTAATAATATCCAAAACAACCCCCCAAATAACCCGAATGTCTATCACAATATTATAAGCAAGTAAATAGTGGCATATTCCAGATTGGAATGTTATATAAATAGAAATGGAGTGAATGCCTTTGAGTACATGCAATATGGATAAGTCTCACAAATATAAGATTTAGAAAAAAGATATGAGTGAAAGGATGCATAATGTATGATTCCTTTTATATAAAGTGCAATAACATGTAAAACTGCTACAAGTGAGAATTCAAGTCTTGTCAGGGGTGGAGTAGAGTGACCACAAGGGGGCACCAAGTACCAATGCAATTTCAATGAGGTTCTTTTTCTCTGGTTTTTAACTACAAAGGCGTGTTTACTTTGAAAATCCATTGAATTTTGGGACCTTTTCCCTGAAGGCACAGAGAGGCAGTTCTGGACGGAAGAGTTGTGCAGTAAAAGCACCAGGGGAAGGTGGTAGCTGGAACATTTTGAATTTTCTAGCTTTCATCCTTTCTGAAGGACATAAAGTTAATTACAGGCAATGTAAGCAGCAGATTTGTGAACTGGGTGTGCGATATTTATGTGACATGCTAAGATGACAACACAGGCAAACTGATATTTGATGGATGATTATTTAACCAGCACAGTGAGTTAAGTAGACATTGGAGCCACAGCTGCAAGATAGTCAATAATTACCCATTTTCAGTGATGATAAACAATTAAATTCTCCAAGCCCAGAAACATGGTGCTCAAGGAAGAGTAGAATTGCTGAATGAAGTTTCCGTATAATGATTTAGAGGCAAAAATGATTCCTATGCTTCCTCTTTCTTGGAAAATTTTGATTAATATTCATCCACTTATTTTTTTCTTGTTCTAATTGTTCAATCTCTAGAGACAGTTTATATATTTCCAGGACTATTTTCATCTACTCTGGGTTTGGAGTTTTTGCATGAATTTTATGTTTATGACCACATGTTCACAGTCTTCTGAAAACTTCCTAAAGGTGACTTAAAGAAAGGAGTAGAGAGCCAGGCGCAGTGGCACAAGCCTATAATCCCAGTGACTTGGTAGGCTGAGGCAGGATGGTCACAAGTTCAAAGCCAGCCTAAGCAAAAGTGAGGCATTAAGCAACTCAGTGAGACCCTGTCTCTAAATAAAATACAAAATAGGGCTGGGGATATGGCTCAGCGGTCAAGTGCCCCTGAGTTCAATCACTGGTACCAAAAACAACAACAACAAAAAAAACAAACAAAATCCCCAAAAATCTGGAGGAGGGGGTGCATTCTGAGAGGAATAATGGGCAAAAGTGAGATTGACCTGAGGATTGGTCTATGAAAAGGAATTGGGAGAGACTTTTCCTCTAGCAGGTGTTCACAGTCAGGCCAAACATTATGTCTTGGAATATGGCATCTCAGTGTTTGAATAGTAAGATTTTTAGACCAAGGACTATGTTTTCCTCTTTCACATGCCTTCTCATTGTCCCCAGAGGTCAATGAATACAGCAAGTGATCACCAAAAAATTAATGACTATATCAAAAGTAATAAAAAAGTCAAAGAAGATGATATCCATCCTTCCCTGAATAAATGATAATATGTCAAAAAAATAGATGAATAGAACGGAATTTCATTATTCTCTGATTGCCCACATCTGCCTACTCAGAATCCAGATGTCTATGTCATGCCATTTAACTTGCCTTGGTCAAAACATTTGTTTTATTAATAAAAAGCATTATGTAAGATTAATTGCTTCAGGAGTCTGAGACTAAAAGAAGCCATTTTATTTACATTTTTTGGACGTTTGGGGTTTGAATAGATTGCGTACTCAAAAATGAAGATTTTTTTTCAAAAGCACCACATTGTGCCAAACTCTTGGGAAATAAAAATTTAATTTGACTTCCTTAGCAAGAATTAAAGTACTAAATTCCTTTTTAGAGGCCCCAGCAGATTATCCCCACCTGCCCTACATTCTGCATACCCACACAAGTACTGAGCATTCTTGATGGTCAGACTGGCAGGTAATATACAGTTATTCCAAGTCACGATTGCTTTGAGGTTGAATTGTTGGTAGATTGCTGGAGAGGAAACTCTTAAAGAGAAATATCAAGAACATCTATGAAGCGCCTATTTGTGGGATTATAGCAAATTTCCCTAAACTCCAGGTCATACATATGCCCCATGGTGTACATGAAGGATATCTTTTAGGCATCTGTGAAAGTAGTTGTGCAATGAACTCATTGTGCTGTGACTGACTGGTGACTATCTGGCTTGTCACCCCACTACTCACCAAGAACAGAATCCAGCAGAGCAGCAACCAAGGTCATTTAGAAGAGAGTTGGGCCAGAGAACTTCCATAGCCCAGGGATGGGCCAGGCTGCCACTTTCCCTTTCTTGTGGAGAGCAGAGCTTTGGCGAAGCCCCCTTGGAGCTCCCGGGGGAGTGTGGGATCTGATGTCTATTCAATGTTTTTCTGTTCAAAGAACTCAGCTTAGTAGCACAATTCACAATAGCTAAACTGTGGAGCCAACCTAGAGGCCCTTCAGTGGATGAATGGATTAAAAAATGTGGCGTATATACACAATGGAATTTTACTCAGCAATAAAAGAGAATGAAATCATGGAATTTGCATGTAAACGGATGGCGCTGGAGAAGATGATGTTAAGTGAAGTTAGCCAATCCCCAAAAAACAAATGCTGAATGTTTTCTCTGATATAAGGAGGCTGACTCATAGTGGGGTAGGGAGGGGGAGCATGGGAGGACTAGATGAATTCTAGATAAGGAAGAGGGGTGGGATGGAAAGGGAGGGGGCAAGGGATTAGCAAGTGTGGGAGACCAACCTTGCATGTGACTGGGTCACACTCCCAGGCTGGGTGCTGAGGCGCCCAGTCACAGAAATGTGGCAGAGTTTTCCCCACACTTCTTGGGTTTGAGAGTTGATGTCTTGTGCATGGGTGTGTCTTGCTACAGCCCCATGGGTGAAGCTGTGCTCACCTGTCCCTTTGTAATATAACCCCTTGCCCTGTTTAGGGTAGAATCTTCCATGGAAATATGTATACACACACACACACACATGCACAACACGATGTAATATACTATTCATCCCCTTCTCTTACTGCGCCCTTGGGTGTGACCTACCTAGATGTCTGTTTTTACCTTATAGGATTATAGTGCCCCTGTAGTGATCCAATACCTCTCCTTTGAGGTATAGAACAATGTTATCAGATCCCAATATAAACAGTATACACCCTAGAAACAAATGTTTACTAGTAAGACATTTATAGTTTGGTCACAATGTACAGAAATGGTAAACTCAATTATTATCTGCAATATATACAGTGGGTTTATAAAAGGGTTTACAATTTCTGACAGTAGACAAAGAACTGAGGGTGAGGAGTAGGATGATATGCTGAGGAGGCAGGAGGTGAGGATATGAGTTGTTATATCTTAGGTAGTGTGAAAGAGAAATCTAAAGAGGAAGATTAGTAGCAGGAGAAGGGAGAGGGAGTAATTTTGGGTAGACAAGTAAGTGGGAAGACAGTAGAGTACATAAAAAAACACACATATATATTGAGAAAAATTAAAAAATGTTAAAATAGTAGAAATTGGTGGGATAAAAGAAGAAGAAAAAAATATATATATATATATATATAACCACACACACATACACAACACAGCTGTAATATACTATTCCGACATCCCAGTCCTTAAAAACCTAATTCTTGCAAAGTACTTGGTTTCACATATGTTGCGGATGTGATGGTGCGAAAATAGAGAGGGAGAGGAGGAAAAAAATATCTTGAAGGAAGAAACAGGATTGTTTTGGTTGGAGATCAGTATCTTTCCTGCTTCCCTTCTCATCCAATAGGTGGGGTTGTCTGTTGTTAGCTGGTATCTTTGAAGCCAGAATTAGACAGGCAGTCATAGTAGATAGGTAAATCAAAGCAGGTCAGGTCAAGGAGGCCAATTTTAAGTGAGTCTGGGAAGTTGGAGACTGAGGATCTTATCAAGAACCTGCCCCAACCTGTAGCCAAGGTAACCTGTCCCAAGAATTTCCCTGCCCTACAGGGAGCTATAAGATTGTTACTGTGCCCATGTCTACTCCATCCTGCCCTTCCCCCTTCAGCCCACCTATTTCCCACCTTTTGGCCATCCCACTGAGCCTTCCTGGGCCTAGTCACCTTCTCACAAAGGAGAAAGATATGGGGAAAGGCAGGAGAACAAAGGAAGCCTAGGACATATAAAAAGGGCCGAACCCTCGCTTTGTGGGATACCAGGATACCAGCTATGGCCCCTTCTCCTTTCTTCATAGGGAGAAGTCTGTGTTACCCCTTTTTAAATAAACCCTGCTTCATATGCTTGCCTCGGTGTGCTTCTCTAATGTTCAAACTTCAACATGTGGGGAAGCAGGGCTCATCACCAATAACCAGCAATATCATCTTCAGCCTCTGGGTGGTGAAGTTAACCAGGGTGTCACTGTGCCAGGGTATGGGGGGAATGGGGGAATGGGAGAGTTAGAAACTGGGTACCTGGCCAGCCGGAGTTCTAAACTGGGAGTTACCCCCACCGAAGATGGTGATGAAGGTGGCCCCAGATGGAGGCGGCAGCTTTCAGCGATGGGGTGTTGGGTCGGGTGGGGGGAGCTGGGTGATGGCATTGGACATGGACAATGTGTTCAGAGAGAGCTCTGTGGCATGCAGTGTGTGGTTTCAGCTGTCTTCAGAGTGTGAGGTTCCCAGGTGCAGGCATGCTACTGCGCATAGGGGACTATCTGATGCTGTAGAGACCCAAGATGGCTGCGACCCAGGGAGGCCCATGTTGGTAGATGGGGCCCACGTGGGAGTGGTGGCCAGAATTCGTGTGTGTGTGTGGGAAGCTGCCAGATGTCCTGCGTGGGAGTAGTGTTGGTGATTTCTGCTTAGGTGGTTGGCTGAAAGTTCTGGGTAGGTGCTGATGGTCCTGCTGGGGCACCCAATAGTCCTGTGTGGGCAAGTAGTTGGGAGACCTACTCTGATGCTGAGACCTGGAGCCCTGGGCAGGCATGGTGGCCATGATTCCCACGTGGGAGCAGGAATTTTGCTCACAGAGAAGCAGCGTTCTCATAAATTGAGTCCCAGGTCACAGAGTGACACAGAATGCTGCCCCACTCTGGACCGCCATCTTGGATCCCCTTCTCCCATGTTTTGTTTTAATAGTTTTATGGAGTTGGCTCATTTAGTTTTAAACTTATTTGGGGTTAATTTTTGATGCTTCTGTTTCTTCTTTTTTATTTTCACTATCATTTTACTGCTAGTTTAGGTTCTGTTAAGGCTCAGAACACAATATACCAAAGAATGGCCTTGGCATGCTGAATACTTCCAACTGAAGGAAAGAGGCTCAGAAGCAAAATCTTTCTGGCCCTGCCCTGCCCTTCTTTGTCTTTTACCATAAATCCTAGAAATGTTACTCTATCACCTGCCTTTCTTATAAGAGCTGTCCATAAAGTCAGTCGTTCTCTGACCTACCTTGTCAGATACTAAGTCATGAGACTCTTATTTCAAGAAATTTTTCCCCATACTTCAGAGGAATGAATGACACACAGAGAGACCACATTAACGCCCCTGTTAATCTCTCTGTGTTTTCTCTTTCAAACCTCCAGGAACCTCATAAGGGTTGAAGAAATTTTCCCTTCCCTACAGAAGTCAGTCGAAGACTGACAAAGACAAAATGATGATCAAAATATCCCTGTGCTATGCTCTATCAAGGGAGAAGGGAATTTTAGGAAGCAGCAACAGATTGCCAATTCTGGAAAGAGAAGGAGAGAAAAGAGGTGAAGAGGACTAATTTTATTGATTGAGAGAATGGGTACAGGTGACAGGTGTCCCTTTATCAAATCTAAAGATCTTTGCTCTCAAAGGCTGAGGGCTTGTGGATGGAGTCTACAAAGAGAAACTTTATAATATATTCTGCTCACTGGAGTCTCTGAAAACCAGGTCTCCTGCATCCCACTTCTAACTCCTCCACCACCCACCCTGGGATACTTCTTGTTTCTATTTCCAGCTATGGTAGGTGAGCTGAATACCAACCAACACATTTATATTTCAGGATGGTAGAAATAACAGCACCAACTTCTAATTCACTTTCCAACTGACTTCATTGGTAAGCATTATTATTTCCCCATTCTCAAAAAACAAAAACATTAGGTCACACAATTCATTTTCTTTTTAGCAAGTGATGCAATAATCCCAAAAGGATTTCTGATGAACATAAACTTGAGGATATCTCTCAGTCTTACCCTTTGCATTTTGCCCTCCTCAAAATGACAGAAGATTATTTTCCCCACGAGGTAGTTTGAGTGTTTAGCAAATCACTGACCTTTAGGTGTCTGAGTGAGAAGATTCTGTAGAGCTGCCTTGGGTTCTTTCTCTCAGAATGAAAGAATTTATCATGACAACCTTTCATTTCAAGCTCTACTAAAAATCCCAAGTTCCAGCAGTGTGGTTGGTGCATGGCTGGTCAGGTGGGATGAGTGGGAGTAAAGAAAAATAGCAAGTCATTATCCCTGCAAATGATTAGCTACAGAAAAAAAAAGTCACAATGTGTGTAGTTATCTCCTTCTACTCCTTAGCTTGTCTTCAATTTCATTAAGATGCTATAGTGGGGGCTGGGGTTTGGCTCAGTGGTAGAGCTCTCAAGACCCTGGGTTCAATCCTCAGTACCACATATAAATAAATAAAATAAAAGGTATTGTGTCCAGCTACAACTAAAAAATAAATATTTTTTTAAAAAGATGCTATAGTGCTTGTTTTCTCTTGTGACTCCCCTCATCCATGAGAGGCAACTGGAAGGAAGGATATTTCCACTGATATATCCAAACAGGAACACAATATTTATTGCACAAAAATATGGAAATAGAGGCTGGAAAATTTAGGTTTTGAGATATTCCTGTCCTGTGTCTCAACCTTTTGGCTGAAAAATGAGAGTGGATCAAGGCACCAGGAAGGAGGGCGGGG
>NW_026000016.1:39164732-39237510 GCF_001458135.2 Marmota marmota marmota
GAGAGAGAGAGAGAGAGAGAGAGAGAGAGAGAGAGAGAGAGAGAGAGAGAGAGACTAAGCTCAAGTTCACAAATACACTCCAAAGACAAGCTCCCAATGATCCACCTCCAGCCACACCCATTTGCCTACAGTTATCACCCAATTAATCCCTATTAGAGGATTAATGCACTAACTGATGCTAAAAGATATTCTGTTTGCAGAACTAGTACTTTTATTTAGAACTAGCATTTTTATTTACCAACATCCATTATGATACCACATCCAGATACAATATCCCAGCCAATCACTTGATTTCCCATCATGATGAATAATGTTGGCTTTTTTAGCAGTAGGTTCTTTCTGGATTTAGACTTGCATTCCTGTGGCCAGATTTCTTCCAGATATACCAAGTGTGAGCTTACTGAATGCCTGTTCCCTATCATGGTAGGACACACAGTATTGCCTCTGATTAAGAAATTTACTTTAATAACAGCAAAAAGAAAGTCAATGGGCATTTGTTCAGGAGCTTCACTGGTCTTACCTGCTATCCCATACCAAGGAAGGAACTGACCTTAGAAGAGAGTGGGATAGCCTATTGAATGACCAGGCAACTGAGAAAGGATACCATGTGGACTGGAGTTTCAACCTATATAGACACTATATCTTCTAAAATAGTACCTGGTAGTAGGAGATCCCTGAATTGGCCCAACTAGGGAGAACAAGGGCAGATGTCACATAAAGATGGAGATGGCTGTGGAGCCCTGGGGACTCTAGTCCACAGTTTGTGGAGTTTTCCAACTCAGGTATCAGACCTGCTAGTGAGTCAGCCCATCTCTAGAAGATTCCAGTCCCCAGTTTGGATAACACTGCAGATGACGCTGAGTAGAGCAAATTCATCACCCACCAGATGCTGCTCAAGTTTCATTTATGAACAAAGTAATAGTGTTACTATTTTAAGTTGTAGGTTTGGGATTTATTATACAACAATGAATAACATTAGAGCATTCTCTCCATGACCTAAAAAAAATGTTTTTGAACTATAGATCAAATGCAGAAAAAGCATTTGATAAATCTCTACATGCTTTATGATAAAAATGGAAAGCACTTAGAAAATTATAAATGGAAGGGAACTTCTGCAATCTCTCTCTCTCTCTCTCTCTCTCCCTCCCTCCCTCTCTTTGGTAGTGGGGATTGAACACAGGGGTACTTAATCACTGAGCAACATCCTCAGCCCTTTTTGTGTGTTTTATTTAGAGACAGGGTCCACTGAGTTGCTTAGGCCTCACTGAGTTGCTGAGGATGGCTTTGAACTGTGATTCTCTTGCCTCAGCCTCTAGATTACAGTGTGCAATCATTGCACCCAGCTTCTGCAATCTTATTAAAAGCTTCTACAAAATACCTACGACAGACACACTACATGATAGTGAATTAGTAAATAATTTCCTCCTGAGATCAATAACGGGACAAGGGCAACTATCAGCACTTCCATTTCACATGGATTCAGAGATCATATCCATGGGAATAGAGTACCAAATGATAAGCAGAGATATATAGACAAGCAAACAAACAACAACAACAAAACAGACAAATCAATAGCAGAGAGTGTGCCAAAAAATTCAAACTTTAGTTATTCACCAGTGGCATAATTAGGAACTTAAAATATCTAAAAACATGTAGAAAATTTATTAGATTTTTAAGAGCTAGCAAATAATAGATCAATGATAAAAAATAATTAATATACTTTTTAGAAATTTATATAAAAGAATAATAAAATACATAATTTTAAAGATGCCTAGGAATAAAACAAATTAAGATGTATAAGGCCTCTTCACTGAAAGCTAATAGTAAAATGCATCCTAATGAAAAATTTCAGTAGAATTTTGGTGGAAGTTGACAAACTATTCTATTGGTGTAATCAAATATACCAAGAATTAATAGCCAAGCATCAATTAATAAAACCCAAATATATGTGGTCATTTGGTTTATGACAACATGACACTACAGAGCAATGACAGAAAGAATGATCTTTTTAATGAAAGATGCTACAGTTACTGAATATCCATATGGAAAAAAGATACTTGGTTCTTTACTTCACACCATAGCAAATTCATGTGGGTCATAGAAGTAAATATGAAAGTGAAAATCGTGTATCTCGTAAAAGAAAACATGAGTAAATATATTTATGACCTTGGGGGAAGCATAGACTTCTCTAGTGGGGTACGAGAAAACATTAATTGAAAGGAAAACACTTGAAGTGCAGTTGTATCTTGATACCTGTGGGGAATTGGGTCTAGGATTCTGACAGATCTCCATATCTGTTTAAGTCCCTTTAATAAAATGACATAATGTTTGTTTTACCAATGCATATCCTCCTGTATATTTTAAATCAGTTCTACATAACGTATAGTATCTCTTACAATATAAATGCTATGTAAATAGTTGTTACACTATTTTGCTTTGGGAAGAATAACAAGAAAAATAAGTTTTCATGTGTTCAGAACAGATACAAGTTTGGGGGTGAAATATCTTTCACCCACAGCTGGTTGAATCCATGAATGTGGAACCCACAAATATAAAAGGTTGACTGCATTGTACTATAATCAAATTAGGAATTTATGTTTATCAAGAGACCTTAGGAAAGTCTTATGAAAGAAAAATGGATATCAGAGGGTAAGAATAAATATTTTAATACAAAGAACTTTTATCCAAATCTCTACAACTACATTTTAATTAGCCAATGAAAAAATAGGTGACATGAACTAACACTTAACAAAATATCTAAATATTCAGTAAACATGTGAAATATAGTTTATTGATTACCAGGGAGGTAAGTATTAGAAGCACAATTTTGTAATACTTTACATCCATATTGTCCCTAAAGCAAAGGGGGACATTAAAACTTTCATGTCAGTGAATGCCTCCTTTCTGTTCCCCTAAACCTAGCCAAGTTAAGAAAACACTGAGAGCGAGCCTGGGCCCAAATGTTCAGATGTATATTACCTTGAAGGACACTGACTTTCTCCTATGCACACTGGGAATCAGGGCAAGTTAGTGTTGTCGCAGAAAGCTATTTTCTTGCATGTACGCTGGGAGAGTTGCTTCTTGGGATAATGGTCAGACAAGCCCATTAAGCCACTGATCTGACAATGTCACTGCTTCCACAGCCAAACGTATAAAACCCCTGAGTGGGGGTGGGTGCAGAACTGAGGGCACTGTGGGAAAAAAATACCTGTCACTCATCCAGCTAGTGGCCACTGGACACAGCACCTTGAGGAAGAGGAGGCACTGCTTGACAAAGCACCATGAGGGACAAAGGTACTATCTGTCAGCCTGTCACCACTAGGCTCCTCTTGGAGGAACCACTGACCTCTTATATATGTTTCTCAATAAATCATGTCTCCCATGATGTCTCCAGGCACTTTCTCTGGCCTCTCAAGAACCGGCCCCACAACTCTGGCACAACTGGCCTGTGGGTGAGACAACATCCAACAGAATTCTCTTAAAGAAGAAACATAATAAAAGGCAATTGTTGACTAGAAAGCTCCCTTTCCAAAGGTTCCCACTTGGAAACATGCAGGTTGGGGCGACCATTTTGGAAATCTGCTGAGCAAATACATAACCACTATGAGCCAGCAATTTCATCCTTAGATTCAAAATGCATACATGTAGCAGAAGGCACATGCAAAAATGTTCATTATAGCTCTATTCTTAATATTAAAAAACTGAAAATAACCCAAATGTCTATCAAAGAAAAAGCAGGTAAATTGTGATATGATCCTGGAATACTGGATATGATCCTGGAATACTAACTAGAAATGAAAATATATGAATCTTAACCTTATGCAACATGGATAAATCTCACAAATACAAGATTTAGGGGAAAAATAAGATTAAAAGAATGAATAATATAGATTCCATTTATATAAAGCGCTAATCTCTAATGGCAAAATTGAGAACACAAGTCTTGGCCAAGGTAGAGTCAAGTCAGTGCCTGGAAGGGGACAATTTCACCAAAGCACCTGGACAATTTCAGTAAGGTTTTTTTTCCTACTGTCACCTCTTTATTTTTTTATTTTTATTTTTCAGTAAGGTTTTTCTTCTCTCACTGGTTTTTAATTACCAAAGAGTGTCTACTTTGAAAATCTATTGGATTTGGACCATTTTTCCTGCAGTCAGAGAGGCAGGTTCTGGACATGGGAGATGTGCAGTAAAGGCACCAGGGAAAGGTAGTAGTATGAACAATTTGAGTTTCCTAGCTTCCATCCTTTCTAAGGGATGTAAAACTAATTACAGGCATTGTAAACAGCAGATCTGTGTACTGGGTGTGCGATATTTATGTGGCATGCTGACTAGGATGACAACACAAACTGATATTTGATGAGTGATTATTTATTTGACCAACACTGTGAGTTAAGAAAAGTAGACACAGTGAGATGATCAACAGTTAAATATATCTTTTTTTTATTTACAATAATCATATGAAATTTCCCAAGCCCAGAAACATTACTCTAAGTGATGTGCTCAAGAGTAGAGTTGTTGAGGAGATTCTTCATATTAATTTAAAGGCAAAACTAACTCCTCTGATTTCTCTTTTTCAAAAATATTCTCCCTTGTGCTCGCTTCGGCAGCACATATACTAAAAATATTCTCCCTTAGCTTTATGCATTTATCTTTCTCTTGTTCCAAACGTTCAATCTGCAGAGACAGTTTATATATCTGCAGGGCCATTTTCACCTCTTCCAGGTTTGGAAGACACTGCATGAGTTTTCTGCCTATGATCACTTGTTCACAGCCTTCTGGAACCTCCTAAAGGTGATTAAAAGAGAGAAATGAGGAGGGGGTGCATTCTGAGAGGAATAACTGGCAAAAGTGAGATTGACCTGAAGACTGGTCTACGAAAAGGAAGTCAGAAGAGACTTTGCCTCTGATCAGGTGTCAGCTGCTGGCCAAACCCCAATCTGCTCTTGAGCAGCAATCAGGCACAATCAAAGCCTAAAAGAGGCAAAGCAACCCAGAACACCTCCATCATGGCAGCTGTGGGATATTCTGCTGACCAACCAGAAATGGAGCAAACGCAGGACACTCACTGTAGAAGATGTGGAGTTAGGGGTCAGGGGATCTGGGCCTAGAGTGGAGTTTTGGCTCTAGCCCCAGAGTCAAAAAACTTGCTTCTCCTAGCTCACCATAGTACTTTGAGATTGAAATGGCTAATTTTGATACATTACTTAGGGATCCCGACAAAAGTCAGATCATTGTTGACAGGGACAGAACTTTGGGGAGGCTTCCATTTTCAGGGATTGAAAGCCCAGAACTCCTCTGAATTGTGCCACTTACCTTCTTACACTTGGGCACCTCTGGGTACCAGGTTTTGTTCACTGAGCAAGTGATACTTTGGGAACCAACCACATTATAGCCAAAGTCACACTGGATGGTGATGTTTTCCATTGCAACATAATGGTCCTTCTCCCTGGCCAGCCTGCCATTTTCTACCGTTGGTTTTGGACACAGAACTAAAAGGGAAACATATTTTGATTCTTGTGTTTTTTTCAGAAAAAGGCATCAAAACAGCATAAGACAAACTTTGATCATAATTATACTTAGGCTCCTCAAGTTGTTCTAAAGTCTTTCATTTTAGTACTTATAATAGCCATAAATATTTATTGAGTAATATATGCATCTATTTTCTAAGTTTTTGTTGGCCTCATCTCATTTAATCCTTGTTACAACCATATGAATTAATTACTATTATTATTTTATCTGTATATGTACTTTTCATTGTCTCAGCCTCATTAATCTTCCTGGGTACAGTAGAGACAGTGGCATTTGGTAGCACAATGTAGAGACAGACAGTATCTTGATTCATCTTGTTTCTGCATCAGTGACCAAACAGGATCATCATTGGGTCATCAAAAAAAAAAAAAGTGGAAATGGGAAGATCATGGGGAAAATGGTGGCCATCATGAGGTTTTAGTGGAGGTATTCAACACCTCATGACTTGGGGATTTATACTTGACATTCCTCTCTCTTGGATAGTTGGAAAGAACTCAAGATTCTCATGAGAATTTTACTAGCAACGCAAAGATATTCTCAAATAAAATACACTGTGTCTGGACATTCTGGAAAGATACAAAGCAACCTAGTTGTAGTGGCTGCCCCTAGAGATGGGATAATTGTACCCATAGGATTCTGGAGTGGGAAGTAAATTTCATTTTTTAATGTCTTTGTCAATGGATTTTAAAAATTACCAGTCATGATTTAAATAATCCAAATACATAATTAAAAGGTAAAATTTAGGAGTCTCTGATCAGCAGGAAACATTGCTCTCAATGTTTTGTAACTCTAACTTCATTGGACTATGAGTGGAACTGGAGTTACCTTTACTTTGGAAAGGTGAAGGAAGCCACCAAAAAGTTTTGCATGAGCTATAGCAAATCCAACTAAAATATATCCTTCAATACATTCATATGTAGCTTCAGGATAAGGAGGTGTCTAAGTTTATTTTCTGTTGCTATAATAGAATACTTCAGACTGGGTAATTTATAGAGAAAGAAGTTTATTTAGCTCATGGTTTTTGAGCCTGTGACATCCAAGAGAATGGGACCTGCATCCAGTGAGTAACTTTATACTACATCATACATAATTGAAGGTGAATAGGCAAGAGAGGGCAGAGCCCACTGAACCAAGTTTTATAAAACCCTCTCTTACAATTGATTCATTCACTTCCATGATTAGGGCATTAATCCGTCCATGAGGTCTCTCTTCTCATGCCCAATTACCTCATGAAGTCCTTACCTCATAATACTGTTGCACTGGTAATTGTTTTCAACACAAGACTGACTTTTGCTGTCCGTATTTCTAACAACATTTTCATCACAACCACTTAAGTAATCTCTAAGAAGCTCCAGACTTTCCCTAGTCTCTTATTTCTGGGCTCTCACCATAAACCCCCCTCAATGGTCAGTTCAAGACAATATAGGATTTTACCAGCATTCGTTTCAAAACTATTTCAATCTCCACCCATTAGCCAGTTCAAAAACCACTTCTACATTTTTATGTATTTGTTATAGCTACAACCCCATTTCTCTGTACTGATTTTCTATCTTAATTCATTATCTGTTGCTCTAATGGAATGGCATATACTGGGTGATTTTATAAAGAAAAATTGTTACTTAACTATATATTTCTGGAGGCTAGGAAGTCCAAAAGCATGGCATCTACACCTGGCAAGGGCCTTTATGCCATGTCACAATGGGGCATAAGATGAAAGAGTGTGAATAAGCCAATAAGAGAGAACAGACCTAGTTGAACTCACTTTTATAACAACTCATTTGCCTGATAACTGAACCACTCACAAAATAATGGCACTAACTATTCATAAGGGCTTCATCCCTTGGACAATCACTTCTTAGAGGCCCCACGTCCCACTGCATACTAATGTTGGACTGCAGATTAAATTTCCAACAAAAAAACTTTTGAGACAGATACTCAGATACTCAGACTAAAACAGCAGTATTTAAAGACATTTCTTGTGGTGGTGTCTAGGGGAAATTCTGGAGGGTGAACTTCACATTTGGATGGTGAGAGAGAGGGAAGAGTTTGAGCTTATAGTTTTATATTAAGAAGACTCCTCCAAGTCTGACAATTTGGTTTTCATCCATATTGTTATTGTGTTATAATTAAACACAATGGTAGGATCCATTGGTACATATTTGTGCATGTTCATGGTTTAACAGTATAATTTGGCCAGTATCATACCCCAGTATTTTCCCTCCCCCCCAACCTCCCCTTGATCCCCCTTCTTCTACTCTAGTGATCTCTTTTCAATTTCCAGGAGATACTTGTCCACTCCTGCACACAAAGCTTTCTTTTCCTTTTTCCTCTCTAACTTCCACACATGAGAGAAAACATGGCCCTTGACTTTCTAAATTTGGCTTATTTCATTTAACATAATGTCTCCAGTTCCACTTATTTTCCTGCAAATGACATAATTTCATTCTTATTTATGATTGAATAAAACTCCATTGTGTATATATGCCATATTTTCTTTTTCCATCCATTTACTGATATAAAACAAGGCTGGTTTTATAGTTTGGCTATTGTGAACCATGTTGCTATACACATGGATAGGCACATGTCGTTATTGTATGATGACTTTAATTCTTCAGAATAAATACTGAGAAATGGTAGAGCTGGGTGGTCATGCTGTGGTTACATGCCTAGTGTTTTGAGGAAACTCCATACTGATTTCCATTGTAGTTGTACTAATTTACCATCCTACCAACAGTCTCATCCACATTCTCGGGGCCCAAGTCTGGTGATTTGTAGCAGGTTCCAGTGTTTCCATTCAAGTTCTATCCCCTTGGAGAACTTGGCAAAACTCAAACAATCCTGTTGCCTTCAATGTGAAATGCTTGGTGGATAAATACTTGGTGGGAGAAAAGCAACTTGAGTTGAGAGAATTCTCCCCATTTTATAGGAAATATTTTTCAACATGGATCACAGGAGTTTTGGGATGAAAGGATGAGTTCAGCGACAGAGTCCTGGTTAAATCATTCTCAAAAGACTTCAGGCTAAGTTCAGGAATGTTCATCTGTGGAAAGTGTAAAGACTTCAAATAGATGCAGGATCCCCAATCTATCTCCGGCTTCCCATAAACACAGCACCATAAGGACATGATTACTGAGTGTTAGAATTTAGACAATGGTTACAGTGTTGAACCAAAGACTGTGAAATAATAGAATAGTTCCACTGGAAGGGCACTGTCTCAGATTTTACAAAACTATATGAAAGTTTTCAATGAGTTGAATGCACTGGGGATGATAGTCCTATGTTGAAGGATGATTTCTGTAAAGGCCGAAACTCAACAATTTTGAAATGCTGTATTTTCTAAAAATGAAATAATTTAAAAATTATGAACATTTATTTAAAAAAAACTTTATAGAAGAACAATCCTTTATTTACCTGATTTTAAGAAGTTAACTCTTCTGCAGGAAGAAGGATGTGAAATGCTTGGTGGATAAATATTTGGTGGATAATATTTGAAGGATCCAAGGAAATAATAAGTTATTTAAAATTCTTACCTGGTTTACATTCTGGAATTTGAGGCTTCCAGGTGCCATCTTCTTGGCATGTACTCTTTCCATCAGAAGAAGCAGTGTAGTAGCCTTCTTCACACATATAGAAAATAAAGTCTCCAGAAACATAGGCACACACAGTAGTGAAATCCCTCTTTTCACGTACGAATTTGATTTTCTCCAGATTTGGTGTTGGGCAACACATTTCTGATAGATAAAAATGGATGTTCAAGTTTCATGAAATCACAAGGGAAATATGCCTTTGGCTAAAGCTCTGACTCTGATAATCCAACTCATTGAAGCAGAAGGTCAAATTTTGGTTTGGGGGATTTGAGGGAAAGAGAAACCTCTGAGAAGAGGATACTTTTCAGCCAAAATGGGATGAAGTTCTGTCATTTGCAGCAAGTGGATGGAAGTGGAGATCATTATATTAAGTGTGAACTGTAGAGCCCAACACTGAAAATTCAATACCTCAGTTTTAAATACTACTAATGAAGAATAAGGTCAAAGGAAAATTAGGTAATGGAGTGTTTTGGAGAAGCCAGGCACTGACATACAAATATTGCATGGTTTCACTCATAAATGGAATGTAAAAAGTTAGTCTCATAGAAGCTAAGAGTAGAATAGTAGTTACCTGAGGCAGGGAGAGTGGGGAGGTGGGAGAGATGGGGGAAAGTGGCTCAATAGGTGACCAAATTAAAGTTTACGGGAGAAATGAGTTCTAGTGTGCTACAGTAGAGAAGCATGGCTAGATAGCAATAATACACTGACTATTTCTTAAAAGCTTAAAGAAAGAATTTTGAGTGGTTTTACCATAAAAAAGTAATAAATGATATATTTATGCTTACTTGATTTAAATATTGCACAATTTATATGTATTAAAACATCACATGGTAACCCATAAATATTATTTTTTTTGGAATAATTTTTAAAAGGAAAGAAATTGAAGGAAAAGTTCTACCAAGGGGATCTTCTCCAAATTCATGAAAATTTTCAAGTAATATAAAAATATCAAGTAATGTAACTGTTTGGTTAAAGTGCTACCACTTAATTTGCCTTTTACTTTACTTCTTCATTAAAAGTCTTTAAAACGAGGAATTGATTTTGCAGTTGTAGGAAATGTAGTTCACATTCTTCATCTTTCCTTCAATGAGAAGTAGATAAACAGTGGGGGTGATGACATGAAGAATTAAGATACCATCTCACTCCAGTAAGATTGGCAGCCATTANAGAAGTAACACAGAAAATCAAGAGTCAAATGTTTTGTCTCATCTGTGGAACCTAGAGCAAAATATAGAAAAAAGGCACTGGGAAAGGGGACAGGATATCATAAAGATATAGAGGAGATTAATGGAGTAGAAGAAGGAGGGTGAGAGGAAGTTAGGAAAAAAATGAAATGGGAAGAAATAGAAATTAATTTAACAAAATCATGTTATAGACATATATAAATACATTAAATGGCATTTGTAAAATATAATAGTTGAAAGGAAGTGAAAGGAAGATCAATAGAGTAAAGGAGGGGTTAAAGTGAGAGGGAGGAGGAGAGGGAAAGGGGGGTAATAGGAATTCAAATCACATTTCTTATATGTATTGTGTTTTCAAAATGAAACCAAATAATACTTGCTCTAATAAAAAAAAGTAAAAGTAGAAAAAAAAAAGAATTAAAGAGCCTATTAGAAGAGGAAGTTGAGATGACCCATGCAAACACAAACTGAAATAAAGCTGTTAGAGGTAGACTAAATATAAAAGTAAAATTTAAAGATAACTGTAGTATAAAGAGGGTTATTACCAATACACTAGTAAAAAGTTAAATTCATCAGGGAAACAAATCATTCTAAATAAGTATTCATTTAATAATGCCATCTCAAAAAAAGTTTATTTCTTTTTAAAAAACTAAAAAGTTAAAAAACAAATCCATAATTAAATACATCTTCAGTGACAGAGAGACAAGTAAATAGGTATAAATTTGAACAGCAACATAAAAAAATTTAGAAATAACTGACATACATAAAAATCACAAAACCAACAACTACAAAATATGTATATTTTAAAGAGCACACAAAACATTTACAAAAACTGGATATATCCTATGCAATGAGGCCAAACCTGGAAAATTTCAAGGATCATGCTTAACATTTTTAATAGAGAAGTAGACACACAAGCACATACACCGGGGGGGGGGGGAACAAAACAAAACCAAATTCACTTACTCTCACATCCTCTGGAAGTTGTCCATATCAAATTTTGCTGACAAGTCACAGTCAGCTCATCTGCTGCGTGATAGCCAGGCTTACACTGATATTTCAACTTTGTCCCAATTTCAAATAATTCTTGAGTTTTCTGAGCATAGATATGTTTCTCCAAGAAAGCACCAGGAATTTCTGGTAAGTCTGAACAACCATCTGATCATAAAGGAAACACAAATGTAAAAGAAAACTGTTATAGGGATTTCATGTCACACATGCAAAAAATAAAAGATCACATACTTATTAATAAAAAAACAGATGGCAAGATTAATGGGAATACCAGAAAGAGACTCCACAGCATTACTGCCTGATAGATTGATGTCAAGCATTAAATGCACATAATCCTGATGTGGCTATTACTGAGGGGTTAGTACTTCCTGCCACTGTACAAAAGGGAGACAGTTCTAGGTGTTGGTCCAACTCTATGGGACCTTATGTCTCCTTCCAATTCATTATCATTCAGGATGACCCATGTTCAGGAGAGGCATTAGGCTTGCTCAGAATGCACAGCAGACGTTTGCTCTAAGGAAAGTCTAACTTTCACTGGTATCTTTGCCTAATGGGAAATGAAAATAAGAGGCATTTCCCTTGACAATTTGACTGTCACCTGGAATTTCAGAACTGGCCTCAAATCAAGCCCCATATACATATGTATACCTGAGCCTATGACCTTGTCCTTCTTCTACTCAACCTTGCGCCAATGGTTCATGGGGTTTGATGAGGGGATGGGTATCTGTCAAGTTACATATTCATTGAATTTCATTGCTGCACATTTTGAATGATGACTAACTTCTTGTGGTGGCAGAAAGGAATAGATAAGCCTCAATACAATGGAGACTTCCACCACTGATAACCATGTGAAATTGGACCAGTTCCTTAATGTCTCTCTCCGTTTTCTCCTCTTTGAAACGGGATTAAAAATGGTAACTCCTTTTTAGGACTGTTATAAATTCATAGCTATTAAGCACTGAGATACTGTGTGTATGTAGGAAGTGCTAAGTCAATGTTAGCAAAGAGTGTCCCTAATGTTACCAGCGATCTGTAGATATTCACAGTGTCCAGATCTCAAGGCAAATGCTAGTCCATAGAGCACCTCTGTGACATTAAGAAAGAAAATGCTAGATGGAATTTTATTTCCATCTTTCAAGAAATACTCATATTTTGTTCATTTGAGGGGAATGGGAAATTTTTCTATCACCTCCTGTAAAACGTTTACAATACATATATAATCTACAGTATGAACAAAGTCATTGGCGTGTCAACTATATGATATATATTAAATCTTACAAATAATATCAAGAGATTATTAAGAAGAAAATCTTCCTTCTAACAAGAAAACTGGGGGAAAATATATTTAACTTATATGATTATTGGGATTTTAGTAGCCTTGAGCCCAGAAGGATGCCCCCACACTCATGCTTCTGGTAACTTCACATGACAAATATTACAGTCCCTTCATAGTTTATACTCACTGAGTTCACAGGTGGGAACAGAGGGGTACCACTCATTATGAGCTTCACAGTGGATTAAATTACTCCCTCGGAGGACGTAACCTTTCTTGCAGCTTATCACAATAGAGTCTTTGTGAGTATAGAAGGGTTTGAATCCAGAGATAAAGATTCCCTGTGGAATCTGTGGCTGATGGCAGAATATTTCAACAGGAGTATAGAAAAAGATATCTGAGAGAGAGAGAGAGAGAGAGAGAGAGAGAGAAATAAAGATGTGATGGTGAGTTTTGGTATATCTCCAAGGAAGGTCTTATACAACTTTCTATTGAGTAGGTACACATAGAATATTTTAAAGCTTTATATATTCCTTCAGTCTCTCAAGGAAGCTCAGATAACTGAGAAGTCATTGTGTTGGTCATTGTAGATAAAGTGCTCTAACTTTCTCATTGATAACAACTAGCAATATCTAAACTTGCAGCTTGAATCTCCAAGTTCCCAGATCTTCCCATTATCATGGCCTAATTTCCAGATTGATCACTACGGAAAGCAGTATGGAGATTCCTTAGAAAACTCGGAATGGAACCACCATTTGACCCAGTTATTCCATCCCTCAGTTTATATCCAAAGGACTTAAAATCAGCATGCTACAGTGATGCATCCACATCAATGTTTACAGCAGCTCCAATTCACTAATAGCCATGTTATGAAACCAACCTAGGTGCCCTTCAACAAATAAATGGATAAAGAAAATGTGGTATATATACACAATGGAATATTAGTCAGAAAGAAGAATGAAATTATGGCATTTGCTGGCAAATGGATGGAACTGGAGAATATTATGCTAAGTTAAATAAGCCAGTTCCAAAAAAACCAAAGGCCAAATATTCTTTCTGACATGTAAATGACAACCCATGATAAAGGAGGGTGGGGAGAGGAAGAATAAAATTCTATTGAATTAGACAAAAGGGAATGAAGGGAATGGAGCAGGGAGAGGAGTAGGAAGGAGAGTCGAATTAATTGGACATAATTTTCCTATCCTTGCATTTGAATACATGACCAGGGTAATGCCACATCATGTACAACCACAAAAGGATCCTAATTAGTATAAGTCATACTCTATGTATGTATAATAAGCCAAAATACATTCTACTGTCATGTGTATCTAAAAAGAACCAATAAAAAAAATTTCCAGGTTGATTTTGGTTGTGGATAAGTGGCCCATAGTAATGACATGGTGATCACGAAGAGGCAACTAGGGCACCTGAGAGCTGCCTCCCAAACAGAAAAAAATGTCACCCATGTTCCAATCCCCAACCAGCCAGGCATCGAGTCCTGGCAATCCTGCCCCGTGGATTTCTTTTGACTTCTTTCCAGGCCCACTGCCCTCGCTATAGTTGAAGCCCCCTTTACTTCTTGGCTGGATGGTAGCAACAAGACGTACCTGTCAGTTGTGTTGGCCCCACTTAAATTACCACGTATTCAATGCCTCCCCTTCACCTTACTCTGAACTCCTGAGTGGCACACAGGCTGTTCATTGCAAGACCTTTGCCAGCCTTTCCAGCTTCAGCTCCTGCCTTACTACCTCCCACAGACCTGACTCCAAGCATTTTCTACTCTTTTCACGAGGAAGCTGTCCTGTTCTAGTGTTGGTGGATCCTGTACTGAGCCAGGAAGGAGTAAATGATACAGAGTTTTTAAAGCACTTTGTCAAAAAGAAAGATGGCTAAACTAGCACGTTGAGTTATTACTGAAACTGGCTGGACATCTCTTTTCGCTTCCCTTGACAGTTTGGAGTCAGGTATATTCTTTGTCCTTTCCTATTAACCTGCTGAAATTGATACGGTTCTGTTAGCTCCATAGGCATGAGTGGTTGATATTACTAGCGTCACCCTGTATCTCCATTTCATCCAGGATCAACAGAATTTCTTGGCATGAGGCACAAACAAGTTTCCCAGACTAGCAGTGCAAAGAAGAAAGAGCTTGAGAAACTTTTGCTATAAAAAGTGCAGGAGATATTGCTATGACATCTTATCACAGCATAGTCTATGCAACCCCGACTAACATAGCATGTAAGAAGGCTGAACCCGAGTCATTTTATCACTGAAACATTTAACTCTGTCTCTAAGACCTTCTATTTCCCCCTGGAAATACATTTCCCTTTTTTTCTTTTAAACAAGAGAACAGAGAATTCAAATGCATTATGTGTCTTACTTTTACATACAGGAGGGTTTGGTCTCCAGACACCTAATGTTTTATTCTCCACCATGCAGTAAATGGTGGCATTGCCTATAAGTGAGAAGTTGGGATCACAGCTGTAGGTGACAGAGGATCCAAACGTGTAGAGGTCTTCGTCTCCACCATCGTGCTTCCCATTACTGATTTCTGGAGGGGACTCACACTTGACAACTGAGAAGAGTGAGTGAAGAGAAAGAAATATCAAAAAAGCATCACGACAAATCTAATGTTTCTGAAAATGAAAACAGAGAGAGGGCCCAAGGGGAATTGGAGGTTCAGAGAGTGATAGACCCAATAAGGTTTAGATTTGTATTGAATAGGAAAGAAATCTCTACTTAAAATCTTTACTTACTTACACATTCTGGGAGAGGGTCACTCCACTCAACCTCGCTACCTTGGACCTCACACTGACTATTCGTTGAACCAATGAGGACATACCTGAAAGAGGTCAAAGATTCCAGTGGAATTTATCTTACTACAAACAGTAAGATAAACTGCCAACGGGCTTCAGACAAGTGGGAGTTTTATCCATGATTAAAAAAATAAAAACAATGCTGTCTTCTTGATTATTTGGGGCAACTTGCAGTTCAGTTTCATCGTATCAGAGAGCACATTTACTCATTTTAAAAACTTTTCTTAGTCATTTAAATATTATTACTAATTTTTTCCCAAACATCAGATAGTACCAATCCCTAACCACGCTGTACATCCCCAGATCTTCATACTCAAATATTATACATGTTTCTTAGTAAGCTAAAAAACAAGGAGTGCATAGCAGGAAAATGGTTCACTTGAGCTTCTTATATAATTTCTTTGGAATTAAACGATCAAGACACATTACAGATAAAAACTACTTTGACATCTGATTCAGAGCTTCCTTCTGATTTCTGAAGCTCAGCTTACTCTCCTAAACCATTAGCTGCCTGATTATCATCTCATAGTTCTTGCTCTTGACAAGTCCCAGTCTTTCTTCAGGCTGTTTTCATAAAAAAAAATATCAGTTTGCCCTGAATATCAATGAAAATTTTATGAATAAAATATTAATCAAAAAACAAACACTCTAAAAGAAAAACATACCATGGTCAAATGAATTTGTTTTGATAAGGAAAGGATGCTTTAAAATGAGGAATGATATCTTATACATTGTTATAAACCAAATATATGTGCTTGCCTCTTAAATTCACATGTGGAAGCCTTAATATGAATGTATTTGCATATGGAAATAATTAAGGTGTAGGAGCATGGGACTCTGATCCCAAAATATTAATTAATGTCCTTATAAGAAGAGACATCACTGAGCTCTCTCGCTTGTGCTCTCCCTCCACCTCCATCCTGTTACAGGGCACAGGCCCGGTGACCAGCTGAGGCAGCCACAGCAGTCCTTTCTCATCCGGGTTCTTGCCCAGAAATATTTCAGACATGTTGCTCAAAATAACAAGGATATTTATTAGAAGGGATAGGGAAAAACCATGGGGGTACATGCCTATAATCCCAGCAGCTTGGGAGGCTGACGCTGGAGGATCCCAAATTCAAAGCCAGCCACAGCAACTTAGGGAGGTCCTGAGCAATTTAGGGAGACCCTGTCTCTAAATAAAACATAAAAAGGGCTGGGGATGTGGCTCAGTGGTTAAGTGCCCCTGGGTTCAATCGCTGGTACAGAGGAGGAGGAGGAGGAGGAGAAGATAAGGACAGCATGCTCCTCCTGGCCTTCAGTTTTATTGGAGGTCCCAGGGAAGTTTCCACAGAGTCCTGCCCAGGTCCACATTTTGACTTTTGACTGACAATGTAGAATCTGCTTGGACTGCCTCAAAGAGAGAATGGTGTGGTGCTCACAAAGTTGAAGTTTTTGAGGAAATTGAGTTCCTCTATTTTTTGCCTCAATTTCCTGTCCCCTTTATCATAGTTTATTACCTTTTGAATAGCTCCCAGAGAACTTTCTTTGTGAGGTCTTGATGTTGTGGTTGCCAGGGTGATTGGGGATTGTGACACAGTTTAGGTGATAAGGGAGACTCCAGGCTACCTGAGGGAGTGTGACATGATCTTGAAATGTCTGGGGGAGATCTTAACATACCAGACCCCCCATCTTCCTCATCTTCCAGGTGCTTGTCTCTCAGCTAGGGTCCCCTGTGGTTCTCAGTCACCTGTAAGTGTCCTTTCCATCGTACCCTTTATGGCTGACTAGCTATCTAACAATCCCCATCTTCACACCACACACCAAGGAAGGGCCATGTGAACCAGGCATGATGGTGCACACCTATAATCCCAGCGATTTGGGAGCCTGAAGCAGGAGGATCACAAGTTCGAGAACAGCCTCAGCAACTTAGTGAAGCCCTGAGCAACTTAGCAAGAATCTGTCTCAAAATAAAAAATAAAAAGGCCAGGGATGTGGCTAAGTGGTTAAGTACCCCTGGGGTCAATACCTAGTATTAAAAAAAAAAAAAAAAGCCATGTGAAGTCAGAAAGATGTCTGCCATCTGAGAGCTCTCACCTGGGACTAAACTTTGACACACCTTGACTTAGAGAAGCTATGAAAAAGAAATCTCTATTGTTTAAGTACTCAGCCTGTATTTTGTTAGGGTAGCCTGAGAAATAAATATATAACATGATATTATTATATCTAAGACAGTCAATCTCCTGATAGACATAAAAATGATATTGAGAAAGAAATTGACAATTAGCCTTGTCAAAAAAATTCAATAAAATAGATTAGGCAGAGATATAGCACAACCAAAGTTAAATTAAAAAATGCTAAAATTAAGAATAATAAAACAATGTCCAGTGTATCAGTATATTATTTGAGATAATTGCTAGCACAATTAATACGAAATTTAAAAAATAAAATTGGGAAAAGAGAAAGTAACAAAATCATGTTCACATTACACAATTATATACATGAAAAACACAAGAAATTCCAACTAAAAACTAGTGCAAATAATTAAGAGAATGCAGAATTATCTTGTATATGAGATTAATATAGAAATCAATATTAATAAAATAATTAATATAGAAATCAATAGTTTATACATATACACATAAAATTTGTTAGTAGGTATAAAAAGGACACCATTTGCAATATCACAAATAAGATAAAAATAATATGAGATACCAGAGTAAACATGAAAATTGAAAAATGTGTGTTGGGAAATCTTTAAAACTATCCTGAAACTCACTCTCCTCTCTGTCTCTCTCTCTCTGTCTCTCTCTGTCTCTCTGTCTGTCTCTCTCTTTCTCTCTCTCTCTCTCTCTCTCTCTCTCACACACACACACACACACACTCACTCACTCACATTACTCCCCACATATACATGCACACAAAAGACTAGAACTGACATATAGGCATAATAAAGCTTTGGTTTTGAAGCTTCAGCATCATACTATGTCTGTTTTTCCAAAGGCCATTTAAAACTTAATCCAATTTATTAAAAGTAAAAATCAAATAATTGAAAAGTTTGTATAGGAAAATAAATAAGTAAATATAGTCAGAAATACTAGTAAAAGCAGAGAGAAAGAGGGTATACTTTTAAGTGATGTTACATACTATAAAATTCAGAAGAGAGAGGAATTCATTGTGTGAATTTAGAGACAGACTAGAATCATGAAATAGAAAGTCCAAAACAGAATCACATAACACTTGAGAATTAAATATATTGTTTTAAAAAAATTAACCCATATTAATGGATTAAATATGTACTTTTAAATAAATGATGCTGAAATGATCTGAAAACCATCCAGAGAAAGAAAATTGACAAAATTCCACAGACATTCTTTATAAATACCTCTTAGCAAACTAGGGATACAGGAACATTTTCTCAACTTGATAAGGGGCATCTATAAAATCTTACAGCTAAGGTATATAATGGTGGGAGATTGAAGTTTTCTCTCAAAGTTTGGGTATAAGGCAAGGATGTCAACTCTTAACAATGCAATTCAACATAGGGAAAATATGAACAGATATTTCACATAAAAGAACATAAAATAACAAATAAGCACATATAAACATACTCAATCCGACATCATTAACTATTACAGAAATGCAAATTAAAAGCGTAGGGCCATATAATTATATTTGTCAGAACAGTTAAAGCTAAAAATTTTGAAACTACCAAATGCTGGCGTTGAGTAATATGGATCCACTAATATATTTTCTGGTGGGAATGTAAAATGGTACATCCTCTCTAGAAAACAGACATGTAACTATATAATGGTTACTAGACTTGAACCACTGTGTCTCATAAATTGCATTTCTTGACTTTAATCCAGACAAATGAAGACCTAAGTTCAGATCAAAAAAAAATCTGCAGATGAACATTTACAGCTGCTTTATTCATAATAGACACAAAGGAAAGAATTCAAGTTTCCTTCAATGGATGAATGATGAAGAAAATTCCATAGGATGGAATTGTTTCAACAATAAAATGTAAAAACTTGATGCACATAACACCACAGGTGCATATCAAGAGAACTGTGCTGAGTAATAAAGAGCCGATCACAAAAGGTTACATTCTGTGTGATTTTGTGTATATAGCACAATTGAAATGACATAATCATAGACAGAGGGAATGGATTAGAAGATTCTCAAGGTCAGAGAAGAAGGAGGGAGGGTATTTGCTATGAAAAGACAACATCTGTATCTTGACCGTGGCTGCGGTCACACAAATACACAAATATGTTTAAATTACATAGAATGAAACACACTCACAAATGAGTGTGTGTAAAACGAGTGAAATCTTAATAAGTTTGATGGATTCTATTAACATCAATTTTCTTTTCTCCATATTTTTATTGGTGCATTATAATTACTCATAATAGAGCAACCCATATCAGGTCCCTTCATCTCTACTCTTTTATACTCACTCTTCCTTGTCCATGGATTTCGTTCTTCAAATTTCTGAGACAAGAGAGGCATGGCAGGTGGCTGGGATCCGCAGCAACACTACAGCAGCTGAAAATCTAGTTTCATCTTTTGGGGCTCCTTCAGGGTCCTTTGGAAGGCATGATCCCTGCCCTAAGTACCTTGTCTAATCATCCACCAACTGCCACACTGAGGATCTCTGGACTTCCCTCATGTGCAAGATGCCCAAACTACAAATGGAATCCAAAATGAAATCCCCACCTACCAGGGGCTCCTAGATAGACCTCCATCAGAGGATCCTGTGCTTGTTCAATACCCATTTTCAGCCTGAAACTGCCAGAGTGGTCATCACCCCTTTCCCCTAACAGTAGTTAGGGGCATTTCTTCAGAAGGGGGGATTGAATAGGATGGTACAGGTAATCCTCAATAAAATACCTTTTAAAATGTAAAGACCATTCCATGAAGTTAACCTGTAGAAAGATTCCAAAGATTCCAGCCAATTCCCTTGTTCTGTGGTGAGGCAGGGAAAGGTAGGAAGGGATAGACCTGAGCGAAGGCTACAGAATCCTGGGCTAGCCAGTAGCCTTAACTCTTTTCCAATACCTGTTTAGCGTATATTTTTGACCACTAGCCTTGGTACTTTCCCAAGACTTGATTAGCATAGGTATTGACCAATGTCCCTGCTCAGTAGCTATATAAGCCCCCCTAAACTAGTACAGCTAAGTGGCAACCCCTATCTGGTTCCCTCTTGCCCTGTGAGAGTTGCCTTTTCTCCTCACTGCAATAAATCCTACTCTTTTACACTCAAAGAACATTAATTATTATTATACACAATAGTGTATAATTATTACCTACTTTAAAGGACACAAAACCCTTCGTGAGAGCTCTAGCCTCATGACCTAATTGCTTACCAAAGTCCCCATCTCCAAAAATGATCACATTAGAAATCAAGATGTGAATTTGGGGGGAACATGGTGTTCAGTTTATAGCAATATTATTAAGAGAAAAAAAGTAACAGTAAGATTCAAAATAATGCATGCAGTCAGATATCTTATATGTAAAAAAGGAGGCAAAATATTGACAAAAATATTTGTACTTGGTTGTATATATATAAATAAATCCCAAGAAGATAAGTCAGAAAATAACCAAAGTCACTTACTGTCAGAAGGCAGAGAGAAACAGGATGAATGGGACTGGGGAGAAGTAAAAATTCTTGATGTAGACATTAATACACAAGTTTTATTCTTGAAACACAAATGAATTAACTCCTTATGAAAATTAATTAATAAGAAGAATTGCTTCTAGTCTACCTTACACTTACCCCTTTGAGCAGCTGAATTGTATGGTTGAACCAAAAAGAAAATCAGTCATAACGTCCACTTTACCATTGGTTAACTCTCCTGGGTTCCTGCATTGTTTCTCTAGTAAGCAAATTAAATTAATGATTAGTGATTCCAAATGTTCACAAGAAATAACATCAGAAAAAACTCTGGTGGATTAACTTTAACTCCTGCTTCCAGATACATCCAGAGATATGCTTCAATGCTTATTTCTGATTGTGGCTCATTGAATTTGTAATATGAGGGGAAATAAAAGTAAACACATTCTGATACATTTTCAAAGAAAAACTCTGTGCTTAATTATATTGGCTTAATTAAATCTCTGTGATTACACAATATAGGCTGTGACATATTGACCTGATGTACACATAGTTGTATTTTCTCGAACTTGCATGCCCTTGGCCATAGGGAAATAGAAGAAAAAAGAAAATTCTATATCCTTACTGTTAGAAAAATATCTCATAAATAAATTGTTTTTAAAAGAAAAAGAGAAAAACATCTCACGGTGTATCCTCAAATGACTTCTTCCATGTAGTATAGGTGTTGTTAATTTTCAACACTACGTACAGATTTTCATATGACTTTTACTTTGACTTTTTTATGACTTGACTTTGTCAAGTTCCTGTTCAACTTTCTGGAAACAAAGTAAGAAGAAATGTTGATATTTACTGATACAAAAGTTACTGTAAATCCATGCACCATAAGCACCGCAAGTGACGCGACTGGAATTGACTCTCCTGTAGCCAGAGTGGCAGGCGTATTTCAGAACAGTTCCAGCTTTGAAGTTGGACTCATACAACTGGCTGAGTGGAGAAGCAAACTGCAACTTGGGTGGAAGACCACAATCACCTAGACACCAAAAAGACAAGGAGCACCAACCGGAAGTTATATCTTGCAACATAGCATCTCAGGGTTTGAATAGTTAAGATTTTTAGACCAGGTACTGGATTTTTTTATCATGCCTCCCCCATTGTTCCAAAGGTCAATAAACACAGAGAGTAATCACCAATGTATGCTTTTTAATTAATGACAATATCAAAAGTAATTTTAAAAAGACAAATAAAATGACATTCATCCTTTCCTGATCAAATGATAAACTGTCAAAACTATAGGAGAATAGAACTGAATTTCCTTATTCTCTCAGATTGCCCACATCTGCCTACTCAGAATACAGGTAGGTGCCTATGTCATGCCATGTAACACTGCCTCTTGCCTTCGTAGAAACACTTGTTTTATTAATAAAAAGCATCATAGAAGATTAGTTACCTCAGGTGCTGAGATAAGAAGCAGCCCTTCATTTGTGTTCTTTTGGACTTTGGGGTTTTGACTAGATTGCCTACTCAAAAATGAAAATGTTTTTCAAAAGCATCACAATGTGGAGAATGTATGAAGCCCTTGGAAAATAAAAATTTTAATTCTACTTCCCCAGCAAGAATTAAGTAAATTACTATATTATCTTCTAAAGGCCTCAGCAGAATTATCTCCATGGGCCCTACATTTTGAATATCCACACAAGCAGTGAGAGTTCTTCATGATAGTCTGGTAGGTAATAATGTATGTTTATTCTAACTCATGTTTATTTGAAATTAGATTGTTTACAGATTTCTGGAGAGAAAATTCTAAAAGGGAGTATCAAAAACATGTACGAAACAATCCCTTTGTGGGTTTATAACAAATATCCCTAAACTCCAAGGTCATACATATGCCCCACAACATATCTGAAGAATATCTGTGAGGCATCTTGGAAAGTAGGGTGTGTGATGAACTCATTATATGGTGACGATCTGGCCTGTCACCCTACTACTCACCAAGGACAGTATCCAGCAGAGCAGTAACCAAAGTCATTTGGACAAGAATTGAGCCGAAGACCTTCTGCATCCCAAGCCTGTGGGGCGTGGTGCTCTGGTGGGAACGCATGATCTGAGCCTCTTTGATATTTTTCTGTTGAAAGATCTCAAGTAAAAAAGCAGTCAGTGAACTTCCACTTGTCATAATGTACTAGGAAACATCATCTTCAAAGAGATTATAATAAAAGCGTAATAAAAAAAGTAAGAAAACATGTAAGAAAAGACACTAAATAACACTATTTTCAACAAATAGCACTTAATATTATCTGCCTTAGGGGCCCCTCATCAGATGACTAGTTAATTCTGGATGGAGAAATGACAATGGTTTTCTGGTGGTGTTCTTCATCTATGGTAGATGTTGTGAAACTTGAATTGTTAGGTGAAGGACATTCTATACCAGATACAAAAGTCAAGTAAAGACAGCCTTGAGGTGGGGGTTCACGTCTGGAAAACAGTAGCTAGCACTTCATTTGCCTAGAAGGAATGTCAATGGGAGGTGACAGTTAAAGATGGGGAAAAGTGAGTTACAAGTGGGTTTGATTTGGTTCTCAGTACCAAGATTAGAACTTCGAATTGAGGAAATGGAGAGCCATTTTGTTTACCGATTGATTGATTTACGTACTTATTTTTGAGTGACATAATGACTACACTGTCAGAGGAATTCGACAAAAGGAGTAAATGTGAAAATGGAAAGAAAGGGATGAGACAGGAATGAAGTTGGAGATGTGTCTACAGTATCTGCCTATATGAGTATTCTATAGCAAGGGTCAACCAAAGCACAATTAATGGGGCCGATTCAGAACTTTCAAAGCATGGTTTAGCCATGAGATAAGGAAACATTACTATTACTATTATCTCCTTTGGTTCTGATCATTTATTAATCAGAGATTTCTTCTAAACAATATCTCTGCAATCTCATTCTTATTCCTATGTGGGAAATTCCTCAGATATTAAAACTTGACTTAAGAAATAGTTCTTGTACCCAAAGTGACACATAAATAGAACTTCCAATGAAATGCAGAATTTTATCTTTTACTCAAACTTTATGCAGATGGAGATGGTTCTCTATTCACATCTATCTTTATTTGCATTAATTGACATCATATGTCTTTTTAGCTCAAGACAGTTTTCTCTCTTTCTCTCAAATCTGTCACTGCTGTTCTCTGTGGGAGGTGGGGAGGGAAGCCTATGATTCCCTTCACACTCACCATATGCAAGGGCTTAACCCATTCATTGAGCAAAAACTCATGTCAGATTCTTCTTAAAATTTCTGATCATGTCACCGCTACTCTACTGCCTGCACACGCAAGTGGCCTCATCCCACGTGCCCTAGTTGTGTCTTCAAGCCCAATTCTGCCAACAAAATCAATTGATTTTATAAGTAATACCTAACTTACATTAAGTGGTCAGCCTGGCATAGAAGTGTTGTGAAGAAACAGTAATTGAAGAAAATGAAGCATTCACGCTGCCCTTATTTCTCCATCACAGTGTGAGTAGTTGTACCAATTTTCTCATCATTGAAGGGCTTCCCAGGATGTAGGACTTACAGGACTAACCCCAGAAGACCCCCAAGGTAAATGAGATGGTGGGCAACCCTACTTCTGGCTCCCATTCCCCATTCTATCTAATTCATGATAAAATGCATGTGGTAAACACATGAGGAGCTGGGCACTGTGGTGCACGCCTGTAATCCCAGTGTTCTGGGAGGCCGAGGCAGAAGTATTGCAAGTTCAAAGCCAACCTCAGCAACTTAGTGAGGCCCTAAGCAACTCACCAAGACCCTGACTCTAAATAAAATAAAGGTATTGTGTCCAACTACAACTAAAACATAAACATTTCTTTTTTTCTAACTCTGTTTTTATTATGATTTGGATTATAGCCAAAGTCTGCAGTCTGTCTTTCCACCTGTCCACAAGATCCTGAAGTCTGAGGTTGAATTATTCATCTCTGCCTTGCTGGTACATTCTGCCTTATACAGAAGAAGTAGTACCTTCCCACTCTTACTTTCCCCAACCCTGAGAACCATTGTCTGACTTTCTGTGTCTATGTATTTGCCTGTTTTAGATATTTTATATAAATGGTATCATAAAATTGTGACCTATTATGGCTGGCTTCTTTAACTTAGCATAATATTTAAACATATATCAGTATCTCATTTTTGTGACAAAAATTATATATATAATATATAAATATAATACACACATTCACTCCACATATTGTTATATTATTTATCCATCTTCATCTGATTTACCTTTAGGTTGTTCGTAGATTTAAACTTTACATTTCCACCAATAGCATATGATGATTTCAATTTCTCTACATTTTACCTCAACACTTGTATTTAACTACTTTTTTTTTAAATTTAGACATCCTGTTTGGTATGCGATAGTATCTTATTATAGGGTTGATTTATATTTCTCTAATTTGACAAATAATATTCAACATCTTTCATGTGCTTGCTAACTACTTGTGTATGTCCTTTGGAGAAATGTGTATTCAAATCTTGCTCATTTTTAAACTGATTAGTTGCTTTTTACCTTGAGTTTTTTTATATACTCTAGATACAAATTACTTTTTCACTGTATGCTTTCTATTTGCTCTTGATAGTATCCCCTGAAGCACAGAAGTGTTTCATTTTAATGAAGTTTAACTGGTTTATTTTTTCCACTTTTTTTTTTAACTAGGAATTGAATTCAGGGGCACTCGACCACTGAGTCACATGCCCAGCCCTTTTTTATATTTTATTTAGAGACAGATTCTCACTGAGTTGCTTAGCGCCTTGCTTTTTTCTGTGGCTGGTTTTGAACTCAGGATCCTCTTGCCTCAGGCTCTTGAGTCACTGAGATTACAGGTGTGTGCCACTGTGCCCTGTTATGTTTTCTACTTTTTAGTATCATATCTAAAAAAAACCCATTGCTTAATTCAAGGCATAGATTTATTCTTATGATTTCTTAAAAAATTTTACAGTTACCACTCTCCTACAGAGTAGGCCCTAAATATAACTCAAATCCTTTAAGAAGCAGAGACATATTGCCAATTCTGAAAAGAGAAGGCGAGAAAAGAGGTGAAGAAGACTAAGTTTTTTGATTGTTAAAATAGGTAGAGGTGATGGGTTTCCTTTAATCAAATCTGAAGATCTTTGCTCTCAAAGGCCAATGGCTGGGGATGGAGTCTCCTAAGAGAAACTTCATAATTTTGCTCTCGGTAGACTTTGAAAACCAGGTCACCTGCTTTCTAACTACTCCACCCACCCTGGGAAGCCTGGTTTACTTTCTGTTTCTATTACCAGATATGGGAGGTGGGTAGAGAAACCAACCAACACACTTATATTTCAGGAGCCGGAGAAATAACCGCATAAATATCTAATCTACTTGACAACGGGCTTCACTGATAAACATTATTAATTTCCCCACTCACAAGTAAATAATTAAGTCTTCAAAAACTAATATTTAGCCTCCCATATCACACAACTCATTCGCTTTTTACCACAAAATACAATAGCCTTGGAAGGATTTCCGATAAGCATACACTTGAAGATATCTTTCCATCTTACCCTTGAATTCAGCCCTCCTCAAAGTGACAGAAGACTCTGCTTTCCCTCAGGTAGGCTGTTTAGTAAGTGGCTGACCAGCAGGTATCTAAGCAAGGAATAGAAGACCTCTGGAGAGTTGCCTTGGGTGGTTCCCTCAGAATGAAGTGCCTTTGATGGCTAACATTCTTAGCCCCTCCCTAGAACAGAATTCACCGCGACATTCTTTTCTTTTGGCTTAATGCTTTACCCCCAAATCCCAAATTCCAGCAGGGTGGCTTGGGTAGGCTGGTTAGGTGGGATGGGTGAAATTTAGACTACAGATTAAAGCTACAGTGTGTAACTAACCTCCTCATTCCCTTTAGCTAGTCTTCAAATTTGATAAAAGGTCATCGTTTTTATTTTCTCCTTTGCCTCCCCTGACCCATGAAGGGCAACTGACCTCTCTAAAAATAACAAGACAGTTCAGTCTTCCACTTACATGAATTCAACCAACTGCCATTGGTATCCTAGGGTAGTCAGGCCTACAGTAGTTGTATATACTGAACAGGTACAGATGTTTTTCCCTTGCCATATTCCCTAGATGATACAGCTTAGCAACTATTTACATGGTACTAATATTGTGTAAGTATTATAAGTAATTTAGAGATGAGGTACTCTGTGCCATTTTATATAAGGAAATTGAACATCTTCATATTTTTTTGCCCCAAATCCCACAAATGTAGCATTGGAAGTTCAGAAAACTGAATATCCTATGGTCTCCACTTTTTTTTTTTATGAAGAATGAAAATATTTGAATCTGCCACTCCTAACTAATCAGAACATGGCAGATCTGAAAGACTAGCCCTTATAATTGAGTGTGAACAACCCATAAACAATCCTCACATTAAATCCAATCTCATCAGCCGTGATTTAAATGTTCTTCTTGACCACAATTTTAGGGAATAATGAAACAACCCTTTTGTAATGTATGTCACTTACCTTTTATAAGTGGGTACCCCTGGGCACAAGTTTTGTTTATCAAATAATACCCTGGAATCCAAATATTTGATTGCAGTGATTGGTGACAGTTTCCAGATCAACATCTTGGTTTGAGACACAGAGATACATTGAAAAATTATTTATAAGCATCTTGAGATGAACAGGAAAAAATGTCAAAGGAATGTAGGCCATTTAAGAGAGAGGAAAACTAAAATTATACTTGGGTACCAAGGACTATTATTGTCATCCATTTTTACAATGATGACAATCATTATTATAGTCATTGACCATGTCTATGTGTTAACTTGTCTGTACAAGATTAACTTGTTAACTCTATGAAGTAGGTAGGTATCATGATTCTCTCCATTTTTTTCAGAAAGAAAATTCTTAGAGAATTTAAGCAATTGTTAACGATCAGGCTTTTGAAGTGGTGTAGGCAGGATGCAAACGTAGGTTTTAAATTTATCTTTGGAAGTTGAATATGTGCACTCTACAGCTCGCAGGTGCATTAAAAGACGAGTGAAGGAATATTTAAGTTGTGAAATAACTGAAGAACTGAAACAATCCAAATTTTATCCCTAAGGGAAATAAATAAATCATAGTATGTTCACACAATCGAATAATAGAAGATTATGTAGTGGTATAAATGAATGAACCACAGCTCTACACGACATGAATAAGTCTCATAACCTCAGCAAAAGAAATCAGAAACAATACTTATCTTGTATCACTACATTTTGTGCAACGTAGGACTTCCTTAGCATCTGCAGTGGGTGGGATTTTGGATACCAAAAACTCATGTTGGATACCAAATGCTCTTGTTCCTTAAATAAAATGGCACAGTGTACTTAGATTATTTATAATACCTACACCATGTAAGTAGTTTTTAAAACCATCATATAGAGAACAATGACAATGAGGAGAGTGTGTTCAGTATAGACCCAACAGCTGTAGGCCCAACTACATAGTGTATCACTGGCATGATTCCATTTCTTTCACTAGCTCCTTTTCTGGAACTCCTGTAGATCTAACTCTGGGCAATCCCTGAGGATCTGTTTTCACCTGCTGATTTCATTTTTTAATTTTTTAACATTGCATCAACCAATCAGTGGAAGAGATGGCCACTTTGAGCGAGGCAGCTCCCAAATGCCTTGTGCTTATTTAAAAATGCAGCTTTTTGGGCCCCATCTCCAAATCAAATACATCTAGTAAGACTTCAAGATGATTCTTAAATGCAGCCAAGAGGAGAAACACTAATTGCTAATTGGATAGCATTTATGTTATCCAATCGTTTTTATATGTATTTCAGCCTCTCTCTGTTTCAAAATGAAGCTTTGGTACCTGTGTCCGGATATCAATAGTTGCTTATTTCTTGCAAAAGCATCAACCAATCTTTACATGTTTAAACAAATCAATTCAGTTCATAGATGAGGATGAGATATTTGATTATTTAGATCAAAAATAGATTTGTTATTGTTATTGGCATTGGCCTTTAACAATTCCCTGTTTCTTACAAAGTAATCTATGAGATGAATTTTGACTTTCCATTTTTATTTTTCTATTGTAATAAGAGCAAATAAATTCCTCTTTTCAGAACTGTGTTTCTTTTTATTTATCAGAAGAAAATATATAACCATTGTATTTCCCTTTTTTCCTTGACTCAAACTCAAGCAAAAATTACTATATAAATCTAAATTTTTAATAAATTTGCTGCTATTTCAGTGCACTATTAAACTTTAAGTGGTTGTTGAGTTGTTTTGACTTTGCATTTTTACTTTAGCAGCTTTCGGTTATGCATGTGGCGCTAGTTATCACTGAATTGCCTCTCAGCTCCAAATTGACCAAGCTCTGGGTAATGGAAGCACTTCTTTAGGCATTACTTCATCACCAATCATTCTTTAGAGTGATTACGTTACGCTTTCTCAGTTGAGGGTGCTAAAGGGACATTGCATGAAGAAGGGACTATCCCTCAAAGATCCATGTGGCATAGGCTTTTTTTCCAGCTTGGCACTTTTGGAAAGTAGAGGAAATGTTAAGAGGTGGAGACTAGTGGGAGATCTTCAGGTCATGGGGAGTGTGCCCTTGAGTGGATAATGGGGTCCCAGCCCCTTCCTCTTTCTCTTTCTTGCCTCCAGCCATGAGGTGAATGATTTTGCTCCACCACCTGCTCTTGTCATGATGTGCCATCACAGGCCCAAAGCAATGGAGCCAATGGATCATGGACTAAGACCTCAAAAACTCTGGAACAAAATAAACCTTTTTTCTTTCTAAGTTGATCATCACAGGTATCTGTTACAGTGATGGAAAGCTGACTAACACAATGTGTTAGCAGGATGTCCCGTGGTGTTGTGCCCCAGCCATACACCCAGAATGCATTGCCCATTGGTAACCTTTCCACCCTGGGCAGGCCTGGCTATCACTTTCCTGTGGTTCCCCTGACAGGGGTCCTGCTCTAGGCCTCTCACCACACCAGGATTCCTTTCACTGTAGGCAAGCACACCTGGCCACCATCTGGATTTCACCTCGCAGACTCTGAATGCCCCAGTGCTCCTATTGTATCTGCAGGCCCATGTTTGTCATCACCAGTTGCAAGTCCCCTGTACCCTGCCTGAATGTTCAAGGGCTGATTTCTGCTTGCCTAGTGACTGCAGGCCAGCTCTGTTTCAGACAGCGAGTGAACTTCTCTAGTATCTAGTGGATTGCAGCTACATCTTTTTGAATGAGTTTAAAGACCAGCCTCAGGAAGGTCTCCTTTGAAACTTGTCTCCCTTAAGTACCTTCCCTCAGCTTTAGGATATCTCATACACTTTTCTCACATCCTACAATATTCTTTTATCAGAGTTTAATAATTCTTTATATTAAACTTCTCCTGTTTAAATCATCATGTGGCTTCCATCTCCTGACCTAGACAGACATAACTACATTATGATATAATCTAAAACATAATAATTAAGCTTTTATTTGGCACTTAGCAAGATGACATATGTAGTTTCTAGGCAAATGTGTTTGACAGAAATAATTTTTTTAATTACATGAATCCATTCACATCATTTCTATTTTAATAAAGGATAAATTCATCATAACTTTAAATCTGAAAACAGGTTCATTATCACTATCAGAAAGTCAGTAATTTGGTTAAAACGGATGGAAACATGATACTAGGAACAGTAATTCCTGGATTCAGAAGAATTTTAGAAAAGCCCCCTGCCCCCGACTTTTGCTTCCATAAATACAAAATAGCAGTACAATCATATAGTTTCTTTTTAGTTATAGCTTTTTACAGAGCCTCTGGTTTACCAATGTCTTTCTCCCCAGGTTTATAAAACCTTGTGTGAAAATAATTCACTTAGTTCTCAATTCTTTTCCTGTGGTCAGAGAATGGAATTTAGTAACACATGGTTTAGAGCTGATTTCTCTTAAGCTGAACTACACTTTAGAATCAAATCAATATTTCATATAGTAATAGTAGATTTTAGTTAATTTGTTTTACAGGAAGTTTGGGCAAATTTCCAACTGAAGCCCAAAGCACAATGTGAGATGTACACAGTTCACTCTCTAAGATAGTGAGACAATTGTATCAGGGGTGACAAAAGGTGCAATCACCCGGGGATCTGACAAGGGAAATGAGATCTGTGCAGGGAGAGCGTGGTGGGCAGGAACAGCATGTCCATCAACGAGACCACACAGAAAAGGTGACTGTAGAGGAGGCCCTCTCTGCCCTGCCCCTGTACCTTGGCCTTCCCTGGAGGTCACTACAAACAGCCCATGGGCACGACTGACCACAAGTACCTCTGCCTGAGGGTGATCCCTGTCCCCAGAGCCAGCTCTGCTGGTGCACAGTGTGAGTCCCTTGTGCCTGTGGGTCAGGGCTGCTGGAGCAGCTCTCTACCAGTCAGGGAGGGAAACACCCAGGTCCTCAAGGTCAGGAGGGCAAGTTGCCAGTCACCCAGGGTACTTTCCAGAGCCACCTTCCAAGGAAACTATTGGCCCATTCATCCTTGTCTTGGGGAAGCCTCTCATGAGTAAGCTATGCCAATCACATAGACCAAACATGTTTGTGTCTTTCCACAAAGTCAGAATTTATTGAACACCAATAAATTCACAAGTTACACCAAGTTCGTTGTTGGCATTCACCACTTGTGGGTCACCTGGGAGTCATAAGATGAGAAATCACCTGTTCTTTTATTCCAGTCTTAATTTCTAATGTCTATAACACTCAAGTATTATAGTCATATAAATCATACTACACAAATGTGTGTGTGTGTGTGTGTGTGTTACAGGATTGCTAAGGGTAAAAGCAGCCTTAGGGGTTCAGGATGCTGAGCTGAGAGCATATGTAGAGAGCAGATAGCAAAGAGTCACTGTATGTGGTCAGATATAATTACAGACCAGCCAAAGAACTTGTTCAGGGTGCAGAAGTGTCAAAGTGCAGGAACTTATTCTAGGCCAAGGTTCAGACAGATGGCACTTTCAGAGTGTCCGCTTGAGATGTCGGTTTGGAGTGGGCCATGCGTGGCCATGGAGGGCAGAAGAAAGAGCACTCTGCTGGAGCCCAAGGACAGAAATTTGGAGGCTTGTTGCTGTGGTGATCTTCCTGGGCAAAGCTCTTGATAAGGAATGACTAGATGACAAGGTCAGGATGCCACCTGTCCAGACACAGGTGCTCCTCCTTTTATGGACCTCGAGTGAGGGGTTTGCTTCATTTGGTGGCCTAGTGTGTTCAACAAGTTCATGGGTCTGGTTTTTCTGGCAGGAGGGTGATTCGTCCATATGTCCATGTGCTTAATTAATTCAATATGTTCACAGCTGGTCATTTTTATTAGTATGAACAATTTATCAGTTTGTGCCTTATGATAGATGGCTGCATTTACGTGTACAAACAAGGTGGAGAATCATTCTACTTTAGCACCTAAACTCAAAATGGCATAGCTATGGTAAACTACTGCTTTATCAAATGGAGTAACAGGTTTAGGCACAGCCTGGAAACTGCTGTTCTATCCAGGGAGTCACTCATAGCAGGGCACAGACTGCTCTCCACAAAACCCAAAGATGAACATCAAAGACACCCCTGTAACCTGGTAGGTAATGTCTCTTAAGATCATGGATTGATACTCTCCCTGGTGGGTGGGACTCTCTAGAAGTTCAAGCCCCTTGAACATACCTGAGGTTCAGTGAAAGTCTGCGAAACCATGGCCTCCTTGTAGTGTGTTGGGGGTGACTAAATCAAAGATGTCAGTGTTCCCCAGAGATTTCTTTTTAAAGGAGACAAGCAGCAGCAGGGGGTGCTGGGACAGGAGTACAAAAGAGACTTCAGAGGAAAAAAAAAAAGATTAAGAAAGCAGTTCATGTGTAGGAATAAACCTTTCCAGGGTACCCAGAGACATAAAGGAGAGATTGGCACAGGGTTGGGGTTTCTCCTCATGTGTGCAATGGTTGCTCAAGAAACCATCTTATTATTAAGGCAAGTGGTGACCAAATAGGATGGAAGACTTGGGAACAGGAGGTGGCTGACCTGTGGGCTTCATACCTATCAGTCCTTTGGAGTTCCTTCCTGAGGTGGGAAGAAGGAGATCAGACCTAGATGTAAATCCCCATTATGGCAGGTAATAGTTGAGATGTGGTGGGAGTGAAAGAGGCCACGTGAGTTCAAGAAGAGTATGATTCCGTAAAGTGGTGGGGAGTAGACAAGGTCTTGAATGAATCCTGAATGTCAGATGTCACCATTATTGGCTGGGACAAGGACACATGTGCATTGACATTTAATCCGTGCTCTGGAGGCCTGAGTGGAACTGTGGAGTTCAAGGTCATGTGGGTGTGAACCCAACTACATATTTCTTATATCTACACAGTAAATAAAAACATTAAGTTGTGTAATTGTATTGTTTGGGACCCTCATTTATTATTATTGTAAATGACCACCAAGACAAAGTAGTTTTGATATATGAATATTTGTTTTCACGAATATTGGTGTCAAAGACATAGTAGGATTGCTAAGCTGAAGTGATCCACACTGAATTGAAAGGCAGCAAGTAAGCCAGGCACCTTTTTCAATCTCTTTTGGGAAATATGTGCACATGTGGAGTCCAGGGACATATGGGTATCAACCCAAGTGCATCTTTTTTACAGTCCATACAGTAAAAATAAATGTATTAATTTTATGTAAAGGTTTGTTTACGATCTTCATTTCATGGAGTACTAAATGACCACAAAGACAAAATGGATTTTGACATGAAACTTTTTAATTGAAAATAAAATGTACTTTACATCCAGAAAAGCAAAATTATAAGCTACAAGATGATGAATAATTCTGTAATCTCAAAGCAGTAAACTATCCCTTCTAGATGTTTATTACCATGAATATTGTTGCCAAAGTGACAAAAGAGTTGCTAAACTGAAAGGATCTGTGTGGCATTGAAGGCAGTGAGCCGGGTAGACATATTCTTCTCCCTCCTCTGGGAAACATTATGGTGATGTTTCTATACTAGTTTGTCTTTCCTTGTTTAGTTGTAGTTCTAGTAATTCAATCTCAAGGGATAGCTTAGATACTTCCAGGGCCATTTTCACATCTGCCGGGTTTGGGAGACACTGCAAGAGTTTTTTTCCTGTGTATACTTGATTGCACCCTTCCTGGAATTCCTGAAAGAGAGAGAGGTAGTGGGTGTGGTGGAGCCTCTTCTCTCCAAATCATGGAGGAGGTGCACCCTGAAGATGGAGTGCTCCAGATAAGGACCAAGACCAGCTTCAGATTTGTGGTTGACCAGAGAAAACCAGAAATCTGAAGCCCCCCAAAGTTTTCCTCAGATCAGTGTCTGTTCTGAGATAGCTGCTCAGAAGACTTCCATGAGGGTTAGGGTACCCTGTTGACCACTCAGCAATAGAAGAGTATATTATATGATGTATAATATAGAAGAATATATTATATGATGTAGAAATAGAAGAGTATATTATATGATGTAGAAAAGTAAGCATCAGTACGAGACCAAACTAGATTTTCCACTTTTGCTGGTAGACTGGATATGCTTAAGGGGTAGTCTTCTGTGGTCAGTAAAAGCCCATTTTAGTGTTAGCAGCTAATCATAGCAGGGGATGCTGGGCAGCATCAGCCTGAGGGTCACAGCCAGCAAAACTGGATTCTTTTCTGCTATTACCAAGTGGCACAGTTGCAGTTCTTTGTGGCAGGCTATGCCTCCAGAGTCTCAGCAGACTACATCAGCTAACTACAGGTTTCTTTCCAGGTTCTTGTCTCACAAATTTGAAGACTGAAATCCACAGACAACAGAGGAAGGCAAGAGGGAAAGGAGTAGGATTTGTTTAAGAAGAAAAGAGAGAGCAGGACAAGAGAGGCCTCCATACCAGGCTGCCATTTAAATGTACTGGGTTAGGGATTTATATAGCTACTGGGGAGGAGCATCGATCAATACCTATACTAATCAGGTCTTGGAAAAGTACCAACACTACTGGTTTGCTCCAAGATCTTCTAATTGGCTGTGCCCTTTCAGCCCTTAAGTTTGAACTTTCCTGTAACCTCCATTTGGGTTCACCCCTACTTCTGTGCATCAGGCCTTCAGGGGCTGTGTAGTAATTTCTGTAGGGCTAAGTCTAGGACCAAGCTCCTTGACCAACTTAAAAGTAGAAAAATCCAGACAGATAGAAAAAAAAAACACACTTAATTGGGGCCCATTAATTATTCTACTTTTTTCAGTACTATGCCACCCTGGCCTTCTTGCAGTGCATTTGGGGAGATTAAGTCAAAGAGGCTAGTTTCCCCCACAGAATTCTGTGGAAAGGCTAGAAGAGGCAGCAGGAGATAGCAGTTCTCTCATGGGCTCTGTTTATGTTGCTCTCAAGGAAGAACAGGAAAACTTACCACCTCTAAGCGTGCTTTAAGGAAAAAAGAGAGAGTTTGGTTGAAAGACTGAGAAATGAATCCTGAAAATCAGATGTCACCATCATTGTCTGGGAGAGAGCTTGGTGGGGACCACCATTTTTACAGTTTGATGGCACAGAATTTCCTTGAATTATGCCACTTACCCACTCACACTTGGGCACTGCTGGGTGCCAGGCTGTGTCCTCTGAGCAAGTGATCATTTGGCTCCCCACCACTCTAAAGCCAGAGTCACAGTGGACAGTGATACTTTCCATTTCAAGATACTGATACTTATTCACAGACAGAGTCCCATTTTTAATCTCTGGTTTCCGACAGATAGCTATAATGGAAACATATTTTTAGGCAATCTGTAAATCTAAGAAAAAGCATAGCAATAGTCTAAGATAATAAGAATGAATTACATTTAGGAGCTGCTAATTGTTCTATATTTCATTTTGATAACAAAAATATTAGGCCAGGCACAGTAGTATACGCCTGTAATCCCAGTGGCTCAGGAGGCTGAGGCAGGAGGATTTTGAGTTCAAAGCCAACCTCAGCAAAAGTGAGGTGCTGAGCAACTCAGTGAGACCCTGTCTCTAAACAAAATAAAAAATAGGACTGGGGATGTGGCTCAGTGGTCAAGTGCCTCTGAGTTCAAACCCTGGTAACAAAAAGAAAAAAAAATTATATATATTGGTTAACAGCTTTATTGAGCATGGTCTAAGTACTTTATGTGGCTATCTCACCTCTCACAATAACCCTCTAAAGTGAGTACTGTTATCTGGGAGAAAGTTTAGATACTGAGAGGGTAAGGAACTTGTCCATGGTCATCACATTTTAAATAACATGACAGGATATTTTTTTAAAGGGGATGTGACTCCAGATTCTCAGCTAGCAGAGTAACTCTCACCCACAGACAAGATTGCTGCAAGATGCTAGGCATGGAGTTTTTCTTCTTTTATCCTGTGCCTCCTGTGTGCTATGGAGACAATGGTGCAAAATACATTCTAAATTATTATAAATATAGTATTATTATTGTTGTATACATGTAAAAATCAGACCCAATCTTGATTTCTCCTGTTCCAGATGGGTTGGCATGAGGAATCCCCTCCATACACACCATTTAATTATAGCAGGCAGCACTCTGCACATGACTCTGATGGAAATATCTGTCCATCCATTCAATTTGAAATTACCCTAGGAGAGCCTACATTTATGCTAAAACAAGTTTCCTTGAAGATCTTATAGAGCCTGCAGGTAATACTCCTTAAAATGTGATGCTCCTAGGACAGTTGTGAAAATGTTTACAAGAAACCAGGAATAGGGGCTACCTCAAGAAGGCTGAATTTTGTGACTGGGAGAAAGAAGTAGAGGGCAGGAATTTTTGTGTCCATTTTTTAATGCTTTTTGTATGGTGTACCACCTGCATATATTAATTATTTAAAATAAATGAAGTCAGATCAAGTGTTTTAGTGCTGCCTCTGAAGGGAACATCTTTGCTCTTGATCTTCTCCTAACAGTTCCACCAGCATTTGTCATGGGTCGAGGAGGGAGCTGAATTACCTTTGCACTGAGGAGGTTCAGGTGACCACTGAGAATAGGAGCAGGAGAGTTTTGCTTCTCCAACCAGTTGGTATCCTGCATCGCATTCATACACAATCTCAGTTTTATATAAATGAAAAGATGGTTTATGATGTCCGTGGGCAATGGTAGGTGGGAAATTGCAATTTTGATGGTGAGACACTAAAGTAAGAGAGAATAAGTGTGTGAGAGAGTACGTCCCGGGATATGTGTGGTTTGTAGAAGGATTCACTCTGTCCTTCCGTCTTCTCTGACACACTTCCTTTGAGGAACACGCCTTCCCCATACCAGCACAAGAGAATAATCTTTATCACCAGAGAATAAAATTTGTTGCTGCAATGAATCTGTACAATGAACTCTCAAACATAAACCTAATCTTCTACTAGCTTTAAACCCCTACGTAGCTCCTAACAACTTCCCTAGAATTTACTACCCCTAGTCCAGATGGCTCTGTAATGTCATTTCTTCACAAACCTATTGATCTGTTTCTAAAAATTGTAAAATTCCCTGCATCGGATATTCTTCCAGGTCTTCACTTTTGTGAAGGCAAAAATAAAATGAAAATGTTTTTCTTCAGGTCTCATGTCAATTTGGCTCCTAGATCCCATTTAAGAACTAAAAGGGTAGAGATGTATAGTGGGGTCTACACATAGGATTCTCTACATCCAACTAGAAGACCCATTCATGGCAATTAAAAGAGAAAAAAGGTGTGGCATTAGTACCGTGGTCATGGAATCACTACTCCAAACACATAGTATATCACCCAGAACCTGCTGGCTTGTTAGAACATTGGGATGGCCTGAAAGGCAACACTGAACAGGGATAGGCACCATCTTCCAGAATTCACTTTGAACCAAAGATCCATCTTTATATAGCACCGGGTCCCCAATTAAATAAATGCATGGGGTCCAGAAGCCAAGGGAGGGATGGCATCAGTGGCCCAGCTTACTATTGCTCTAAATGACCCACTTGCTTGAACATGTCTAACAGGGGAGAAAGTAATTTTCTCATTGATTTATAAGCTTTAACTAATGTCCGGCGTCTTTGGGGCTTCTTTAACCCTCTTGCTCAGGAGGAAAGAAAAAGAATCACAATCCTGACTGAGGTCATCGTTCCTAAGCATCAATAGTTAAGGCTATCAAACACAATGAGGGAAAGGAGGAATGTGTTTAGCACAGTGAGTGCCCCTTGATCAGGGAGAAGAAGGCATCTCACAGGGGGTGACAGAGTGACAGGAGAGCTTAGCCAGAGGATGGCTGTTGAGGCAGAAGAAAAAAGGAAGTTCAGGAAGGTTTAGGCAAGTCTTATTTTACAGATTAAGATATATACATCAGAAATGAAGAACAGGGAATGTAAACAAAGAAACAAAAAACAGTCATTGAGAAGTTCAATTTATCTATTAGATGTGATCTATTTTTACTGAATCAAAAAAGAAAAGGAAATTGAGAAGGCCAAGAGCATTGGAACAAAACAGGAGGGTCAGAGAGAAAGGGAAACCTGGATCCATTTCATGAAATGTGGGGTATATGATTCTTTTACCTAATTTTAAACCTTCTCATAATAATCTCCATCATATTGATATAAAGGCACTCCCTAAATAACATGACTCTTTACGTTCTTACCGTGGTCACATGATGGTGTTCGGGGACTCCATGTGCCATCTGATCCACATGTAGCTGAAAATTGTCGCCCATAACACGTGTATGAAATTAGGTCTTTGTAGATATAAGAACACTTGTTGGTAGGGTGGTATCTTTTAGGGTGAATGATTTTACCATTCGTCAGCTCTGGTACTGGGCAACATACTTATAAAAAATAAAAAGTGAAGATAACAGTTAATAAAAGCACCGTGAAGAAGCTCCTATGGCTAACAACCTCATTTCTACCTTTGAAGGATATTAGTACTGAAGAGATGCTGGGGAAACAATAGAGACTCAAAATGTTCCAAGTATGTGTTCCCTGTCCCTGATTGCTAAAGAATTCTAATCCAGTCATTTTCCTCCAACAAAACATTCTCATTAGGAGCCTCCAAAGGAGAAGTTGTAACAAACCTGTGTGAAAAATATAAATTTTCAAAATTATTCAAGAACAACGACAAATAACATCCACTTACTAACTTCCCTGGGGTTACGTCATAATTAAGTTCTCCACTTAACACTTCTCCAGACGCAAAGAAGAAAGTTCTCAACAGTTTATATCCACCAGACAGTTCATACATAGATATAAATTGATATTATTGCTTATGGCAACAAAAAAAGAAGTTTTTCTTTTCTGATGTAAAATTAAAAAAAATAGCTATTCAGATTCTTTCCTTTTGGAAATAATAATAACTGATACAGAGTTATAATTTTTCATTAATTAGTAGAAATAAGGACTTTAAATGGAACTGGAGCCAGGCACAGGTGCACACCTGTAATTCCAGCACCTCTAAAATAGCCTAATGCTATTAGACGGGTAGAAGGAGACATTTTCTCCATTTTTTTTTTGTCAATTTCACTGAGATGCATAAAATAGCATCTACCTAACCTATCTGTGGGCCCCTCCCTGGTTCCCACAAGTAGAGGCGGCACCTCTCCTACCAATGAAACTGGACAAAGTCTCCTTTGTATCCTCCTGAGGTAAGAATATTGGGCAAGGAATCAGGATTTGTCTTCTAGAGGCAGATGAGGAGATCCAACTCTGTCTGCCTGCTGTCTTTTAAAATTAAAAGCAACTTCTCATTTGCCATTAACTGTTTTTCTGCATCTTGCATTTCCTCATATTGAGAGTAAAAACTGGAGGGAATCTTACTCTGGGGATGCCAAGGAAGCTAAGAAGGGAGATGCCCCCTATCCTGGCCTGATTCACTGATGTGTTCTTTGTCTCATCACCTAAGTAAATCTGCATATGAATCTGCCTTTTGTCCAACTTTGCTGCCTTTTCCCCTTTAAAATTTTTTTTATTTGTTCTAATTAGTTATACATGATAGCAAAATGAATTTCAATTCATTGTACACAAATGAGCACAGCTTTTCATTTCTCTGGTAGTATATGATGTAGGATTGTTGCACCATATGTGCAGTCATCCATGTACCTAGGGTAATGATATCCATCTCATTCCACCATCTTTCTTACCCTCGTATCCCCTCCTCTCTCCTCCCTCCCTTTTGCCCAATCAAATTTCTTCCATTCTTCTCATAGCCCCTCACACCCCATTATGGATCAGCATCCACTTATCAGGGAGAGCATTTGGCCTTTGTTTTTTTGGGGGGAGGGGGATTGGTTTACTTCATTTAACATGATATTCTCCACCTCCATCCATTTACCTTCAAATGCCATAATTTTATTCTCTTTTAATGCTGAGTAATATTCCATTGTGTATACATACCACAGTTTCTTTACCTATTCATCTGTTGAAGGGCATCTAGGTTGGTTCTGCAGTTTAGCTATTGTGAATTGAGCTGCTATGAACATTGATGTGGCTGTGTCCACTTTCCTGGCCCTTAAGTTTTCCAAAGAGGGAAATTTGAAACAAAGGTATCTTCTGTTTTCATTCAAAGCCAGCTTTCAATAAAACCGCTTTTCCTGCCAATGTGACTCCAAATTTTGTGGAGGCATGAATGGAGGAGCAGTTCTACAGAATAACAGAATGGACACTGAAAGTATTGAGCGTGCCCATCGGCCTCCATTGTAGTGTCAGGCAATCTCTTAATGTGCAGACATGTTTTATTCTGTTCTGATGTTTTGTCTCATATCAGGCAATATCATCACAAACCATCTTTGTGTGTGTGTTTTACTGGGGACAGGTTGCTTCCAAACCCTCTCAGACTGCACAGTGCTACTAACTAAGCACAGATTAAGAAGCCACAGGGAAAATATGATATGAAGTACATTTGGAATTAAACTCAACACTACACAACAAGCCAACATCCCAGGTCACATCGTCAAGGGAAAGTTGCTCACTAATAAGATTCTCATATAAAAGTGGAAAAGATATTCATCCCAACAGATGCATAAATCTCAACCCAGAAATACAAGAAATATGAAAACGCAAGGCAATATTACTATTCCAAAAGTTCCCTAGTAACTGAATCCAAAGATTGAAGTGGATGAAATGTCACATAATTTGGAAGACTGATTGATAAAATGATCAGTGATTTTAAAATACAAATAGCAGAATGAATTAAGGAAGACAATGCAAGATATGAAAGAATAATTCAATAAAGAGACAGATTCTGAAAAAGAACCAAATAGAAATCTTGGAAATGAAAATCTCAAAAATCTCAACTGAGGAGCTGGGGATGTGGCTTAGTAGTAAAATGCTTGCCTGGCATGCATGAAGCCCTGGGTTCAAATCCCCAAGCACACACACACACACACAAAAAAAAACCCCGTCAACTGAAAGTCTTACAATAGACTAGATGAAGTAGAAAAAAGACTATCAGGGTTTAAAGACAAAGTAAATACACTGGCAAATTCAGATAAAAGTAAAGAAAAAATAAGAAATGGTGAATAGAACATATAAGGTCCTGGGACAAAATTAAGACACAAAATATTCAAATCACAAGTTTAAAGGGAGAGAATAAAATTATAGGCTAATTGCATAGAAGACATAGTAGGTGAATTAACAGCATAAAATTTCTCAAATATAGGCAATATTGTTGACATCCAACTACTGGAAGCATTTAGAACCTCATATAGAAAAGACATTCATCCCAACAGATGCATAATGATAGGAACTAGTACACATTTTTCAATAATAACCCTGAACATAATTGGTCTGAATTCTCCAATTAAAAGACACAGACTAAACAAATGGATTTAAAAACAAGACCCAACTGTTTAATTTCTTAAAGAAACTCAACTAACTACCAAAAACATACAGACTGAAAGTGAGAGGATGAAGAATGGTATTTCAATCAAATAGAATCCAAAAGCAAACAGAAATAGCTACACTCATAGCTGAAAAAAAATAGACATCAAACCAAAATACGTCAGAAGAGACAAAGGAGTTCATTACATGTTGATAAAGATTATAATTCATCAAGAAGATAAAATGGTTTTAAATATATATGCATCAAATGTTAGAACATCTAATTTTCTGAAACAAATTAATGAGCAATAAACAAACAAACTAGAGTCATTCCCTCATTCAGACAACACCAGGAACTTGTCATTAAGGGACTTACCACTAGACATTTTTTGAGCCTGAGCCCTGAGTCCTAGCCTCTTCCCTTTCCTGACATTGCTGATTCAAATGATATGGACAGATAATCCAAGTATCTACCAAGTTAGGTGTTTATTACATTTTATCTTCAAACATTTGAAATGGCATGTAGACTAAAGTCCTTTAGAAAGAACAATTCAATGTATTTTTAGTATATTCAGAGAATTGTGCACCATCATTACTATCTAATATCAGGATATTTTTACCAAAAAAAAACCCATCTTAATTAGCAGCCACTTTCAAGTCCCACCTTTCACCAGGTTCTGTCAAACAACATGACTCTACTTTTCCTCTCAATGGATTTCCCTATTCCGAACATTTCAAATAAATGGTTCATACAATGTGGTGTGTGTGTGTGTGTGTGTGTGTGTGTGTCTTATTTTACTTTGAATAAAGTTTTTAGTGTTCATCTATGTTGTAGCATGTGTCAGCCCTTCATTTTTATTGTCAAATAATATTCCATTGTATGAATGTGCCACTATTTATTCAGTTGAGGAACACTTGGGTTGATTTGCTATGTTGAATAATGTTGTTCTGAACCTTCTTATAAAATTTTTTTGTTATGTATGAACATCGGTTTTCATTTCTCTTGGGTAGATACCCAAGAAAGTAATTTCTGGATCACATGGCAACTATATACTTAAAATTTTGGAGGAATTGTCAAAACTGTTTTCTAAAATGGCTGCACCAATTTGCACTCACACCAGTAGTATATGAGAGTTCTAATTCTTCCACAAATGTTAGTGAGAATGCCTATTTGTTTCCTGTAGCCATTCTAATGGATGTGAAGTGATACTGTTGTTGCTAGAGAGAGGACCATTCTTACAAAAATAATAGAGAAAATTCTTTAGACTGAAAGCAAATGACACCAGACAGTAATCTAAATCCATGTAGGAAAACAATGAGCACCCAAAAAGTTCAACAAAAATTGTGTTGGTAATTATAAAGAACATATGAATCATCTCTTGGTGTCCAAGGAGATTGGTTCTAAGACTCCCCATGGGTACCAAAATCTGCAGATGCTCAAATCCCTAATATAAAATATTGTCCTATTTACATAAAACCTATTAATTTCTTCACGTGTACTTTAAATAATTTTATCTCTTTCCTAGTTATATACCTAGTACAATGTAAATACTGTTATATTGTATTGTTTAGGGAATACTAATAAGGAAAAAGGTCTGTACATGTTCAGTGCAGACAATTTTTTCTTCCAAATACTTTCAAGCCACAGTTTGTTGAATCCCTAGCTATGGAACCTGTAGATACAAAGGGTCAATTGTAATTGCATATTTCATCTCCTTTATTCTTTTAACTGATTTAAATGGCACTTGCATAAAATAATATATAAATAAGTGCATTATTAAGTCTATAACATATAGAAATGTAGTACATTATACAATAACCCAAGGGTGGTAGGTGTGAACAAAGCTGCATTGGAGAATAAAAACAATACCAAGTGGTAACTTAAAGCCATAGGAAGAAAAGAAGAAATCCAAAAATGGCAAAGAAGATTAATGTAATAAATTCTATAAATATATACTTGTGTTCCTTTATTTTTCTCCACTATCATCAAAAATATGAAGCGCAAAAAATTTTAATCAATAATTATAACAGTGTACTATAGGAATTCTACCAAATATAGGCATGAAATATTTTGCTAGATTCTTGGCTGATGATTTTCTCTTTCTACATTTTGAATATATATCTCACTGTCATTTAGCCTTCACTATTCCTGATGAGAAGTCAGATGTAAATCTTATTGGGGTCATTGTACATGACGTGTTTGTTTCTTCTATTTTGCTATTTTCAATATTTTCTCTTTATCTTTGACTTCAACATTTTGACTATGACGTGTGGATGCTGGAGCCTATTTAAGATAAACCTTTCCCAGCATAGGACTTTGGAAAATGCACAATGTTGAAGAGCTGCTAAATCTAGTCCACTCCAAATACCCCTTCTACCTCCAGGACGCTGGAAGAGATGGGAATTGCCATTGTCAGCCCACCAAAGCAGTTCTCCAAAGTGGTGATTTAGGGAGCTGAGAGCCATTCTCAGTTCTAATGTAATGGCCTACCACTGTTTGTATCAAGTCTGTTGGTACAGAGTTGCTGAATAAATGATTCTCAATTGGTTGTAAATCCTTTGAACAATCTCTAAGAGACCTTGAGTGGGTTTTCTTTGCTAATTTTTACTAGCTTAATAAATACCACTCTGAGGAGTAGTCCAACTCCTAACACCACTGTTTCAGCAGTCCCCAGAGTAAGGCTTTTGACGTTTCAGTAAAACAAAACTAACAGCACAACGCATTAACGACTTTCTTACCAGTTTTATGATCTTTGGGCAAGTCATTTAATCTGTTTCCTTCTGTAAAATGAGGATAAGAGTGCCCATAACTGTTGGGAGGATTCATTAAACATAACTCTTATTATGCACTAAGACTACTACTTACTCTTATCACTATTTTTAAAATATATGTTTAATTAGTGTATTATAAGTACACACAATAGTGGGATTTGTGAATATATATTTCTATAAACGCACATATATAACAATATAATTTAGTCAATTTCATTCCCCTGTACCTCTCATCCTCCTTTCTCCTGGTCCTTTTCCTCTGTGCTACTGGTCTCCCTCCTATTTCAGGATATCACTATTTATAATGATCCACATGAATTTAGAATTTCACAGAATCAGAATCAGCTCATTCACACAACACCTTTTTTTTGCAAGTTAGAAAAGGTATCTTTCCTCAGGATACTTTATTGCTTATCTTTCAAAGTAATGATCATAATATAATGACTTTGCTAAAATAAGACAAGTTTTCTACCAACTTAAAGAAAAGTGTTGAAATATATATAACCAATCCATCATGTTTACAATGTGAATGCTTCCCCTTCAGACTAGAATAGTCATGACCTGCACAAATATCTATGGCAGCCTTCTCTGGTGATGTAGGCATTGCAGAGTATACTATAATCATTCTTCTTTCCAACAAGAAAAAAAATGAAGAAAATTATTAATCTAAATTTAATTTTTTTTCTGGGATTCAAAATGAGTCTAGATATACAAGTATGCTCACAATGACATTTCTGGGTACCTTTAGATGCCAAACACTGAAATTCCTTCATGGTCCATACTTACTGGGCTCACAGATGGGAGGAGAAGTATTCCATTTTTTATTAGCTTCACAATGGATTGAACTGCTGCCTTTAAGGTTAAAACCTTTCTGGCAACCAAACACTATAGAGTCTTTGTAAGAATAGGTCGGTCCAAATCCAGAGATGATGATTCCATGTGGAACAACTGGTGCAGGACAGTTGATATCTAAAAAAAAAATCACGAGAAAAAAAATCAAGCAGATTTTAAAAGATAAATGGCAATAAGAATGTTACTGCTACCACTAATCCAGTTAGTAACACAAATACCTAATATATGTTACTGCTACCACTAATCCAGTTAGTAACACAAATACCTAATATAAGTATGTCATATAGATACAAAGGAAATATTTTTAAATGAGTGTGTGTGTGCGCACATGCATGTAATTTCAGCTTTTCAAAGTCTCAGTAAAATGAGGTCCCATCATACTAGTCCTTCTATGAGATGATCATGAATAAGTCCTTCAATTTACTAATAAAGATTAGTTATAGGTAACTCAGAAGACCTATATCTGTGAGGCCTAATTTTCTCAGATAATTTGGGTTGTAGGTCAGTGTAATGATCTGTAGGTCAGTGTAATAATCACCATAGTAATGATCTGGTGATGGTCATGAAGAGGTGGCCAGAGCTCCATGCCCCAACAAGCATAGTAAAAATCATCCCCCCCATCCCTCACCCTATCTCCAGTCAGTTATCAAACCCTATCAATACAGACACATTTACTCCTCTATAATCCCTCAACTTCTCTCCAGGGCTGCAGCCACTGCTATAGTTGAAGCCACATTGACTGGATGGTTAAGCAGTCTTAGTTCAAAACACCACAGACTGAGTTATTCCTAAACAATAAAAATTCCTCATATCTGGAGACTAGGAAGTCCAAGACCTGGGCACTGACAGCCTTAGTGTCTGATAAGGGTTTTCGGTGTATTTCCAAAATGGTGACTTTTGTGCTGCATCCTCTCACGAAGAAAAGGATGAGGGTTGAGTCCTCCTGTGACAAAAGATCTAAAAGGACCAAGGAGCTTCCTTTCCTCTCTTTTAAAAGGGCACTAATCAGTTCCCAAAAGGCCCCATCTCTTAGTACCACTGGGGCCTAAATTCCAATATGAAGTTGGATGAACACATGCAAACCATAATAAGTGCTTGTTGGTCAACTTATATCTCACTTCAAGTTATTGTCCATCCTTCAGGTAACAGTTATCTTTCTAAAATATAGAATACTTACTCTCCTTGTTCAAACCTTTTATCTCCCCTTCACCTTCATTCTGAATTCTTTTTTATTTTTATGATGAAGAGTATATTGAAAGAGGTGGGGAAAAGGAGCTTCCAGAAGATGGATTCAACATGTCTGAAAATATTTCAGTTATGTAAAGGGAAAACTTCAAGAGCAAGAATATATTATAAATAAGAGTCTTTCAACTAGGTGGACAGATGAGTAAATCTTGTATCATTTGTACCCATGGGAGAGGTCTTCTTGAAAAATGCTTGTTTATAGAATATTCTGTAAAATAGAGTTGGCAACCTCCAGTGATTCTTCTTTTACCAAAACAATATCATAAGAGCCCATGTATTTTCTAAAAGTTCATCTACTCTATCATTTAGATAACCAGCCTTCAGAATGTGTTCAACATTGACTACCCCATCTGCCATTTTTAAATCTCCTTCAGAGTCTCCCAGCAGAATTATGTTGCTGTTGTCTTTGAGTTGACTGAAATAGTCAAGGCACCATCATTTTGTCAAATACATGAATTAGTTCTTCTTTAAATCCTTTGATGACACATTTTCATCAAAATCCATAAAGTTGGTCACTACTTTGACATTCTTTAGAGCAAGACACAAGCTCCTTTATAATGTGACCCCTGCTGACTTTTTCAGCCTCAGCTCCTGCCTTCTATGTATCTTACAGTCCTGACTCAGACATTTGAACTCTCTGTACTATCCTGCTCTCTCATCCCCCAGGATTGATTGCATCTCATACTGAGTAAGAATAATAAGTGATATTGTATAAGCACTGAATGGTTATGGAAGATGTCTTTGGTCAGCAAACTAACAATACCATATGATAACTCCCAGCTTGATTATCATTTGCTTTGTCTTGTTATACTGTCTGTATTTAGTAGGGTTTTTTGTTGTTGTTGTTGTTCTATAGGCACATATTGTTGACATTGTAGGTGCTAACCAATATTTCTTGTTATATTTCCTGAAAAGACAAAAAGACTTCATGCCCTACTCTTCTGAGGCCAGGTAGTATTTGCACAACACCAGTTCTAAGGCCAAGATGGAAAGTGATATGTGGTCACTTTGAGGCCAAAGCTCTAATAACCAGAATACAACTATATTCTTTCTTCCTCGGCTTAAGCGATTGTGAAAGCACATTTTGATAGGGGGTGCCATTGGATTAAAGTAACCAGAACTGCTGAGCTGGTTACTAAGCTAATGTATGGGCTACAGCGATCCTGAGGAGCCTCCTGGACATGCAATGGATTCCGAATGAATGAAGAGAAACTTTTACTTTACCAAACCAATGAGATACTGGTGTTGTTTGCTGCTATATCCTAGTAGAGCATGCAGCAAGTATCTATTGATCACATAAAGGACTGCCTCAGTGCAATCATTAGTTTCTTTGAGTCATTTCATTTCCCCAATAAATTCAGCTTCCTTTTTCTTTAGGAAAAAGAAAACAAACAATTTAAGGCTAAATTCATGATTGTGACTTACTTTCACAAGTAGGAGGACTTGGGCTCCAGACGCCTACTGTTTTATTCTCTACTGTGCAGGAAATGGAAGCATTCCCTATGAGTGAGAAGTTGGGGTCACAGGTGTAGGTGACAGAGGAGCCATATGTAAAGAGGTCTTCATCACTACCACTGTGCTTCCCATTGCTGATGTCTGGAGGGGGTTCACACTTGACAACTGGGACAAGGGAATGAAGAGAAAGGAATATTCAGCAAGGCATCAGGACAAAGCTAAAATTCCTGCCAATTCAAACCTCCCAAGAGGCAGTAAAAATGCATTATTATTCCATAACATAATTTAAGCTTATAGTCAAGTCAGAAATATCTTTACTTACTTAAACATACAGGGAAAGGGTTACTCCAGGCAACTCTCTTATCTTGGATGTCACAATAACTAGTGGTTGGACCCTTTAAGACAAATCTAGATAAGAAAAGATCGAAGATTTTAATGGAATTCTTCCTATATGAAATTAAATTAGATAAAGGGATTTGAACAGAGAGAATCTGTTACTTAATATTAAAATAAATAAATAAAGTTTTCTTGGATATTCCCAGAGAATACTCCACTTGGTAAAATTTCATCACTGTGATGAGATGTGTGTGTTTGTTCATTTGTCCTTTGATTCTTTAGTATTGAGTATTTAGTATCTACTAGGTGTCAGGTCTGCAGTTCATCCAGAGCTCAAGTAGAACAACAAAAAGAATCATCTGAGTGAGTTCTACGGTTTTCTTTGAGAGTAAAACTCATGATCTCTGGTTTGCAGGATGCCTCTGACTTCAGATGTGTGGCTTTCTTTTCACACACCATCAACTCACTGCACACTACCCCCATTTTTATGGCTCTTGACAAGTCCTAATCTTTCTTCAATTTGACTTTCCTCTATGTCTTATGATAACAGGGGGGAAAGGCATTTTTAGTGTGATTTTACATTTGTAACATCATCAAGAAATAAACCTCCAATGTGATGGAACCTTGAGGTCAATTCTTTAGCAGTCTAAGAGCCCCTGGAATGGACTGAATAATAACTTAAAATAAAATGTATCTTTTAATAGAAACAAAATATAGCTAGAATTTAGCAATTACTTTAGAATTGCTTTTAAATGTAGTTTTTCTAATCAAGTGAAAACAACTGTTTCTGGTTATTTTGATAGGAACAACTCAGTATTTTAATAGCACCTTAGTTCTCAAGGTGCTATTGAAATACAATACAACTAAATACAACTAAATACACTAAATACAACTTTCCCTCTTGGGAGCCCATACAGTAGGGGAAGCAGAAAGCAGGATAGAAATGAAACACTAACCAAAGTGAAATAACCACAGAAAGAAGATTAGAGAAAAATAATAAATAGAGGTGACAAGCAAAGGAGAATCATTGCATGCTTTATTGGAGAGTAAAATAGTTATTTTAAAATGCATTTCAAGTAAATAATATTAAAATAACACTCTGATCTACATAGTAAAATTTCAAATCACATAGCAGCAAAAAAAAATTTGAACCAATGGTCTTTATCAAAACAGCTAAGAACAAAATTATTAGATTTCAAAGTCTAAGAATACCTTTGTATAGTAAAATTGCAAGGTATGTAGAAGAGAAAGAAACTGAGGTCAGCATCTGAGTTTTCTACAGCAATATTTGCCACTAAAAAATATTGCTGCAATACCTACAGGATATCCAAGAAATGAAAATATTTTAGTGCTAGGGATTGAACCTAGAGACACTCCCACTGAGCTAAGTCCCCAGCTCTGTAGTGTTGTTGTCCCCCCGGCCCCCCGTGGGGTGTGTGTGTGTGTGTGTGTGTGTGTGTGTTTGGTTGAGTTTCTGTTTGCTTGCTTGTTTTGGTTTGGTTTTTGAGAGAGGGGCTCACCAAGTTACAGAGACTTGGCCTTGAACTTTCCATCTTCCCACCTCAACCTCCCTAATTGCTGGGATTACAGATTGCAAGCCACTGTGCCTGGTTGGAAAGTACTTATATCCAGCCACACTATCTCTGCAGTGTACATTCTTCTGATACACTAAAACCTACAATAGCTCAAGGAATAATTTACACTTTTTGGTGGGAGGTGGTGGGGCACAGGTTATTTTGTTTCAGTTTTTAGGAAACCACTACAGGACCAACTCTAATCAAGAGACAACAGGGGCAACTTTAGCCAAAAACGGAAACAAATCAAAACAAAATGGTAGTGAACATTGGATCAAAGACAAAATCCAAGATGGGGCTAAGAGTTATTGAGTGAAATATAAATGTTATATGCTGAGACAGCAGTGGAATGCTAAAACTATCAAAAATAAGAGATGAGGAAGAGAGTAGAAGAAAAACACATTTCCTCATGGCCTCATTTCCAAGAGTTAGGAGTGAAATCAACCTGTAGACATATAATTATATTTGACTCTAATGTTAAATACAAAATAAATAATAAGATATATGAATAACAAATTTACTGGTAAAGACAGAAGGGGTAGGAAGGGAGGAGAGAATGCAAATTTATTGTTGCTTTCAAGTAATAAATTTAAACTGCCTCAAGATAAACTGGAATAATGATACATAAATATAAATTTATAAAGATAGCCACTAGATCCAAATTTCAAACCTTCCTAAATATCATATCTATATCTTTCCATATTTTAAATAACAAATAAATGTACATATGCCTACATACATATATCACCATACATGAAATAGTATGACAAAACCAAGTTTATAGGCATCACTCATATCAATAAATGTAATTGGGCTTTAGTATCTTACTGAAAGATAAAATAGGTTTTAGTTGGAACTAAATTCAACTCTATGTTGCATACAGGAGACAAACCTATAATATATTTCAAACATATTAAGGAAGGGCAAAGTAAATGCAAACCAAAAAAAGAGATAATGATTTTTAACATCCCATGGAACAGACATCAGAACTAAAATGATTAAATCATACAAAGACAGGTACTTTATAATTTTGAAGATCTTTTTCCTCATGTAGAGCAACATGAGCCAGCAGTTCAGGAAGCTGAGGAAAGAGGATCTTGAGTTCAAAGCCAGTCTCAGCAAAAGCAAGGTGCTAAGCAACTCAGTGAGATCCTGTCTCTAAATAAAATATAAAATTAGTCTGGGGATGTGGCTCAGTGGTTGAATGCCCATAAGTCCAATCCCTGCCCACCCCCCACCCCCCCGCAAAAAAAACCCTCTATGTACCAAAATATATGGTAGCCATTTTAATAAACAAAAAAAAAACATGGGCTATAAGCAAAACAGTCAAGCTATGCTATCAATTATCATTAATTTATTTATACTATTATTTTATAATACAGTTATAAAAGTTATTATTTTACTTTAATTCCTATATTTCTGTTTAAAGTATATAAAGAGCCTAGTGTAGAGTGGTGTATGCCTATAATCCCAGCTACTCAGTAGGCTGAGACAGAGGATTGTGAGTTTAAGACCACCCTGGGCTATATAAGGAGATCATTTCTCCAAAAAAAAAAAAAAAGAAAGAAAAGAAAAGAAAAGAAAAAAGCAAATCAATAATAAAGATAATAAGGCATATAAAAAGAAGGCCTAACAAAAGATTCAAAAAAGCCATTATCAAAAAAGTAGATCTGAGATGGGCGTTGTGGCACATGCCCGTAATGCTAGTGACTTTGGAGGCTGAGGTACAAGTTCAAGAATAGCCTCAGCAAATTAGCAAAACCCTAAGCAACTTAGCAAGAGCCTGTCTCAAAATAAAAGGACTGGTGATATATCTCAGTGGTTAAGCACCCTGGGTTCAATCCCTGCTACCAAACAAAAAAAGTAGATCTGAAATATGTATATTTCAGATACATGAATATATATAATAAAAATATGCCTTCATTTGAAGTGCCTATGGACTATTGATGAAAACCAACCATATATTCATGATGTACCCTAAAACCTCAGTAAATTCTGAAATAGAAATAGGCAAAATTCTCTATGGGGGTAGAAGTACCATGGTAGACAGCAAGAGTTCCAATAAAAGAGTTGTCAGGATTCAGTAAATAAAAAGATAGGATAGCTAGACAGGTGGCACAAGCCTGTAATCCTAGCTACTTGGTAGGCTGAGGCAGGAAGATCACAAGTTCAAGGCCAACTTGGGCAACTTAATAGGACACTATCTCAAAATCAAAAATAAAAGGAAAAAGGACTAGGGATGTAGCTCAGTGGGAGAGTACCCCTGGGTTCAATTCCCAGTAACAAAGAAAAGAAAGATAGGATGTTTACTTTTCAAGTTAAACTTGAGTGCCATGTAAACAGCAGTTTTTTTAGTGTGTGATCCAAATATTGCATGGAGTATACTTATAATAAAATCATTTGTCTGAAATTTAACTGGACATCCTGGGTTTTACCTGGCAATTCCAAACTAAAAGTTTTCACCTGTCAATTCTGGCTCCTCATACAAGTGAATAAATAGGAAAGGAGGAGGTTATGATGGTTGGGGTTATTCATCCTGACCACTGAGAGGAAACTGGATTGCTTCTGCACAATGGTGTTGTGTAACTACATTTGTACAAATTTATATACGCATAAGTAAATGCATCAGAGCATTGTTCAGAATAGCAAAATACTAGAAACACCCATGGATCCATCAAAGGGGTTAACTCTTGACACATCTACACAATAAAATTCTGTACTGTTGTAAGCAAAAATTAATGCAGAAACTCTCTATATATAAACATGAAATTTTTCCAATATATACTGATCAGTGCAATAGCGAAGTAAGATGCAAAACTACATTTGTGTAATACAAGGGGGACAAATGAATGTCAGTAGAGGGGGCAGAGAGAGAAGAGGGGAGGGGAGGGGAGGGGAGGGGGGATAGTAGAGGATAGGAAAGGCAGCAGAACACAACAGACACTAGTATGGCAATATGTAAATCAATGGATGTGTAACTGATGTGATTCTGCAATCTGTATATGGGGTAAAAATGGGAGCTCATAACTCACTTGAATCAAAATGTGAAATATGGTATATCAAGAACTATGTAATGTTTTGAACAACCAACAATAAAAAATTTAAAAAAAAAACTACATTTGTGGTTGAAAAGAGGGAAAAGAAGAATATATGCTAATTTCTTAGCTTGCAGTAGAATAAGGAAACACTAGAAAGATGCAGGAGAAACCAATAAAAGGAAATCCTTGCTTGAAGAAAGAAGAAATGGAGTATATGGAGATAGAATAAGAGACTTCTTACTGCATACCTTTTCATGTCATTTTAAAATTTGGAATATATGAACACATTAGCTATTTTAATTAGCTATTCTAATTTAAAAATTAGTAATATTACTCAACATTAAAAGAAAAGAAAATCATGGCATTTGCAGGTAAATGAATGGAGTTAGAGAATATTATGCTAAGTGAAGTAAACCAATCCCAAATGCAGAATGTTTTCTCTGGTGTGAGGATACTGATCCATAATAGCGATGGGGGAGGGGGAGCATAGGAGGAATGCAGGAACTTTAGATAGGGCAAAGGGGAGGAAGGGCAAGCGAGGGGGCAGGAGAGCAGGAAAGAAGTGAAATGAGATGAACACCGTTACCCCAAGTACATGTATGAAGACATGAGTAGTATCATTCTACTTTGTGTGTAACCAGAGACATGAAAAATTGTGCTCTATAAGTGTACTATGAATTGAAATGCATTCTGCTGTCATATATAACAAATTAGAATAAATAGATAAAATTTAAAAGAAAAGAAAAAAATAGTAATTTAAAGTATTGTTTTCAGACTACTCTTACTCACCCCTCTGAACAGCTGAATTCTATTTGTGATCCAAAAGCGAGATCTGTCTTAATTTCCACACGCCCATTAGGTAAATCTCCTGGATTACTGCATCGTTTTTCTGAGAGAAAATTTAAAATGATAATTAGTGACTCTAAGATCTCGCATTAGAAAACAAAATTGAATGATCAAATTCTACCTCTGCATCCAGAAAAATCCAAATGTTAAGATTCATACTTATTTCTGAACCCAACTTACTTTAATTTGGAGGAACAATGCCATGAAATTTTATCTCATTTTTTTATGGTACACATTTTACCAAGAACCATGTGTCCTTGTGTAACAAAGGCTTAGATACTTCACTTTTGCCTGAAAATATCCTAGAGGGGGCTAAAAGCAGAATTACAGAGTTGGCATCTCTGTTTCCATTTTGCATCTGTCTCCTTTGCTCTGAGTCTACTTGGATTCCAAAAGCAACAAACAGGTCTGATGGATAAACATCTCATGATGCCTCAGAGCTATGGCTCCACTGACGAATCCTGAGAAAATGATGGTCCAGAGCACACATGGTCAATATCACCTGGTTAGCTGTGAAAAACCTCCAGCTCTTCAGACACCCAACCTTTGCCCTTATTTCCTTTCTATAAAACCTCAAAGTCATTGTCAGCCCCTTGAAAACAGGGCTGAGGACATGAGTGCCCCATCTCTTCCCAGTATGGCTGCACTCCTGAAAGTTCCTCGCCTGTCTTTCACCTTTACTTTCTGGAGACAGTGGCCTGACCTGATTTATTGGTTCCCTGGAGTCAGGTTTCTGGCCTTGGACTCTAGTAACCCTTGGTTACAAAAGGAAACCAAAAGACAAGGTATTAATTCATATGCCCTTTCTTTTGGAAAACATCACAGAGGCATCACCCACTGACAGGGAATCATCTCCATAGACCCAGCAGATATGTTGGGTGAGAATACTTTGGCAATTGCATTACCACTTTCTAGCCACTTAATTTTTTATAACTTTTCAAAACAGTTTTGAACTTTTCAACATATCAAAGCAAGGTTGGTGGTTCATTTCTTAAAAGAAGGGCTTGTTGAATCACTTCCTATAAATTGGAATTCTTTTTCAATGTAAACAGCCAACTCCTAAGGTTTCTGCTTTATTATGTTCTGTTTTTCAAACGTGGTTACATGAATCCCATTGAAACCAATAGTTGACAAATTGGATGTTTTCTAAGCCAGAAGTTTTGATCCTGAGACAATTTTGCAAAGCTGGAAAAAAGCAAAACAAGAAGAATAAACATTGATACTTACTGACACAGAAGACATCATAGTTCCATTTGCCAGTATATGCACAGGAAACTTGGGAACTTGAACTTGTCTTACTGTAGCCAGGGCGGCAGGCATAGCTCAGACTATAACCAGTTCTGAATTCTGTCTGGTTCGGTGCACTTATTGGAGAAGCAAAGCTTAGATTGGGTGGGGGACCACATTTGCCTGAACATCAAAATGACAAGAAGCACCAAATATTATATCTTGAGACACATCATCTCAGGGTTCTAGTAGTATGATTGTAGAGCAAAGACAATCGAGAAATATTGGGCGCTGGGGATGTGGCTCAAGCGGTAGCACGCTTGCCTGGCATGCGTGCGGCCCAGGTTCGATCCTCAGCACCACATAAAAATAAAATAAAGATGTTGTGTCCACCGAAAACTGAAAAATAAATATTAAAAAATTCTCTCTCTCTCTCTCTCTCTCTCTCTCTCTCTCTCTCTCTCTCTCCCTCTCCCTCTCCCTCTCTCTTTAAAAAAAAAAAAGAGAAATATTGGAACTCCCACGAGGCTCTCTGTTCAATGAATCCAGTGAGTGATCAGTACTATGCTTGCTGATAACGATAATAATTAAAGGCATAAATTTGTCCTTTCTCTACAATATATCAGATAATTTATCTAAAAAGGACGACAGCCATGAATTTTACAAGCCTATTGGATTCTTCATCTGTACTGACTCAATGTACCTATGCTAAGCCAGAAATCCCCACAAGTCAGCCTCAACAGAAATGTATTATTTCATTAAAAATAACATGACATAAGGTCAGCAACCTCATGAAAAGAAAACTGGGTGGCTGGAAGATGTGTATGAATAACACATTTTAAAATAAATATTCTCTGTGTCTTTTGGATTTTGAATGATATGGAGGAGGAGGCTTAGTGTCCTTGAAACATAAAAATCTTAATCCTACTTAATGAGAGAAGTGTTAGGGAGTTATGTTGGTCAAATTACATTGTGTGCATGTACAAATATGAAACAACAATTCCCATGATGATGTACAACTATAGTGCACCAATGAAAAATGTGGAAAGAGAATAAAACGGGACTGATTTACCTTTTTAGAGACACAATAGAAGTATAATCTTCAGTTTTCCTTTCTGAATAAAACCACAGACAGTGGAATTGTTCAGCTGGACTGACAGACAATATAAATTTGTTTCAAGTCATGGTGGGAGACTGATTGTTTTGGAAACTCCTAGAAAAGAAATTCTAGGAGAAAATATCTAGAAAATTGTCTCTTTCATGTATAAAGCAAATTCCTCTGAATTCCAGTTGGACAAATAAATTCTGTGGCTGAAACTGAATTGCTGCTGGAAGTTTAGTCAGTTCTCTTTCAGTCTACTTGAACATGTAGATGATCTCGATTTTCTTGTTGCCCATCTGAACCTGTCTCCCACTACTCACCATGAACAGTAACCAACAGAGCAGCGACCAAGGTCATTTGGAACAGAATTGGATCAGAGACTCTCCACAGATTACAGAAGGCCCAGGTTGCCATTTCCCCCTTTCTATGATGGGTTCCACTTGGTGGTCTTGGGGGGCACATGACCTGCCACTTCTCTGGCATTTTTTTTCTGCTGAAAGAATTCAATTTAATAAGTACTCATTAAATTCCTACTTGTCATAAAGCAGTAGAATAAATACCATGGGATCCCTGTCTTCAAGGAAATTGCAGCCTAAATTGAAAGAAAAAAGAGCATAAACATCATACCAAGACAAGACAGTGGGGGATGGCCTGTGCAGAAGTATCCTCTTAGAAGACAGATGAATTGCAAGTGGAGAGAGGAAGAGAGAGAGGGGGCCACATCTGAGCTAGGTATGCTGTGAAGTTAGAGGATAAATGCAGGTCATACTAGGGGAATAGCAGATAATTCTTCTGTTTGGGATGTTAGTAGTGTCTGTGATAAGGGGATAGGAGGGGGAAACTTTTAGCTATGTCTGAAGGGGCTGTGAGAGTCAAGTTTAAGAATTCATAGATTTTACTCTTTGGGGAATAAAGAGTCATTGTTTTTCATTTTTGTTTTAGTTTTTGATTTGTGCATTTGTTTTTAGCTAAGGTGTAACACAATTGTGTGGTTTAAGATCGCTATGGCAGAAGGAGACAGAAAAGAAACAGAGAGGTTGATTAAGATGACATTGCAAACTACCAGCTGAGCCATGCAAATGATCTGAACAAGGAAATAGCACCAGAGTTTCAGCACTCTCTTGTGTTTATAATTCATACTAAGCTCATGGCCATTTAAGAAGAGGGAGTTCAGCTGGATGTAGTGGTATATGCCTGTAATACTAGCTACTCAGGAGGCTGAGGCAGGAGAATTGCAAGTTCAAAACCAGCCTGGGCAACTTAAATAAACCCTGTCTCACAAAGAAAAAGTAAACAGGACTAGGGATGTAGCTCAGTGTTAGAGATCCTCAGAGTTCAATCCCTAGTATTGAAAGAAAAGGGGCTTCCCTCAATATTTCTCTAGAAGATGTTTCTCTCCCACATTATGGGGGTGGTAGTAGTTCGTAGTGGGTTCCTTCACACAATGTGGAGGGACCAAGGTTCTGCATGGAGTAAAGATACCTGGAAACTAAAACTCAGTTGTGAAGTCATTCCTTCACCTGTTGTAAGGCATGGGCACACATTCTTTCCCATGAGCTTTATAGGCAGCCACCAGGACATCTGTCAATGCATGTATACACCTACTGAAGAATTTACCTGATGAATTTGTTGACTGAAATATGCTTGCAGAATTTATACTACATGAATCCATGTGGTCTAATGAGGTTGGGAAGAGTCTCTCCCTCTTTCTCTGGCTCGTACTCTCTCTCTACCTCCATTCCCCCACTCATTCCCTAGCAGCCCCTCCCCATCTCTAGTCTCTCTTTTCTCTGCCCTTGCAATCTGGTGAAGCTCAAGACAGTAGAGAGAAAGGCAAGTTGCATAACATGAAGGCTAGCCCACTAAATCATCTGTGAAATTTACAAAATATGATAAATTTCTCCTACCCAATAAATACTTCTATGAGCTATGAAGCCAATAATTTTCTTTAAATTTGATATGTCAGTAGATTTGATATCGTATTGAATTTCCATGAAACTGATGATATTAAAAATACAGATGTGTTGACAAAAGAATTTGATGATGAAAAGTCAAAAGGATAATATAAAGTGAAAATTTCCCATATGAATTATTGCATTTGTTATATTCATGAGAAAAATATATATGTGGACTATCTTCAGAAAAAATATTTATGACTACAGTTATAGCTTAAATCCTTAGCTTTAAGAAATTGAACTCAGATAGCTAAAATGCTGCAAAAATATTCATTAGCTGTATTTTAAAAGAATATATTTGTAATCATTAAATTTATTCTAAATATTTCCTAAGCAATGTTATGTAAAATGAAATTTTGATATATTCAGCAAATTGGTTCCATTGAATCGACCTTTAGGAAGTAGTAGTCACTCAATCAGCTTTGGTGACTAACTTGTCAGTAGTTTGGACTGAGTCACTGGGTTCCATATGACCTGTTCTAGTCAACCAGGATTCTTGACTTTCCTACCTCCTACCCCTCCCCACATCACCCACCCTCTCTCTTTCCTCTTTAGCTTCTACTTATTCTGCCAGTCCTTTCTCCAATGTCCCCTTGTTTTCCAGGTCAGCCTCCATGTACCAAGTACAGTTTTGTATTTATAACTCTCCACTGACTTGGCTTGCAACAAACATCTCAGGTCTATCATCCCCACTAGATTATAAATGCCTTAAGTCAGAGGGTGGCCATCTATTCATTGCTGCCCTACACAGTACCTAGCAATGTGGCACACAAAGTCAAATTCCTCAGTGTATGTTTGATTAATGCACACCCCAAAGCACCTAGTGCTGAAATATGTCTCAAAGAGAAATGATACTTGTTTTGGTTTGGTTATGAGGTGTCCCCCCAAAGCTCCTGTGTTAAAGCAGGAATGTTCAGAGTGAAATGATTGGATTGTGAGAGCTGTAACCTAATCAGTCCATCCTAGTTTGAATGTACTGACCTGGTGGTAACTGTAGGCAGACTGAGGGTGGTTGAAAGAGGTGGTCACTGGGGGTGTGCCCTGGAAGGGGCCATCTTCCCTCAACTTTCTCCTTTCTGCTTCCTGACCACCATGAACAGAGCAGCTTCCCTCTGCCACACTTTTCTGCCATAATGTTCTGCCTCACCTCAGACCAGAGCAATGGAGTCAGCCTACCATGGACTGAATCTCTAAAACCTTGAGCTAAAATTAACTTCTTTTCCTCTTCGTTGTTCTTATTGGGTATTTTGGTCACCGTGGTAAAAAGCTAACATAATACTGTTTGATATCCACACTATTTGTTTTTTAATTTTGAGTTTGTTTCAGGGGTTTTATACGATGGTTTGTTTGTTGGGACCAGGGATTGAATCAGGGGTGCTAAACCATGGAGCCATATTCCCAGCCCTTCTTTATTTTTTATTTTGAGACAACACTAAGTTGCTTAGGGTCTCACTAAGTTGCTGAGGCAGGCTTTGAACTTGTGATCCTCCTGCCTCAGCCTCCTGAACTGCTACATGTTCCAACATACCTGTCACACATCTGTATTTTAAAGAAAATTGACCAATTTTATGCTAAGCCCTTTTACATCACTAACCTTAAGTCATCAAATCATCAACCGATTGTAAGGGAGGGGCAATGAAAGAGGGAAAGAATAAACAAAAACTAATTCTCCTCCCTCCATGGGTTATGAAACAGACACACAGACATGACACCATGATGAGGAAGTTATTTCACTCCCTTTATCTCAGTCTCACTCTGAGGCCACAGCCACAGAGCTAGGGACAGAGGAGGGCAGTGTTCCCAGTACCTTGGGACTATATCTGGATTCAGACCCAGATGCTGTGAGTTTAAATTCTGGTTCCACCATGTAGGAACCAAGTGCCTGTGGGCAAGACATTGAGCCCCTCCACACCCATTTCCTCTGTTATGAGAATGATCGGAATGCACTCTACTGTCATGTGTAACTAATTAGAACAAATGAAAAAAAATGAGAGTAATAATCATACATGTCTTTAGGAATTGCTGAGAGGGACTTGATGGTGTTTGGGTGGCACATAGTAAACATTCAGAAGAGATGTTAGAATTGGCGTGGGATGTTACTCTGCCAAGAAGAAGAGTGCCTAGAATTCAAAAACATCATCTTCAGAATGATCTGAATAATGGATTGCATCACCAGGGGGAACTTTACACTCCAGTGCAGAGTGAAAGCCACCAACATGGGGACAGAAGCCCTCGGTCTGATATCCTCTGTGGCTCTTGGCACACTGAGACCCAATGTGACACCCAGAGCAGAGAGACGCTGGTGTCCCAAGGGCTACCTTGAGTTTATTTCTGTCTTACTCTCAACCTTCTTCTGGGAGGAATTCACACATACCTATGACCCTCATCATCAGACATGCGTCACTTATAGACCTCTGGGCCCAAATGCTTCTACAGATATAAAAACGTATGAGCTCCTTAAATTTAATTATTAATAATTACCTTATTCTGCCCCATTTGAATCTCCTTACATGTAAGTTTTAAGTCATTCAAGCCTGTCTTCTTTATTCTGGTTGCTAATTAGTGAAATATCTGTGCTAAACCTTAAAACTATGTCTTTCCTAAGTTGGTGAAAGAAATTTTAGCAAAGTTAGGAGGAAATATTTCCTCTTCCCCTGCAACTGCAGAAGAGCAGATAATATCTGCATGGTAAAACTGACTTTGCAAATGTTATTTCCCACAAAAGCGTTTTCTAGACTTTAGAGATGGTTGTTCTGCTGCTTGAAAGTAACCTTTAACTTTAGGAAATACGTACTTCTTACTAGTTATCTTAACAAATTAGTTTTTGTCTGGGATAATATTTAAATAATTTCTCTTTCCCAAAAGTTACAAACATTTATGAGTTTTCTTTGTATATCCAGAAATACATAATTATACTTTCCTCTTCACCTGAAACCCTGAATGTAAACCAAAACTTGGGACGCTGTTAGATTTCTTATTTAAGCAAAAAAAACTCCTTTTTAAAATTTAAGTTTCTATTATCAAAGTTCAGATTTTTCAACCACGTCATTTGTATCTCTTAGGCACTTTGAATCCAACATATCTCAAATTAAATTTCCTGCTTTACCTCTGTTTTCTGTTTGGGCTGAAGTAACAAGATACCACCCATCTCCCAGATGAGAACCCTGAGTCAGGCATATCATCTCTCGTCTTGTGCCAGCTTTGCATGTTCAGAATGACCGAGTCCTGTCAAGATGGCCAGAGCAGGAGCACTAGAATCTGTCACTCTGTCCTATGTTCTACTTCCAAGTTTAAGTTCTCATAATTCCCTTCACCCCACCCCAGACTTCTGCAAAAACCTCCAAACATTTGTAGCTAGCTTCTATATTGATAAATAATGTCTCTAAAAAGCAACTGACATTGTCACTCTGCTTAAACATTTATGTGGTCCCCAATCCTTGTAGGTCCCCATTTGTCTCCAAACTTCCTACTTGCCTCTTTTGCAAATAGAATAATGCTTCTACCTAATGAAGGTATTCACCTTTCTCAAAACACATTCTGAATTAAAAACAAACAAATCTGAAAACACCTTGGAAGCATTTGTACAAATGTTCTTACCTTTGGTGCCTCCTTTTTTCACTACCTAGATCAAATGTCACCTCCTTGAAGAATTGCCTGCCTCCATCAAGAAAAGTCAATGTCTTCCCTGTATCCCTACTACTTTCCTAATACCTTACTTGAACACCACTTTATATTGTAACTGTGTATTTACTATTGTTTCTTAAAATATATTGTGATACCCTAAAGTCAAGGAAGGCATTTATTCAACTTCCTATCTCCAACCTGGTATTGTAACTGATGTATTATAGCTATCCAATAATTGTAAAATGAAGCTCAATTTAGTTTTACCTTCAGAGTGAGAAAAGTTACCTATCTCACTGAGGACCAAAGGAAAGAATGTGTGTGATGTGCCTTGTCAACTTGGCAGAGAGAAGAACCAGGCTTTAGACTTTCCTCATGAACTCTCAAGATGTCCTGGTTTACTTCCTCAGCTGCTCTTTGGGTAACTCAGCAGAACTTGCAAAGAGATCAGCAAACCACAGAGCGTGGGGATGGAGGACTTGTGAGTTGAGGAGAACTGAGCTTGAGTTCTAGAGATGCCACAATCTAATTCTGTGATCTTCAGGAAGCTACAATCAGCTTCTTAGAACTCAGATTCCTCATCTCTAAAAGGTGACTTAAACTTAGGTATCTATTATATTGCCTACCAATTCTGTAACTGCCCGATAAAAAGCTGAGATGACTCTAGCAAATGCCGCAGAGTTCAGTGATATTGTCCTCTGTTTGTTCCCTAAGGAAATGAAACCAACTCAAGAACTATGGTCAACATAGTGGGTGTCTCGTAAAAAGCAATGTCAGCACTTAACAATGCAGTACAATTTGAGAGACATTGGGAAAATCTTCCATCCCTAAATTTTTCCTTCTTTAGTGATTCTCTTTTAAGTTAATGTATTTCTTTTGTCTGAATTCCCCTTTTTAAATTTCTGATTGCCTGGGAGCTTTGGCTGTGGCTCAGCGGTAGAGCGCTCCCCTCACACATTGGATACACTGGGTTCGATCCTCAGCACCACATAGAAATAAATGAATAAAATAAGGGTATTGTGTCCAACTACAACTAAAAAATAAATATTAAAAAAAGAATTCATTAAAATAAATAAATAAATAAATTCAGATTGCCTCTGGAGAAAGATAATATTTGTCCCTAGTCTCAGGCAGAGTCTCCTTCCTTACACTGGGCTCTCAATCACATTGTTTACAAACTTCAGAAAGAACTTGCTTCCACACCCCACCGTTCCTGGAACCTCCTTATCTCTCTGTCAACGTCTTCCTTCTTTGCTCATATTACAGTCAAAGGTACCTCTAAGTTGAATGCAGACCTTATTGGATGCTTCTGTCACTTCCGTATGCTCTACTTTTCATTCTCCTAGTAGCACCATATTTAGGGACAGTATAAGAGTCAGCAAAGACATAAGTAAAATGAGGACCAAAACAGTATGGTGCCCTGTCCAACCAAGGGAGAAGAGACTTACAAGAAGGAAGGCTAATCAACATTGCCAAATTTGGAAAGTGAGGGAGAAAACTAGCTGGGAGGCTGACCAATGTCTTCCATTACCAAATCTAAAGGACTTTACTGTCAGCAATGGAAATTTGAAGAAGTTAATAAAATCTAATTTCATTCTAATGAAATTGCACCAATTTTCAGAGTACGGACGATAAAAACCAGGTCTCTTACGGTTCCACTTGGGAAGTCAGATTGGCTTCTTGCCTCCACTCCTCTTTGTGAGGAGATGATGAAGAATCAACAGACAAACCCAGCTCTTAGATAAAATAGCATGAGCAATATTGTCTTACACTACTTTTTTGCTTTATTAACATACATTATTACTATTCCCCCATTTATAATTTTAAAAATCTAGGCTCAGAACAGGTTAAAAGTACTTTTCAAATCAAACACCCTTCATGCAATACTTCTGCAAAGATTTCTGCTGAAAATACTGTTGAGTTTTTATCTGTCTTATTGTTCCAGTCCTGCACTCTCTACAGGGTCAAACCATCAACCTTACTCCCTAGATCCCCCAAGTGTTCAGTAGTCCACTCACCTTTAATAGCTGAGGAAGAAGAAGGCTCTGATGGAGTCTTGATCTCTATAGTCCTAGATCTTTCCAAGATTAGGGTCTATCATAATATCCCAAAGTTGACTAGCAATTGCTTCACCAAAAAGTCCCTGAATTCCAGACATGTAGCTGGCTGGTCAGGGATTGTTGAATGAAGATGGATGAGCAGAAATTCTCCCCTGGCCCTGTGAATGATTAACAGCAGAAATAGGGCAGCAATATTTACCTAAACTCCCTCCTCTTTACTAGCCCTCATTCTCGATACCGTGTTGCAATCATTTATTTTCTCCTTTGCCAACCATTTCCCCTAAGTGAAGAAGGTAATTTGAATATGATGCCAGAATTCCTTCTCTCTCTTTTCATAAACACAAGGTTATGCAAGATGCAATCCAGCTATCTGGAAACCTTGGATACAGCAGGGTTCAGACAAGCTTCATCAAAATGATCTAGTTTCCATGACATGAAGTCAAGAGGCGCTCTGGGGACTGAGGGTCTTGCCTTGCACTGTCCTCCATCCTATCCCAAGGCAAAGTGAAAGGTGGAGAATTTCTCAAACATTCATTGAGTTCTTGCTATGTGCTAAATGCCTGGAACATACTTGGAGCTCAACAAATGTCAACTACCACCCCCACCACCATTACTATGATATATTGGACACCTAAAGACCAGAAGCTGGTCTGTCACTGATGGCTATTCAGAAGAATGCAATCGGGGGTAGCTATGTTTACTATCACTTAGATCTAGGAAGCTACCCCAAGCTCTGACTTTGTCCAGTTACTCTATTCACCCTAAAGCTTCAGAGTTGTGTCCACAAAGGACAGCTTTTGTAAGTAGTTTTTCTAAGAGTGCAAAATTTTCCATAAAAAATACTGAAAGTGCCACAAAGACTTCTGAAAAGGAGGAGTTAACCACAGAGGTTGAGTTCATCAAGGAGGTGTTGATGGAAGACATGAGATTTAGAACAGACTTGGTGAGGTAGAAGGTATTAGAGGAAGATGAGAAGGATATTAGAGGGAAAGAAGACCCTGCTCTATCACAGAGGTGAGAGATGACAAGCACGAGTGTAGAGGGAGAATATGGTCTGTGCAACAGGAGGGTGAAATTGGAGAAAATGGCATCTTTTAAGTTGGGTCTCCAAAATACCATTGTCCAACACATCCTGCTTTCCACTGTAATGGCTGCAAATTTTTCTATCCAGGTCACCAAATTGTCGTGTTCCCAGCAGATCATCTTGCTTCCCACTTTACTAAAATCATTCTACATTAGCCCCATCCATGTCCAATTTTCTCTCCTATTCACTCCTGATTCAGAGAATGACTTCTTTTCTTCTCATTTTTACTGTGTCTCTCATCCTACTCCCGCCATCTTGCCCAAACCTCCAATTCCATTTTCCTTCTTTAGTGTGATGCTGCACTTCTCAGAAGTGGGACCTGTACCTTCTGCCTACTCTTTCTCATCAATCACTCCCCATTTTGCCTTCCCATCTGACTTCCACCCACCCTCAGACCCACACACTTCTCTGGGGCATGTCCTTATCTCCAAATCCAAAATTTCTTTATTTTATTTCTTATAATTTCTCTGTAGCTCTGACAGTGGTGACAGTTTCCTTTCTAAACCTTTCTTCTCTTTTGACCTCTATTACCCCAAATTTTCCTGATTCTCTTATCTTACTAATATCCTTTTTTCAGTTATTGTTATTTCCTTTTCCTCCTCTTCATTTCTAAGTGTGGAAACATTCCATGTCCCTTTAATTTTTTTTTCTTTCCACCATTTGAATAAATTTACCTACTCTCACAACTCTATTTCCAATGAGAGGATTATCCCATCCCACACCTTTATCTTTGATTCCTCTGCTAAACTCCATACTTTTGTTGTTGTTGTTGTTGTTGCCCATTGAACATATTCCAATATACCTCACACTCAGCACATCCAAAATATCTTGTTTACTGTCCATCAGTTTCACCTTGTGATCCCAACTTTAATCTAGATTCTTGCACAGAATTTCAAGTTCAACTTTGAACTCCTTTTTTTTTCCTTAATGCTCCAACGTTCCATCAATTAACAAGCTGAATGATATGAGTTTCAAAATGCTTCTCGTTTCTGCTACTTCCTTTTCACTTCTGCTACTGTCAAACCAGTTCAGGTTATCATTGTCTCTTTGTGGATATCTTAGTCTGCTTTCTGCTGCTATAACAGAATGCCTTAGAAAGGGTACTTTATTAAGAAGAGATATTTATGTCTTACAGTTTGGGAGGCACCTGACAAGGGCCTTCTTGTTACATCATCTCATGGAGGAAGGTGGAAGGCAAGAGAGCACAGGGATAGAGGAAAAGGAAAAGGGGAAGAACTCCTTCCCTATTGCAGGAAACCACCTCTGCAATAAGTAATTCAATAATATCAATCCATTCATTAGGGCTCTGCTTTCATAACCTAATCACCTCTTAGAGATTCCACCTCTCATCACTGCCACACTGGGGGTTGATTAAGTTTCTAACATATGAACTTTGGGGCATTCTCAAACCATAACTGGTGACCATTGCAGTAGCACATTTTTTGGTTTCTCAGTCTCAATTTTTTTTTCTGCTTCAATCAATACTATATACAATTGTGAGAAAAATCTTCTTCTATGCTCTGTCCTTATTATTTCCTTACTTGAAAGTCTTCTATGTCTACTCATTGCCTAAAAAAAATAAATTCTCTAATGTGCCATTCAAAACCTTCTGAACTATCTTTAACTGATCTTTCCAGTCTTTTCTCTTACCACTTCCCATGCTTAATTCAGGCCAACTTAGACTGCATAGTGTTTCCTAATCATCTTTCCTGCCTCTGTACAGTGCTTTTAATATATAATATATTATAAAAAATTCATTTTAAAACATTAAAGTACTTTAAGAGAATAAATGCCTATAATTTCAACATTTTAAGACAATAGTTTTCATCTATGTATATTATAGTCCAGTCCTTTGCCACAAGAATGGAGGTCTTACATAAATATAATCATGTTATTTATTATTATTCTATTTTTACTTGAGATTACATTTTCAAGATTTTCTACTACTTTATAATTATAACTGTAAAATGATACATAACATTGGATCTATTATACATTGTAAAATATTTTCCTAAAATTGGACAAATACTTACAAGGTCTTGCTAGTACAGTTATTAGAGACAATAATATAATAAATACCTTCGAATGAAAATCATTTGCTACAGTTAGATTAATCCTAACGGTGTACTTACTTGATTTAAAAACTTATGGCTCTCTTGCTCCATTTTAAAAAACTTATTTCCACTCAAAACATCCTCCTCCTTACTTTTTGTCTCTCTTACTTTTAAAGGCCGAAATAACTATAATATATTCCTTAACAATTTTCTTCCCAGACAGAAATGATCTTTTTCTGTACTCTCACAGCACAGTGATCTCTGAAAAGTATTTACTTCATTTTTACTAGCCTGAAATATTGTCTTAAATACACTGGTCTTGTGTCTACTAAAATACTCTAAGATACTTAAGAGTCCTTATTCTCCTTTGTAACTTCACCTGGAGATTTTCCATTATTTCAAGCTCTCTCAAGTATTTTGGCTTTAATTTATCCAGATTTCTTGTGTGCTACAGTGGGGGTCAGGCTGAGGGATGGGAGAAGGCTATAGCGTCAGCTCAATATGACATTGTGATGGAAAGCCTCAGGATTCTTATTTCTTCTATCCTCTAAAAAAGAAGAAAATATATTCACTTGTGTTGCATTGTCTCAAACCTCCTGGTAATGCAAGACTGGGTTCCATCCAAAAGGCAGTAAGCAATATTATTGAAGAAGATCAAGAAATCTGGCTTCATAAAACTGATGTAGCAGAGAGCTGGGGTCCTAACTCTACATCTGTCTGAATGGGTCATTTTAAGGATATAACTGTTCTGACCCTATCTTTTCAGAATAAGAGGTTAATTTTTGCCTCATAAATTTTGGGTTATTTGAGGTTAATTTTTGGCTCATAATTCATGTCTCATATGAAGTCCAGTCTTAGTTGAGATCCCAGCTTCCTCTTTCTCCTTGCAGACAGGAAATTAAATTCTCCACAGTCCATCAAAGTGGTGCCAAATGTTGTCTTAAACAGATAACAACCACACTTGGTCTTTTCACATTCTAAGTATGACAATTTGCACAGACAAACACACAGAGACACATGCAGTATATTATACATTTGCAGTTGCCTTCTATGAAGTTGCATTTCAACCCAATAAGAGACAAACTGATACCAATTTCAGAACCAAGAGGAAAATTTATTCATAAGTAAATTTGTATTACCAGTCTACTCAGCTATTGCATTACGACAATAGTTTTGCCTCCAACTCAGCTTTTTTCATCTCCAGAGAAGATTTTAATTCTTCTATTGTTAAACCACTTTCCTTCAATCTTTTCATAAATTTCTCTATGGCACTGCAAGGGTTCTTATTCTCCTGAAAGGCAAGGTGAAAAAACAAATTATTTTGAAGTTTTAATTGATAGAATGAGATCCAGCTCTACACCCTGAAGTCAGGAAGCAACAAGAAGGTCCCTGAATGGGGATAGGAGTCAAAACCATGGAGCTCAGGTGGGATCTGGGCCTTCAACATGATGAATCATTTACACTTTCTGTCCTAATAAAAATATTTTAATATTTCCACAGTAATAAATATGGTCTAAAAGAAGAATCTCAAGGAAAACAAATTGTTCAGCGTTTGTTGCAGTCTAGAAGAAGTTTAGAGCCTCTTCAGAGTAGTACTTACAAATCTCAGGCATTAAGTTTAAGAACCTTGTTCTATAAAGCACATGAGACAATAATGCCTACCATTATTATGAGGTATTTATGAGGGCTTTATGAGGTATTTGTGATGAAGGTGGTAAATGGAAATGTCCTTATATTGAAATGTGAATCAGTGGTTTATGAGGCCCCTTCTATAGTCAGGCCAAGGCCCACCCATTCAAAAACATTATACCAAATTGAAAAGATATTAACTGAACATGAACCAGAAACAATGGCCAAGCCCCAGAGACACAACTGTGAATAAGACAAACAACGGCCCCCACTTACCAATGCCTTCTCAAACCCAGTCTGTAAACATGGTTTGTGGATCCTCTCATAGGTAAGTACACTTCCCGGGTCCCCATCAATGCCCAGCTGCTTCTGTGGGCCCTCTGGGTGGTTCCTGAGCCGAAGTTAGAACATTTAGCCCTTTCACTTTCAAAATAGAGTAAGTGAGGCTACCTGGGTAGTTGTATTTCAGGCTGTGATAGAATCCACCTCCCTGCCCCATTACGGCCCCAAGCCGTAATGCATGCTTATCTCATTATTACAAAACAGTTATAAAGTAAAACCATTCTCCTGGGGGGGGGGTGGAAGCAGAGTGGGAGGATCCATGGGATGAGTTGACACCCATAAAACAGAGAGGTGAGAAATTCTGAATTAGTGTATTCCTGCACAGAGTTTTTGGGTAAGGAGAGTGAGGGAAGAAGTAGCTAATCATTCTATAAACTAATAAGGCATCTGCCATGTAAGCTCTGGAAAGCAGTAGAAAGTTAGAGATACTCCTCAAAAAAATCTTAGTGAACGGGCTAATGAGTAGCGGTAGCTTTTAATCAGAAAAACATAAAAGTAGACTTCAAAGTCCAAGGAAGTCCAATGGAACTGAATTGCCAGTGAAGCCACGTGACTCATTAAGAATAAAACAAGGAAAAGAAAAGGCTAGGCAACCCATCAGGTGGGAGTCTGGCAGTGTAAACTGAGGCTAGACTGCAATTAGGAATGCTTCAAGGTCTAGCCCCTAAATATTTATATTTTTGAACTTCTGTGTGTTTTTTTTTTAATTTCTTTTTTTGTTCTTTGATTCCTTAGAAAAACGTACTTTTGCGGGGGGTGGGGGCAGTGTGGGTATTGAACTCAGGGTGCTCAACTACTGAGCCACATCCCCAGCCCAATTTTGTATTTTATTTGGAGACAGGGTCTCACTGAGTTGCTTAGTGCCTCGCTGTTGCTGAGGCTGACTTTGAACTCACGATCCGAATAGCTCAGGCTCTTGAGCTGCTGGGATTATAGGCATACACCACCGCTCTCTGCCCAAAACATTTAAAAAACTGAGATGGAAAAAATGGTACTTTCAAGAGGATACGTAAGATATTCTAACAGGATCAGTCTGCTTTCCAGGGGTTGGAGAAGGACCACAACGAGCTAACACAGTTCTCAAAATCGGAATGAGCCCAGAATCCTAAAGCAGGAGGTTGTCAGGGGACTAGCTGGACACAGACTGGGTCATTCCTCAAACAATTCTGCCCAAGAGCAAGATTTCATATTCAAAGGCTGTCCGCGCTTACCTCTCCCCACAGGAAGAACTGGTAGACCCCGAGTCGGAATTTCCTCCTTCACAATGTCCGTGAGATATATCCCCATGAGGGTCACTGTCTCCTGAGGAAAAGGAGTCCCAGAGGACAGTGGTGAGATTCAGTGATGCTGAGTGCAAACCACCCCGCACAAGCGGCCTAGGCCAGCACCTGCCATCTCCAGAGCAGTATAGAGGGACCTGGGGACTTGCTCTCCATTCACTCCCTTCTCATCAAAGTCAGATTTCTCAGCCAGCCTGTAGCATACCTGTCATCCCCATGTCTCAGAAGGGAGGCTGCGGCAGGACTGTCAGTTCATGGGAAATTTAGGAAGACCCTGTCTCAAATGTTTTAAAAAGGTAGTGGTGGGGAAGTGGGGGAACAAGGGTTGAGTGCCCCTGGGGTCAATGCCTGTGCCACAAAGAAACAAGATCAGATCTGTACATGGGGAAAAGCCCTCCCCAGGTTCATCCCCTGAATTGTGAGGGATTCTGGAGTACTTTCTAACTGGCAGGAGCTCAAGGAAAAGAAATTTAAGTTGTAGAGATGCTATTTGTTAATGCACAAGAAAATAAAAATTAGACCCTAGGTGAGGGCAGAAGTAACTTGAGACAGGAGATGAAGGATGTGAGCTCCATGGGGCTGACACCTGCTGAAGAGGACAGGTCTATAGAACTGGAAATGACACATTAGGAGTGGTGAAATTCGATTCGATTCGGTCTCTTTCAGTGGCAGAAAAGAAACTCCCTGGCATGAAAAAAATCATTTTGGCCCTCTCCATTTCTAATATTTTATTTATTTGTTTGTTTGTTTATCGATCTATCTTTCTGTTGGTACTGGGGATGGAGCCCAGGGGTTCTTTACTACTGAACTACATCCCAGGCCCCTTTTATTTTATTTATTTTTCATTTTGATACAGGGTCTCACTAGGTTGGCTTCAAGCTTGGGATCCTCCTATCTCAGTCTCCCAAGTCACTGATATTACAGACATGGGACATAAGGCTGGGCTCAGCCTCTAATATAACAAGATAATTTCGAATTATCTTAAACTTCTAATATTTTAAGATAATTAGGTTAAATATTATTATGTATAAGGTTATTTATAATGTCTTTTTCAGTTCTGAGATTGCATGAGGCTAAACTTGGTGATCAAAATTAAAGGCTGAACAAAAGGTATATTAAAGGTCTTGAAAATAAATAGCTTGAGTAAAATCAGAAAATTATAAAAAAAAGCATGTATAATATAAACCGGTTTTGAAAATCAGGATAGGTCCTTGTTCCCTCATGTTGAAGATTAAACACCTAAGAAATGCCTAGGAAAGAGCAAAAAGTAAAATTTACTTAAGAAACAGAACAGAGAGAGAGAGACTCCTCTGGCGAGGAGGGTGTCCAGGGCTGGTACTCAAGGGAGTAGGGGTATCTTGCCTCTCTTATAGATTTCAGGTTTTCTTTCCTCATGTCCCCTCCTCCCACTCTGCCTACGTGACCACAAGTGGCCAAAAGGGCAGGAAGAGAGTCACCCAGGAGGTGATTGCTTGTGTTGGAAAGTATGATTCTTTCCCTCCCCCAGAGGCTGTTAGCAATAGGGTGATGGGGAGTGCTATCTACCCATTTCCTTTTCTTTGATAATCAGCTACCTGTCCTTTGCCCTGGTCTCAATATAACACAATTTTTGTAAAACAGTCACACACAAACATGCACAGACAAAAAAAAAAAACGGTCTGTAAATAATATATCAAGATTTTCCTAATGCTTATCTCTAACCTCCCCTATGCCATAGGCTTGTAGGTAATGATTTTTTTCCTTCTATTTTCTATATTGTATCACTTGAGTAAGTTTTTAAAAGAATTTGTAAAAACTAAAAGACTGAGTTCAAAGACTGTACAGAGAAAATAAAAAAGGATTCCCATGAGTTGATGGAGGAATTCCAGTTTAGAGAGGGTTCTGGTAACTTTTAAAAAGTTCAGTTTTGAACTGAAGGAGATGATGTTGATCTGAGATCTAAACACAAAATAATGTGCTTTACAGGGACCTAAGAAGCTCCTCCAAGATCTGAGCAATTAAGTAACACAAAAAACGATGCTATATGTGGGAGCCAGGGCAGAAACTTCTAAATTAAAAGAGTAAAAGATTTGGAAGAAATGAGGAAATACTACAAACCCATGTCAAGCTATATTACATACATGATGTGGTACAAAAAGCATGTTCTGGGTACTCCCAAGTGCCCGCATAAGAGAGCTCATGAAGTATGTGCTTTAAGCTCTTCTCCATTTATTATCTTAGTAGATACAGAAGTCACATACGAAGAGTGTAATATTACATCTCACTGACATAAGTGGCCATTACTCATATTGTGAGTAATATTAGATGAAATTAACTTTTTCTTTTTTGCTAATATGATTAGTAAGATATTTGTATCTAATTTTAATTTCCAGCTCCCTGAGGCTCAAGAGAAAGAGGCAAGGAGGATCCAGGCCAGCCTGGGCAATTCAGAAAAAAATAATCATGGTGGGGTGTGGCTCTGCAGTAGAGTCCCCTGGAGCCCAATCCCTAGTACTACAAAAAAGAAAAGAAAGGAAGGAAGGGGGCGAGGGGGGGG
>NW_026000016.1:39237532-39324598 GCF_001458135.2 Marmota marmota marmota
GGAGGGGGGGTGGGGAGGGAGAAAGAACAAGACATGGAATAAATACATCCAACTTAATACCTCTGAGAGGTTTGAATTTTGCTGATACAAAGAGGGACTTTCACCTGTTATATATAATTTTGCAATGAATGACTCATGGTCTTTTCCCTGTCTGATTTGTGTAGTTTTTTCAAATAAAAACATTAAATCATACTTGATCTTAGAAAGAGCCCTTGTTTGGATGCCATTCATTTCATTGGAATATCACTTGAGATTTGTTTCTGTGAGCTCAGTTTATTTCTTGACTGTTGGCTAGATCTAATCCTATTCCCAGATGCAAAAAAAAAAAGAGGAAAGCATTGCAGGGATATGGGAATGACTAGGGTGACAGTGTGCTAATCAGGATGTTTGGGATTCCCGGTGATTTCTCTGGTACTTACTACTCTTGCAGATGGGAAAGGGAGGTGACCAGGTGTGGTTCTCTAAGCACTGGCTCCAACTGCTGCCCTGGAGGATGTAGTGGTCATTGCACTTAAATGTGATTTTGTCACTTATATTCACAGGCCTGAAGAACTGAATTTCACCATTCACCAGCACAGGGTCAGGACAGTGGCCCACTGAAGAAGAAAACTGACAGTGATCTAAATAGCCTGTCCCAGCAAATTCTTGACCTTCTCAGACACCAGTGAAAAAAACAGCAAATCATATCAATACAGGTTTTGATAAATAGGGCAGAAATGGTCTTGGCTAAGCAACTGAATTTGCTAAACACAATGAAGCACATAACTAGAAATCACCAATAGTATATTCATTATCCTGTTAAGCATTCCTCAAAATTCTTGGGCCTATGTTTTAAGCAAATCTTGCCTTCCCTTTCATCCAGCCAGCACTAGGCTCATTTTTTTGTTTGTTTGTTTTATTTTTTTTCTTCCCATGGTGTGGAAAAACAGGAGAAAGTGCAGAGGGATATGAATTCCTTCATGTAAATGAAGGATAAAAATATTGGTATAGGTATACAGACAACATAAATTTTTCCCAGTTCAAAATATATGAGGAGTGAAATATAAAATATGATGTTTTTACTTCAAAATAATAAAGTAAGTATATAAATGAAAAAGGTGTGGCTATGTATTGGTAACTGATGAAGCTGTGAATGAGTATCTATGTTAACTTGACCTTTCTGACTTTGTATATATTTTCCTATATTATTTTTTAAAGCAGTTTTTAAAGCAGTACAATATTAAATACATTACAATGAAAAACAAAGTAGTTTTAGTGTATGAAAAAAATTTAAAGGGCTGAGGGTGTTGCTCAGTGGTGAAGCATTTACTTAGCATGTGCTATGCCCTGGATTTTATCCTCAGCACCAAGAAGATAAAACAAAATAAAAATGAAGAGAAAACCTTTTTCCTAGCTGTAGGAATAATTGATTCTATTAATGCAACTAAATTAATACCCAGTAAGAGTTGATCTTGTGTCTTCCCAGAGACATTCCACCACTAAGCTACTTTAAAAGGGCATACCTAGAAATTGAGATTTTTTTAAAAAAATAAAGTTTTAGCTAGACAACAGGAATGAGAATGTAAAAGAATATAGCCAGATAACAATATGGGCAAAGAAGCAGAGTCAGCCAACTCACAGCGACACTCAGTGGTGTAGGCATTCCATCCCTCAGAGGCATTGCAAAGAAAGGTTTTCTTTCCTACCAGGTGGTAGCCCTTGATACAAACGTAAGTCCCCAGCATCTGTCCTTCCACCTCCTTTACAATAAATATGCTGTTGTTCACTGGGGGAAGTTCTAGACAGCTCTCTGTTGAAAGAAAAAACAAATTGGCATATCACGCACTACGAGGAAGCCCCTCTAGATCCCTGTGTCCGTGTCTTTTTGCAGGATTATTGGTCCTGATAGCTTGTACTCTTCCATATCCACATACATGCCTGCCCCTCCCTTTCTCAAGATTTCCAAAGTTATATTTCCAAAAGGATATCAGGCATTCCACTCAAATTCAGCCATAAGTTATCTACTACACAAACAATTCCCTTCCCAAGTAGAAATTCTGGAGTTTATAACAAATATAACCTCTCAGAATTTTGACATTGGTACTAGTTTTGCTCCCAGAATAGAAGAGGAAAGTCAAGGGTAACCACCCACTTCAGAAAGCAGAGTCATCCTTAAATACACAGTAAGCTCACATGAATATGGAGCATTAGGTGAAGTAACTTGATATTTTTTGATATCATAAATGTAAATTTTATTTTTCAAACAAATATTATTTTGGAAACAAATCTCACAAGTGTAAATTTCGCCAAAACCCTAGACAGAATGCCTTATAACCCTAAATCTGAGATTAAGTGCCTTGTAAGCTGAGTTTAAAGAAAGCATACATACCATCTAAGGCAGAAATCAACCACATGACTGGTACAAGACAGCACACGAGCCGATAAAACATCTGGCGATCAATTACTCGACAAATATGTACATATATATACATCCCCTGCCACAGGAAATAAGAGCAATAAGAAAGTTGGTATGGGTAGGGGCCTTGCAAAAACACAAAGCTGGTTAAAGAGCTGCCAGTTTTAGCAGCCAGTTTCAGAAATGTTCCAGTCCTTTTCAACTGAGGTTTATTCCTCCCCAACAGATGTGGGCCAAATAATCTTGCCATGAACTTGATGTCTCAATATTTGCCAGTGTTTACAGTCCACCTTCTGCAACTCTCTAGCACTGGGGGTAGAGACTGGGTGCCAATCAATGATACATTCCCAGATAGGAGCCAATGTTCTGTGCCACTTCCTCCCCTTCTCCCAAACACCAGATTTTCAAAGGCTGTAAAGCAACACTGAAGACAAAGCTCAAGAAAGCAAACTGACCTTACCTGTCTCTATCCCTCCATGATAGTCCTGATTCCAAATCTGAGAGCTCCTAAGTCCTGCATTGACACCTTTGCCTCCTTTGCCAAGACTATTCCCACTCTGTGGCTCTTCCTGGGGCAGGATATGGCCTGAGATCAGTTAACCAAATGAATGAAGAGAGGTGAGAGGAATGTTTTGGTTTCTTTCTTTAGGAAAGAAAAGCACAATACATTGCTTTGCGATTCTTTAGCATCTTGTTCACAACTATTGTAACACTTAGTTGGTTCTCTGTGCTCTAATTATAAAATTGGGATAAAATTCCTATGAAATTCTACCAAATTTTAGGTTTTAATAAAATAATAAACATAAAGCATCTAAGGACACAGTAATGTCTTGAATGTTATTCTCCATACATTATTATTACTCTGTAATGATCTGTTTATATTCTTCTCTTGAAGGAGTTTAGAATCGCCACTCCCAAATATGCCACTTCAGTATAAAGTTATTTTAAGCTGAAGACGTTTCAGATTCAACATATGCAGGGGAAATTAACCTTTCTTGGAGTTTCCCCTTATCCCACTAAAAGCAGCAACCTCTGGAAAATGAGGTAGACATAAATTCCTCCTAAATGTAGAGCTACTCCCAGAAGAGAGAATGCAAATAAAGTCTATCCCAAATTCTTCTCTAAGGGAGTTTTATGGCCTTGAAGCATACAGACCACTCATACCTACATGGACAAACATTATTACAAAATTTCTTATCTCTTGTTTGTTCTCCTGAAAACCCATTTATCATTACAAAAGGTTATCTGTAATTACTTTTCCTGTAAGTACTTTTCTCTTCCACCACTTTACCTATTAAAATGACATATAAACCCCCAATTCTAACCACTCCTTTGAGCTACTTAGCTCTCCCACACATATTTGAGTTGCATAAATTCTTATTCTTTTCTTTCTGCTAATCAGTCTTTTTTCAGTTTAATTCTCAGTTCACAGCTACTGAGTTTAAGAGGGTAAGGTTTTTTCCTTCATCTACACTTCAACACTAAACTGTTAACCATTCTAGAAAAGGGTTTGTGCCTCATTTGTATTGTATACCTTTGTACCCCATATTGCAAAGCAGAATTGTCTGCTAAATGAATAAAATCAATGCAGGGCTGGGTGTGGTGGTGCATGCCTATAATCTTAGCTGCTCAGGAGCTGAGGCAAAAGGATCTCAAGTTTGAGGCCTCGGCAATTAAGCAAGATCCTGTCTCAAAAAAAAAAAATGAAATAAGCAATGTTGGAATAAATATAAAGAATATAGTTATCTAGAAACTCTACTGAGCCATCAAATCAAATGCATACTGATTATCATGTACTGTATTTTGCTTATTTAATTCATCTTATCTTTTCTCAATTATTATGTAAAAGCACTTTGAATGATTTTCAAAGTTAAAAATGACACTTGTATAATATAAAATGAATTCACTAATTCATTAACATGTCATTGCAGATGATGTATTAATGTCATTAAAGATGCTTTAACTGGTTCAGAGAAGAATTTGAGAAATAGAGATTTATATAGTCAAAAGCATTCTATTTCAATAGATGTAAAACTAGTTAATGTCCTATAGAACAATACAATTTTGAATTGACTTTTGTACACTGATGGAAATTAATTGAAACAAAATGGACAAAACTCACTTGCTTTGTTCTGATCATGAATCATTTGCATTGTTCTCAGATAAGAGTAATTCACATTTTCATCCATGCTACAAACTAACTTCTTAGAGGGTTGTAAAAGAATAATAAAAAAAATCAAACTTGCATATCCTAAGGAATTGATAATCCCTAGGGAGTCTGCTAAAAAAAAGTGCCCAGTAACTCACTGAAATTTTATTCTAGAGATCTCTTTTTTGCCTAAGTCCAAGTTTTGAATAGTTTTTAACATACCACATATTCTCCTTCTCGAGGAATACATGTTCTTCAGTGTCTTACATAGAGTTTTATATATACATATGTGTGAGTTTGTACAATAAAAGATTAAAAAGGGAAAGAAAATCTGGCTTAGTCCTACATAAATATGAACATAAAATAGAGCACATACTACAGAAAATAATTGTAAATACCTTTTCATCTTAATGGCTTACTTTAGATGCATGACTCTGAGGACCTTATAGAGTTCATATTGCTTATACTATTGTCTTACTCTAATATTACTTCATGAAATATAATATTCACACTAAATGGGATATATAGAGACTGTAAATATCCTCTCAAAGTTCAAGTCTAATTTTACTGTCACATGGGTTAGAAGAAAACTTGGTTTTCAAAGCTTTCTGGAACTTAGAATTAGAGATAAATGGATGCCATCTGAGTACACGTATTTTTACCATGTCAAAGGAGAGCAAACTCTTGGTTTCCTACCCTGAGACCCAAGGATGGGTTTCAGGTCATGACCCCTCTAAACTGTAAGCAAAACCCGTAAGTGTCTACCTTTTTCTGGGAACTGTATGTAAAACCTGTAAGTGTCTACCTTTTTACTTGGCTTGTTAAATTCTCAAATGAACTGAAGAGAATGAATGTAGGTCAATGGTGCAGACTATGCTTAGAGAACATAAAGTTTGGGAATGGGCTATTGCCAGACTGCCACAAGAAGAGCCAGTGGAGTTTTGTCACCAACAAAGGTAAGCTAGTAGCCTCAAAGTTGAGCCTCCTTACAGTTGGGTCCCTAGTAAAATCCCTGGAAAGGCTTAACATGGTATAATAAAGCAACATGAGAAAGCAACCAATAGCCATCATACAACGCAGAGCACTCTCTGAAGTCATTTTCTAATCCTGATATCTTTGTTACTGGTGACATATAAAAATAGTAAAAATAGTATGGTATATTTCTTGTGCCTTCACTGTTACAAATCTTACCTTTTACCTTGCTCTGAGATACTGGCTTTGACAAACATTTCAACAGTACCAAGGGATGTCTTTTAATAGGGTGTTCAATGACCTATCTGTAAATGGAAGAGAATGATTGCAGCCTTTGACCAAGGATGGCTTGACGGCTGATTAAATTACAAGTGACTAAAGATCTTTCTAAGGAAATTATACCCTTGAGAGCACACCCATATCAAAGTCCAACACATTTATCAAAGCTTACAACCACTATCTCTCACTTAGTTCCAAACTTGGAAAATTCATAAATAATTTTCATTCTGTCCGAAGAATCTTTGAACTAAGAGAATTTGGAAATGCTTTCTGAGTCTGGCTTATTTCACTTAGTGTGATATTCTCTGGGTCCATCCATTTATCATCAAATGCTATAATTTTATTCTTCTTATGAATTTTTTTTGTCTGATACTACTTATCCCAAGAACAATGCACCAAGTTCTTTTACCATACCAATTTACTTAACTATTATCTAATAATGGTTTTACTCAAGGTTATTCATGAAGGGGAAATAATTCCCAGAGGGAGGGATGAGCTACAGACTTGCTGTTAACTTTTTACTTTTCAATAATAAATTTTAGAAAAAAAGCAGGCACTTTGATCCATGGCCTATCAACCAACAGGCAGTCATGAAATATTTGTTGAATAAATAAATGCCTAGAATACCAACAATGCCTGGCTGTAACAATCCCATTGATATCCCTCTGAAATGCTAGTGGAACTTGATAAAGATAGTAGTCACTGATTAAAAACACTACTTGGAAATATATACACTATAATAATTTGAGAAAATTTTTAAAGAATTTAGTTTCAAATACATTTGAACAATGGTATTAATATTTTATGTATGTATAATATTCCAAATGTTATCTTCTTTTGTGTGTGATTTAAAAAATTAATGTATTTTAATTAAAATAACTTTTATTGTGTTTTCTTATTGCAAAAACAATACATATTACTCACATATTTTAGCATGATTTTATTTATCCAGGAGATGAACATTTCTCCAGAGAAATGCATCTCTTGGTTTATAATAAAAATCAATGAGGAAAAAAGTGCTCAAAAAAAGTCCACTGTGCTTTTACATAGTTACTATCCTTTTACAGATATCCACATTCTGAAAACTTAAGGAACACTATGGACATTAGACTTAAAAGTTCAAACCATCTAGGCCTCTAACCAAAAAGCTGACAACACAAATTATATTACATTCTGATTAAATACATGCAAATGCTGATATAAAAATGCTTTGTATGGATAAATAAAATAACTAAATAAAACATTAATAATCAGAAAACAGTATATTTAGATGCAGAAAGAAATCTGCATCAGAAGAACAAATCAATACAGTACAGCATGCTACAAGCAGCCAGATGAAAACCATCTGCTACAGAGCAGAGTAAGGAGCCTTCTGAAGGCAGCTTTGTGCATATAAAATAAGCTCCCAGTTGCCAGATGCTGAGCTGCCTCCAGCCCAGCTCTTCACATAGTCAGTAACAGTCTCCTGCACCATCCACAGTATAAAAGAACCATTTAGGAAAAGCTGAATCTCATTATTTTTCTTGCTACCCAGACTTTTGCCCAGTAAGTGAGCATTTGAGTGAAAAAAAAAAAAGTAATAATTAAAGCCCAAACTCTATTCTTAAAATTAAAAAAAAAAAATAGATTTTGTTTGTAAGATATAATGTCCTGTGAGGATTTCACATTCTTTTTCCATGAGAGCAGCAACATATTAAAGTCACATTCACAGAGACATATTTGCACATTTGACAATCACTGATCTGGGTATGGTGATCTGGTTTCTCTGGAAGGTAAGCAAGTGACAAATGCACTGAAGTCTTGGTTCTTCTCTTCTCCCGTGGTGTGACATGGGAGACCAGTTGATCAAGATAGTGGACTGGATCAGAGACAGACATCAATAGACTGCTTTCTTGAAAAGACAGTCACAGCTTTCTTAGAGACCAGGTCACCATGACAGATCCCATCAAAGGATAGGTCTGTCTTTACCTGTTTCAAAGCCAAAAAAAAAAAAAAAAAAAAAATCCCAATAGAGTTAATGCCCAAGAGCTGTTGTTTTCATTCCTTCATGGGGTTATAAATGAAATGGCACTCTCTTTTTCCAGCCCTCATTCCAGTCACCCAGGAGAACTATCTCGGTTCTCTTCAGCTATGAGAGGCACATGCATCAGGTAGAATACAGCTGTATAAAAGAGAACTTACAGACGAGTAACCTTTGGGGAAGTCTTCTAGTCAGACTCACCCCTGAAGGGCCTAAAATGAGAAAAACTTTTCTAAATGAAAAGGGTGCTATTGACACTGACTTCTATCACTTTAGAAGAGACATTCTAGGTACTGAATTTCTCAGATACCTTCCATTTACCTGGTGATTTTGTCTCACTTCCAATAATATATCAAGAGGTGGCTGTTAGCATATGTATATTGTACTCTAGCCAGCTGGCTTGAGGTGGATGCCAAGACCAGTTCTTATTACACAGAAAAGGCTTCCTGGAGCTCATCCCTCTCACTCAGAAACCAAATTTGAAGAAGTACATGCGCACCTTGGGCAAACAGACAGCTAGGGTTGCAGTCACAGGTAGGATGCTAAATGCCTAAACAGAACGATATCCACAAACCTGGACCAAACCCAACAAAGAGTTGATGAAAACTAATTGGTTCCGGCTGTTAAATGTTTTGAGGCACAGTATAACTGATATTCCCATTAGGCATGGGGAAAGAAATGTGGTGACTTTTGCCAGGACTCATTTTGGTAGCCATGAATTTGCAGTCCCCACTTAACCTCCATTTCTAGCCTCAGGGGAGCTGACATCCCAAGTTTTTCAGAAGATCCAGTCCCTTGGAGAGGTCTGGCCTCAGCCTCCACACCATCAGGAGTGCAATGTGAAGGACGTCACAGAGGCAGGTTTATGCTCAGTCGGCACAGTATTCACTTCCTAGGAGTCAAAGAGGAAGAGAAGCGAAGCCATTATACCACAACCAAAAGATGAATGAAGAAAAACAGAACAGAATTCAGCCCCAGCCCTTCCATTGTGTCCCCTACCCTTCAGCCCCCATCCCCTCCACACACATACATGCAAGGACACACTGGTGTGCTTGCACACACACCTGCACTCTGAGGAGTCAGACAAACTCTAATGGCATAGGCAAGGGCTTCTTTCCCTGAGAAGCTGACCTTGTAACCATGTTGGGCCAGGTGCTCCTTGCAGACCTGGACCATAAGCTACATACCTAAGATATGAAGCAGAAGTGGTCAGGATTCCTGTGGCAAAAAAGAGAGTATGCAGCCTACTTCAGCCAAAGACCATGCCAAAAAAGTGACATTGCAGTCAGAGGCTACTTGGCTTCTGAGGAGGTTCCCTACCATTGTAGTTACTCCAGGCCATTCTGAAGTCAGTGATCAGAGCAGATCAACTTTTTCCCCTAAGTTTGGATTCAATGTTTTACCTTGTGAGGAGTTCTTCCCCTTAGAACAATGTTTCTCAAATGTTAAATGTGCCTGGTGATCCTGTAAAAATGAAGGTCTGATTCGGGGGCCTGATACTCTGCATTTCTAATGAGCTTGTGGCCCTTCTTAGAGTAATAAGGAATAAGGCATGAGAATAGCAAAAACAATTTCAGCTCTAGTTCCTGTTTCAGAAGTTGTTAAATAACCATTTTTTACCATTGGCTGTTAATCTCTTTAAAAATAGGTGGGGTATATTTTAAAAGCAACAGACACTAAATTGTAAAAGATCTCAAGTTTTTTTTTTTTTTAACAAGTAATATGAGCTACATGTTGTTAGTAGGAGTCAAAGCACCATAGGGTCGAGAGTAATTTTCCCTTAATTCTTGCATAGGTACCAACAGGTGTACATGACTACCCAAGTTTATGCGCTTCCCATGTCTTTCCCATCGTCCCTAAAAGGTAGTGAAAGAGAGTCTTGTCTATAATCGCACTGAGAACCTACGTTGGTCTGCCCAAGTCTTCTCAGCATGCAATGAAGTTTTAGAGGGTGTGGGTGGGGACATAGCCCAAAACACAAAACAAAAAATCCAGAAGCCTTTTGATAGGTTCAAGTTACTCAACAATTTTATTTACCCATTCCACACACAAACACACACACACACACACACACACAAAAGCACATTTCCAATACAGTTATATACACCTTTAGTGGATCTAAGTAAAAACTCATGTCATCATGTCACCAGATTAAATCAGAATGGTGCTAGAGATTAATGCTCCTATGTTCAACAGAAGCTGTGCCTGGGAAGTCCACGGTAGAACTCTGTTCCTGGGTTTCCCAGCCCAGCCCATTTCCATTCAAACCCATGGGGCTCAGCCCCACTCCTAGTCCCCTCCAAAGAGGGTGGCATTCAGTTCTTTGCTTTTGCCATAGAAAACCATCACTGTATTACAATGAGTTGATTTTGTTACTTCAACAACAATAAAAATGTATACAAGCAATTCAGATACAAAAATAGTAAGTAAATGTTGGCCACAGGTACCCAGTGAAAGACTTATGGGAAAGAATACTTTTGCCCATTTAAAATCAGTTTCTGAATGCAAATTTCCTTTGCATTTATTATATTAGGAATAAAAGCCAAATGCATGGCAGATTAAAAACAATAACACTCTTCAATAGAATGCTACATTCCTTAATAGGATAAGCTGAGGACAGAAGATTCAGGAATGGATAGTGAAAGAAAAGTCTTACTCTGAAGCAGGGGACTGGACAAGATGACTTCAAGTAGAAATCACAACTTCAGATTCTGACTAGGCATTCCCTTATCTGAGTTCACAAAACACCATACAACCATCATCTTTATAAACACTGTGAGAATTTGACCACTATTACATAAGAAATGTCTTTGAAAAATTATAGCACACAGAACTTCCCCATAAAGAAAATGTACAGTGTTTAGTTCCTTTCTTTGCAGGACATGTGCCACAGATAGACAATTATAATAACTTACCATACTGAAAAACAGTACAATGAGAAAACCGAGAAGACTGTCAGCCTGCAGACCCTATCAGAGCCCACAGTCAGTCGGCACAGACCCCTTTAGAAATAGTCTTAGGGACACCAAGAGTCTAAACAAAATTCCTGGACACACTTCTGATGTCTATGTCATCTTTAGGGAAAGGCAAGGATCTACCATGACAATGTGACTATATATTTTTAAAATAAAACATTTTAAAACACACACAAAAAGTCAAAATACATATAAGAAAAGCTGGGTACGTCTATCAAACCTCTTGACAACAGATACAGTGGTTTCTGGGCTTGGCTAGGATAGTGGAATGTGCATGAGATTTCATCACCCAGGACGTGTTTCCCTTTGTCCACTGGCCACCCCAAGCACCAATGCGAACTCTAGAATTCAGATCTCCTGCTCCCAGAAAACCCCAAAGATGGATTTATTTGCAAACAGGTATATATCATGTTTCTTCAAATACCAGTGCATCCGAAGATCAAATGTGGATTGTAAGGTCTATCAGATCTTCACAAGAAACACTCAACCATTCCATCCAGGAGTACAAATACATCTTATCCTCTACTCCAATTTTCTGGGAAACAAAAATAAAACCCAGACACAATGACATAGGGCAATTCCCTAGCACACTGCATATAAAAGATTTTTAAAAGATTTAAAATCTTAAGATTAAAAAGACTTTTAAAAGGTTTTCTTATTTGAAAAAGATTTTTTATTCTACTTTCCAATTCGATGTAAAACCAGCCCATTACCAAAACAAAAAGGACACTATTGATAATAAATAAGAACTAAATTCCAATTTGGCAATTAGGAAGTAGGAACAGAAGAGAAGTGGGTTCTCTGAATCTGCAACAAAATCCTTTCAAAAATCTGTTACAGACATCCTCATTCAGCTTGGAACTAACAAAAACAAAATATGGTTTTCATTTCCCGGTTTTATACCAGTAGATCAAATGTCAAAGTCTCACCTATTTCCCCCATGGCAACAATTAAAACCTCAGCAAAGGGTTCCCTGGAGTCCATCCTTTCTTTGTAGAACTTGTGATATAGACATAAGCAGAGTAACAGGTATCTACTACCAATATACATTTCAAGTAACAAGGGGAAGAAGAATAGAAAAAAAAGATGGGAAGTAGAACTTCCCTAAAATCCCGAAGAGCTCTATTCAATTCTATATTCTCTTGACTTCTTTTGTGAACATCTCTGAAGGGATCAGAAATCAAAGGATGTTGAAACTGGTGCTGTTTTCAAATTCTAACTTCCCCTGTCCTATGTGAGGATAAGGTCACCTCCATTACTCCTCTGGGAATAGCAAACTAACACAGGGGAAGATTAGAAGTATTATCAGCAGAAGGAGTGCCAAAACGAACATCCAGTGACCTGTCTCTAATGACAGTGTTTATAACAGGCTAACACAATGCTAGTCAGTCAGAGAAGGCCCCTGTACCTAAGAGGAGGTGCCATCTAAATCTCTCATCTTTGGATCAAAGTTCTCCCTCTTCTCATTTATTATCTCTAAATTACTGTCACCTCGCAGCAGGAGAATAGATCGAATAACCATTTGGGCTAGAGTTGCCATCATCCCAACCAAATTAGAAAAGGCAACCCTGTAAAAGAGCCACACATACCTCCCAGGCTTTCCTTCTCACACTGGGGAGACGGAGCCTTTCTATCCCCTAACATTTTTGGTCTCACAGCCATTGGAAAAGGGAACAGTCACAAGCAATCTGTAGTCCACAGCACATCAGCACTTCTAGACTCAGTGTGTGGCTCTTTTGTGAATGTTCATTTGCTGTAAATTACATGCCCTGTCTCTTAAAGTAACCTTCTTGAGGACAAGGACCTTTCTTTTTCTATTTCTGTTCTTTCTTCCCCCATCCAGCTCCAAGCCCCACAAAGACACTACTACAGACCTTGTGCAACAGCTTGACAGGAAGAGCAGGTAATTTTATGTCTTAGACACAATTTTGAGAAGACGCTAGGCCAGCAGCCTTTGGAAAGCAGCTGTGGTATTCTACTTGGAATGTAAAAGTGAAGGGCTCAAGGTGGAGACAACCTTCCTCATCTTACAGACTGTACCTCAGGACCTCTCTCCAGGGTGCTTGGAAACCCAGCTTTTATTCAAGGTCATTTAGAGGTTTGTTCCACATCACTGCACAAAGTGAAGGGTGAAAGGTGATACTAGAACCCACAGTAAGTCTCTAAAGCACAGCAGCCTGACTGAGAGGCCTGCTTCACTTACTTCAGTGATCGGCTCCAATACTGAACTCCAAAGAACTGACTTTTAGAATTAAGAGGAATTCAGAATGCCAAGGTTGATCCTTTGTCCAAGAAACTACTATCTAGTATGTTTCCACTTACTTCATAAGGTGGAACACCCTGGGTATGAATCAGAATCATCAGGGAAGCTATTTAAACACACATGTGTCCAGACTTCAACTGCAGTTTCTGAGTCAGCATTCAGCCTCAGATGGACCCAGGCCTGTGTATGTCTCCAAAGCTATAAAGGAGATCCCAAGGAAGGTTCCTGGGTGAGAACCATGATGAAAGGTTTTCTATTACAAAACAAAAACCCTTGGGAAATAGTTAACTTGTTCCCACCGCTAACTCTAAAATGTAAATGGATAGGCAGGGGATCACCTATCTTAAAAATCCCACGAGAACTCTAGATTTGTCTCTCAGAAAAATGTACATATATACATTCATCTATTTTGTATACAAAATTGAGATAGAAGGAAAACAATTATATGCTATCAAGGGGCTTCTTTAAACAATTCCTTTCAAACCCTACAAAGAAAATGAGATGACAAAAATGAATAGATAAATTAGAATAGTCAAGAAAGAGCTAGACTGCATGAAATTCTCAAAATGTCAAGGTAATTTCTCCTTATGAACAAAAGAATGCCCCAAGAAGAGAGATTAAGTTCATCATCAAGCTTTTCCACACTTGGAAAAAAAATTTCTCCTGCTAAAATAATAATAATAATAATAATAATAATAATAATAATAATAATAACTTTAGGGGTATGCTGGAAATCACTGGAAAATAATAAGCAGCTTTGGTGAACTGGAGTGAGCTCTTCTCTGCCTTTTGTTTTGAGTGATTCAGACATCAGTGGTGACTCCAGAATCTAACTCCATCCTTCTAAAAAGCCCCAGAGGTCACTGGCTGTGGCAGGAAAGTTGCTGTGATTGGCAAAGAACCTGAAAGCCACAGGAAAAAAGATCTGGCTGAACTGAGAGGCCCACAAGGATTAGAGACCACCCTGTTCTCCTGAACCCCACTCCACAGCCAGCAAAGGACTACCCCTGGCTCTTCTAGGTAAAAATACAAACCAAGATGTGTCCCACATCCCCAGGGCCAGGTTCCCCCAGGGCATCAAAAACATAGGATTGTTTCTCGTGAAAAGAGATAAGAACTCTCACCCTATGTCCACTTGCAAGCTCCAGAGCATTCTGTGGATGTTCTGTAACCTGGGCTGGCCCTTTCAGGACCTGGCTAGAGAGGAAGGAGAAGGGAAAGGAGAGACTCCTCCAGTCCAGATCCACTTAGACCCACTAGAAAACACCACTGGGGCCTGGACTTCTCCCACACCAACTGCCCCTTCCCTCTTTGACAGACACTACAATGTCATGCATTATACTAGACAATCCAGAGGGGAGATGAAAATGAGAGATAGTTAAGTAAGGACTGTGAGTTAAATACACATTAAAGAGACAAGGTGAAGGAAAACTGGGCTTTCCTGGTTCCCTTCACTCACCACCATCCCCACTTCACCAATGCTAGGATATGAGTGAGGTTAGACACCAGAGAACAAAGAACCAAGTTATGAGGCATGCTTAGCCCCCAGGGAGAATGTGTCCTTTTTCTCCTTCTCCAGACCATCCCATCCTAAAAGACCCAACTTGCCATCCTGCCCCTGGATGAGGAGCTGTTTCCAACTGGAGAACGACTAGAGTTGGCCTGTACATGTGTGACCTCATATTCTAGGTTAAGAATAATGGTGAGGTGTTGAGGGAAGGGGTGGCGGTGGAAGTTAAATGACTCCTTGGAGACTAGTGACAAGGGCAGGAGGCCAGGGCTAAAGGGAAACACACGGTTACACCACCGGAATGCTGACTTGGGTCTTCGGCTGGTCGGCCCCTTCTTGCATGTCCAAGGCACGGAGAGGGCTGAGGGGCTTGAGGGGCCGGCTCCCAACACTGTAATTTCTCGGACGCCTTATTGTATTCGAACTGGACAGAGGCGTAAAGCTGTTCCTTCTCATCCTTACAGGGGTTTGGTTCTTGGGGAGGTTGTTCTGATTGGAAATGGAGGGACACCACACAAATGAAAGCCACGCCAGAAGCTCACTCACAAAGGTTAAATAACGCTCAAAACCACAGCAGCTTCCTTCCTCCTGTTCCTCTGGCCTCACACAGGACGTGGCCTGGTCTCCTGGCCCCAGGGGAATCAAAGGGTCACAGCGGAGGAAAGCTCCCTGATCATCAAATCCCAGAACCAGAAAGGGGTCCACCAAAAACAGGGGGCAGAGCAGGAACCCACCTCAACCTGCTGATCCCACCTTCCAGCTCCTCTGAACCCTGCTCTTTAAAGGGAGCCTTCCTGGGGCGGGGAGTCTGGATTTCACTTCAGCCAAGCACTTCCCATATTTAACTGAATTTCTAGGAGCCAACTTTCAAGGTTAAGATTCATGAAAGAGGTACCGATTTAAAAATTCATAGTTCCCATATGGTTGCCTTTTAGAAGCAGACTATGGAGGCCATGAATTCTGGATCAGCTTTTCTTTTGTACATAAAAGAAACCCCAATCTCTTTATGTCAAAGGTTCAAGGACTCAGGGAGGTGGGAACCTGGCAGGTTTGTCCACGGGAAAATACTTACAGCCGGTTTTTCACGGTGAGTGTTCACAGCCTCCACTCCGAGCGTAATCGTTTCCACTTTGCACCCTGAGAAACAAGGGAAAGAAAGGCCCTCAGGAGAAAGCTCAAAGGAGAATTACTCAGTTTCCACACAGGAAAACAAACTCTCCAACACACACACTTATACATACATCCCCTTAAAAATGCAAAATGTTAATGCTATGTCCCTGACATATGGACGTGATGCATTCAAATTTCTGGACAATCTTCAGAGAAAACCCAAACATCTGACCTTCTTCAATCCCCACCTCTTGCCAGTCCCTGAGCTCATAGTTACCATAGGCCACAGGAGTGAGTTTGAGGATGATATGGAGAGGACACCTCAAGTATGGTAGCTCATCTGAAAGCAGAAAGATTGGATGAGGGAAGTGTCTTACATCATGGAGTAATTGTGACTTTTTTCTGAACTCATTAGTCTTCAACCCTGACCACCACCTAGAGTTGTACAGCTCCTTCCCTAAGCCCCACACAGTGATCAGGACTAAGAAGCCACCCAGTTCTTCTGAGTGGTAAGGAAGGAAATAAGGCCATTTCAGCTTCTTCCATGCAGGCAAAACAGGAGTAAGTGCCATGCCCAAAGCCCCATGGGAAGGAAGACTATGGTCCATTTGGATACCCAAAGGCCAATCTGCAGACTTCTGGTGGCTCAAAGGGATTGAGAAGGGAAGGATCAGAAAAGGAAACAGCACTTCCTTACTATTCTTACCTGGAAAGAGCTGCCCACCCCCAACCCAAAGGATGAAGATACTTCTAAGATACCACCTTCCTAGTAGCCAGAGTGACAAGCTGGGACTATTCAGTCACTTTCCTGATGCTGCCAGGAGTGTTAGCAGGACACTGGCCCCTTAGCAGTTAGAATCAAGCAGCACCAGCAGCAGCCACCTTCCACCGGGGCTTTTGTAATAGTGGAGTGAATTCAGCCACAGTTGACCCAGAGGCTGCTGGGAGCCCCACACCACTGCCTGAAGAATGTACTCTACTTTGAGTGGAAGAGGGGGAGGCCCAGTTGCCAGGAATCCTGGTGCCACTATGAGCCAGGCTCTCTCCCCATAGATGTGTCCCCAGCCTTTCCCTCAAATAGCACCTGCGCCCTTATCCAAGAAGTAGGCCAGGAGGCATCGCATGACAGCCTGGTGGGAGATGACAAGGACATTGCCCTGACGTTCCAGCTCCATGATGACAGGCTCCAGCCGCTGTACCAGGTCCTGGTATGACTGTGGGGGCAAGTGGAGCAGGCTGGTAAGAGGCCAGGTGCAAGCTGGCAGCCAGGCCAGCGGCTGAATCCCAGAGTCAAGAGGCCACTTCTTGCCCAGGCTGGCTCTCCTCCTGGAGGCTCAGTGACTCCATTTTGCTTACTAAATGCCACTGCCCACCTCCACCCCTGCCCGAATCTTAAGAATACTTCTTGGATCTTTAAATAGCAATATTGAGACCAAGAAAATCACAGGTTACGAAAAGTTTGAATTCAACTTGCATGTGTGTGTTTTGTTGTTGTAGTTCCCATGACTAATAGGCAGAGTGTAAGGCAATGAGAGTCTTCTAGAAGTTTCCTGGACCTCTGCCATTCTGGTTTATTTATTTTCGCCTTGAACGTTCTAGAGTATGAAGCCACTTAGAAAAAGAAACAGTCTAATACACTAAAGATGACAGAGAAGTAATTCATGCCCCATATATTTACTTGGTGACTAGACCCACTTGGGTAGTGGTGAGATTGAGGGAGCAGAATGGAAAAAAAAAAAAAAGGAGTAAAAAAGATCAGATTGATTCCATAGTATTCTCGACTCAGGGGACATCTTTGACTCTTTTCTCTAGAGATCTTAACAAATTAATGAGGCATTGGACTGCCTGAGCTGAATTAAACACAGGATGGCTCAAAGGTTAGAAGGTAAATGATGGCTAGGCTGCCTTTGTACATTCCCTACGATCACATCAATCCATTCTCCAAATTAAAGCTATCCCCCCACCAGCAAAGGGCTGGGTCGTTACTCCACATGAGAAGTCTCACCTCCCCGCCAGGATAGCGATACAGATACTTGTCTTGATCTCGAAGAGCAAACTCCTCTGGGTACTGCTTCTCGATCTCTTCGTATGTCATCTCCTCACACACGCCCTGCAAGAAGCCACACTGGCTGAGGAGGTGGACTGGCCCACATTGTCCTATCCCACAGAAAGAAGACGCCACTGAAGAACACCGATTGCTTACTATGTGTCAGGCCCTATGCTGGGTCCTTTCATGGACTGCAGCTGATTGTAACCAGGGTGTCACGGGCACCATGGATGGGAGCCACAGCAGAGAGAAAGCTGTCACTTTCTCCTACTTCTGTGGGGAATGTAAAGGTCAAGAAGAGTCAACAGATTAAAAGGAATAGGAAGCAGGGAAAGAGGGACACTGATGAGATTGAAGAACTTGAAGGAGGAATAAATTAGTAGAGAGGAGGGAAGGAAAAATTAATGTTTACTTCTGTGTTCAGGGTTAGAAAAAGCCAAGAAAAATCTGGGGAAGGACTTTCCCAGAATAGCTGACCAAATGATCAAAGTAGAAATTAAAAATAAAAACTGGGTTATTAGCTACTTCTTTTTCCCAGGAGGAAATCACACAAGAGAACAAAACAAGTCCTATTAGCCCCCGTCTCCCCAGGTACCAGAATGGTTGGGTCAAACATTGGTTTGGGTCCCATCGTTGGCACTGATCTTTAAGTAGGCAGGAAGCCCTGAGGGGTGTTCCACATTTCCTCCCCCAATCCCCCCCAAATGGCTACAGATTCAGCTTCCTCAAAGTTTTTACTTGGTGGTTCTAGTTTCTAGACAAAACTGCCCAAATCATGACTCCTGAGAATTTCCACCTGAATGAGAGACTCCACTCACAGCATCAATCTCATTCAGAATCTTCCACTGCTCATAGGTCACTCCAAGAGACTCAGCAGTCTGGATAGTCCTCTTCAACTGGCTTGTCCACACTTTAAGGTCTTTTATTTCCTGCTCTTCTAGAAACTTCTTTAGAGCCTGGGAAAACTGGGGTTTAAAAATAAAAATAAAAAAAAGAAAACATACACATACTCAATATACTCACCCACATACACACACACATTCATACAAAGCACACACGCACTGCTAACTCAGCCTATAAAGGGGCAATTTGTTGAACCATGATCAAATTATAAACCCAAGAGGAAATGAACCTGAACTGGAGCACCCTGTACTGTGCTAAGTATACAAGTCATGCCCAATAATTATTCAATGGCTGAATGATCACAGTGGAGATAGTTCCAAATTAACCATACTTTAACATGAAGCTGGAGCCATGAGCAAGAAAACATCTTGAGCATTTGCCTGACCATCTGAAACCACAGCCTAAGCCCAAACGGGATTTAATACAGGGATAAAATAGATGACCTCCACCATGCCCTTCTAATTCTAAGCCTAGGAAATCTAGCTAGCTAGCTAATGACTCACCTGCTTTCCCCGCACAGAGAGGCCAGAGTCACCCCCAATCCTTCCTAAGAGATTGTACTCGCTCTCTCCATGCCGGCAAAGGTAAATGGTGCGAGGCTGGACATGAATATTCATGAGGTAGTAGACAATCTTGCTCTGGATATAGTCCTGGACTTTGTTGACTAAAAAACGCTGGCCCACATTTATCACTTTGATGAAAGAAAGATCCCTGGGACAGGGAAGGAAAACAAAACTTCTAGGGTAAAACAATCTGAGAATAAGTAAGGTTGGGGAGGGGAACTGGGCAGGGTGGTACACACCTGAACTGTGCCATACAATGGGTAAGGCAAACAGAACTCAGGCTTCCCATAAGGCACTAGACCAGGTGACCTAAAGAGTTTGTTAAGCCTCAAAGTTGTTGAGAAGCACAGTCCCCCTCTGGGGTGGTAAGAATATGGTGCCACCAAAAATGAGAGGAGGGGAGGAGAGCAGAATCACAGGCAGAGAAACCTACCCACGCCTTCCATCTACCTAATCAAGCCTCTCTCAGAGCCACTGCTGAAAATGGCCTGCTTTGTGGCCATCATAAGATTTTTCTCAATATAAAAGTAATAGGGCTTATTTTAAAAATTAAGAAAAAAATAGAGTGATGTGGGGCATGGCAGTGCTTATCTATAATCCCAGGGACTCAGGAGGCTGAGGCAAGAGGATCCCATGTTCAAGGTCAGCCTCAGCAACTTAGTGAAGCCCCAAGCAACTAAATAAGACTCTGTCTCAAAATAAAAAAAATAGAAAGGACCAAGGATGTAGCTCAGTGGTAGAGTGTCCCCGGGTTCAAACCCTAGTGCCAAAAATGATAGAAATCACCCAATATCCTATGACCAGAGATAAAATCTATAAATATGTACACTTGTTCAAAACATTAAACAGACCACTGCAGCAATTTAATGGTGTCCCAGGCACACTGGTCTCATCATTTGCTTGGCTGCAAGGCTGTATCCTTATTTGAATAGAGCCCGTTAACTGCCCTGAATGCACGCTCTTTCACAAGGAAACATTCCCCCAGGTTTCCATGTGTACACTATTTTTCTTCAACATGAACTTGACATTTTGCTATGGCTCCCATACTTTACATTTGGTGAATTCATCTATATTCTTTATCACCTCACCAATAGACATTGCTATAGTAATGATGGTTAGTATCAGTCAGATATTTCTAAATCAGGAACGTTCTGAGGGCTTTACATGCATTTTATATGTGCGAAATATAATGTGTGCAATATTATATATGTGTTATATTACATGTGATATTAGCATATGTATTAACATACATATTACATATTTCACATTACATAATTCATATAATAAACATTTAAAATTGATAAAAAATGATGACACATGTCCCAGGATGTCCTGTAACACCCCAGTTCAGAACTACTGATATGGAGTTGTTCTTAAGTGGGTTTGTCTCCCAGGGGACATTTCACAATGTCTTTATACATTTTTGGTTGTCACAGCTCGAAGATGTTACTGGCATCTAGTTAGCAGAGGCCCAGGATGTAGCTAAATATCTTACAATGGATAGGACAGACCCCACAACAAAAAATTATCCCATTCACAATGTCAGTAATGCCGAGATGCAAAAAATTTTGCTCTAGAGAATAGAGAGGAAAAATTAATGATAAAAAAAATGTCAGTGTTTAAAATGCAACTCACATAAAAGCCACAATCTACACCTTGTTTCTTAGGAATAATATAACATTTACAAGTCTAGGAGGAAGTTAGGGGGCAGAGGGAGAAAGGCTCTTTTCCTAATGAGACCCCTTCTTCAGGGCCTTCTAATCATGGCCTTAAAACCTCACTTGTCATAGTTGTCTGGGTCAAGGGGTTGGTAGGTGACTTTGTAGCACTCAATCCTCTTCAGGAAGTCCTCCATCACATTCTCCCTGTTCCTTTCAGGGTAGTCAGGGCTTGACACCTTTACCTCCTGAAATCAAAGGAATAGTAAGGGTCTTGTCAGAGGTCTGCCCTTAACAGCCCTCCTACAAATAGCCACTGTTAAGAAAAGAAAAAGAGGTCCATAAAAGTAGCCTTTCACTGGAGTGGTGGCACTCTCCATTCATTGAGCATTCCCTCCCTAGTCCTGTGACCCTGGCAACCAAGAAGGGAAAGACAACTGGGGAGTCATGTGCCTGCCCTTGGCTGAAGGACAGAGGCAGTCACGCAGCTGACACTGCTCCTGGGCCCAATCCCTTATGTACTTTCCTGGGAAAACAGAATGGACTCCAATTTTTTCCCACTGCCACTCAGAAGAGGCCCAGTGTGGCCCAGTGCCTGACTTGGGACCCAGTGCCTCTCCCTCAGATGACCCCAATTCTGACATTGCTGGGAGAGCATGTCAGATGATGACTTGGCACAGCACGACACAACCCATTGGATAAGGACTGTCTTGTGCTGTGACCCCACAGGGCACAGGGCACGAGGAGCTAGGTGTATAGAATGCTGACCAGAATATTAGATAATTTCGGGGCAGATGACATTCCTGTAAGGTAGCCCTAACAGATAATGAAAAGTCTGATCCAGGATAATATCTAGGTCTCAGAACCCAGATAATAACAGAACACAAGCCAGGACTTGCACAGTCTAAGACTAGGTCTCTTTTCAGCAGCTAATTCTTATTTTATTTCACAAAGCCTATTTTTTCTCCCTAAGGAACAATATGGAAATACAAAATGGCACTTCTCTCTGAGAGAGAAAAGAGATCATTCTGTGACATTTAACACTTCTATTTCTCTCTATCACTACCCTTCCTCATACATACACACATATATACACAAGCCACAAAGGTGAGAAAGAGGTGAAACATAGGGGTGTCACCCACCAGGATATTGGCAGCGATGACATCAGGATCATCACAAACAGATTCCACAAAGAATACCTGGCCATGGAGAGAAGGCAGTTATAAACAAGCCAAAAATACCAAGCTGTTAATTAAGAGCACATGCTCCTACCCCACCCAGCCACCACATCTTCCAGGATTTTCTTCATGAAAATCCTTCAAGGCCTCCTCATTTTAAAATAGCTCTTACCACATCCCCTGGGACTCAAACATACAGGCTAAAGGTCTGAGAAAGGACCTGAAAGAAAACACTCAAGGATCGGGGGTATACCCCAAGAGAAGAGAATCAGATATCCAATCCCATCCTCACCAGAGTCAAACAGATCCACACACCATCCTAATGCCCCGCCTCTACTCATCCCTTTAATCTACCATGGAGTCAGATCCTACCTTGAAGGAATTCTCCTCGGCAAAGTTCAAAATCATTTTTCTCCTCTCCCGGGTAGTATTGGTGGCATCAAATACCTGGGCAGAAAACACATGAGGTAAATGAATGGAGACAGAGAAATGGAGCCCCACACCAAGGCAGACCCAAGGTGGGCCTGAGAGCTCAGCTGCCGACAGGGTGGAAACCACAGAGCTCACCGCAATCTGCCCGTTCTCCTCAGTCAGATAGGTCTTAACGTCTTCCAGGGCCACCATGGCACAATGTCTGCCATGAGAGCAAAGAAAATCAGCAAGAAGAGCTAAGCTCAAACACAGTGGAGGACACAAACAGTGGGATTGCTGCAGGAATCTCATCTCCTCCCACTTAGTTTCCCTCTGGTCAAATTGTTTCCTTAATTTGATCTTTTTCCTCCACTTAAGTTGTTTTTTTTTTCTTTTTGGTGGGGGGTATTGGGGATTGAATCAAGGGGTGCTTTACCACTGGGCTAAGTTCCCAGCCCTTTTTTAAATGTTGAGCCAGGGTCTTTCTAAGTTGCTTAGGGCCCAGGGCTTTGCTAAATTGATGAAGCTGGCTTTCAATTTGCCATCCTCCTGCCTGGGTCTCGAGTCCCAGGTATGACAGGCATGTGACACCATGCCTGGCTCCTTTTAAATTTTTATATCATCTTATACCTTCCTTTGTGCCCCAACACATGTATCTTCTCTTGCTAGGCAAGCCTACAACCATCTCCCTGAGACCTGTTTTTCTACCCAACAAGCCCAAGGTGATCTGCCTATCAGATAACTTCCACTTAAAATACCCACAAGATACTTTTTGAGAAAAAACAAGCCCCATTACATTCAGTCTCATGATGGCCGCAAGAGTTGACCTGGGAGTCAGTTCTTAAAAAAAGACTCACTTGCGGATCTTCATGGCCTCTTTGTTGTCATGCCGAAAGAAGTCGTAGGACTTATAGGACTTGACTGCTTGACGTCGATAAACCCCAAGATTGAACACTGCAGAAGACACCCAAATCCTTCAGCAGCAAATCAGTATCATCGCCCCACCAAAGAGGACATTGGCCTAATGTCAAAGTAGCCAAGGAGTTGAAAATAAAAAGTACCATGGTATGTTGGAGACAATATGATATTAAGAGTCAAAACAGTTGGGTTCAGGTCCTGATTTAGGAGATCTTGGGACAAGTCTTAAGCTGTCTGAATTTCAGCTTTCTGTGTTTTTCTATTTCACAAAGATACTTCTAGGGTTAGATAACATAATGCATGTGCAAGGATTTCACAAAAGGAAAGTCCTATTCTCACTGAATTCTTAATAAACCTCTCAAAGGCTTTCTCTCAAAACTGGGCCAATTCATCCAGGCCAGGAGGAGACAAGTCCAGGGAAAGAGAATCCAATAAATGAGAAAGCAACCACTATTTCTCCCAGAAGCACCTAATAACCTTAATGCCTTAAGAGAGCCTAAGTCTCCCAGAAGTGAGTGGGGCCCAGGAACTAATCATTCACTTCCCAAGGAATGACTTGCACCTACCTTTGGTAGGCACCCCAATCCAGTTGAGGTAGCGTGTAAGCTTTTTAGACACATAGGTTTTACCCCGGGCTGGCAAACCAATCATAACAATAAGAGTCGGGGAGTTGGTCATGTAGGAGGCCCATGCTAGAAGGAAATGAGAAAAACATAAAACATAAGGTTTATGCACTGGTCTAGAAAAATTCAGTCGTACTCTTTGTTTGTTTGTTTGTTTGTTTTGGTAATAGGGATTGAACCCAAGAGTGTTTTTTATCACAGAGCTATATCCCCGGTTCTTTTTTATTTTGAGATAGGTCTTGCTAAGTTGATCAGAGTCTCACTAAATTGCTGAGGCTGGCCTCAAACTTGTGACCCTTCTGCCTCAATCTCCAGAGTGGGTGGGATTACAGGTATGTGCCACCATGCCCAGCTCATAATCTTATTTAATCATCCTAAACTTGTGGAGCAAAGGTCCAGCAGGAGTGGGAAGGCAAAGTAAGAATGTATTGAGCAGATCCTCCTGAAATAAAGTTAAAGGTCACACAGATTTCCAGAAAGTACCCAAACCAAGGAATGTCTTTCCCATATTCCTAAGGTTTTCATAGAAATATCTAAAGTGGAGAGTAACCACAGCACCCTTCTTAACATGAGACTGCCTAGCAACATAAAAATGATAGAGCTGTGATTTTATCAATGCCCAACTGGCAGGCTTTTAGGACAGAGTTTCTATCTTGAGGATCCCATCCATTCCCTCAAAGCCACAGGCAAAACATTACCCTGCCAACTGCTCGCCTGCCTGTTTTGTCCTCCTTAAACTGAAATTTCTAAGTGAGATCTGGTAGGAAAAGCCTACTTGATGTAAGTTTGAAGAGATCTCTGGAAGCTTCATGCTAGAGCCAATTCACTAGGGCATCTGGGTCAGCCTGACTCAGATGCAAGACAATTGAAAAGCAGGAACAATCCTTTCTTAGTAAATTAACTTATTTCATGAATGAACTTATGTTCACTTACAGAGAAAAGTCTCACTATATAGGTGGGGCATTTTAAATGCTCAGAGGTCAGGTGACTTGCCTAAGGACACATAATGAGTCAAGGGTAGAGCTGGCACTGGAATCCAGATCCTGTGCTCTCTCTTCAGCTTTTCTCCATAAAAAGAGGCCCATCCTTAGCTTGCTCACAGGTCATACTCTTCCCCGCCCATCCTGCCACAGAGGAGAGCTCGGAGGAACCTGTACTGCTGCAGCCCCTTTCCTGGGGCCAAGACCCAATCTGAGGTCTTGGGGAGGGGGAGGCCTCAAGCTCTTCCAGCTCAGATGGGAAAAGACTCTGAACCAACGGTGGCAGGAAATGGAAATTTCTGCTTCCCAGCACGACTTTCCAGAAGGGTCTCTGCAAATTGTGGCTGCTTCTTTGCAAGAACAAGATGATCCTGTCAGGCTAAGAAACTATTCAGTAAAATAGGGGTACTTGCTCAGGAATTGCATCTTTCACCCTTGGAGAAAGAACTGGTAAAAGATTTCAACTGAGAAGTAGGTAGAAGGACCCAGCAAAAGAAATGACCATGGACTCTGCACCCACAGGTTGGGTTTTTAGCCCTTTCTCTTCTGGGTGTGTCGAAATTCCTGACTCTAGGCAGGAGTATCCCTCCAGGTAGGTAATGGAGCAGCTAAGGCGATTTTCATCTCTGTCCAAACAGGGAGCCCAAAGGTAAGCAAACAGCTGACCCCTAACAAGCATATGTACTCTGCCTGGCATTAGCTACCTCAGGTTCAAGTAGTCAAATCCCCTGGGTCTTCACTTTCTCCAGCTGAGTGCACACTCTTCTCAATCCCCCCCTGACTTGGTTCATTAGCTGCGTTTCCAGAATTGCTTCGTCCACACCTTCCAGCCCATTAGGCTCTTCCCCCAAAGGTCCTGTTAGCCTCCCCAAAGCTTAAAATGGTCTGATACTTACCAGCGACTCAGAAGGCAACCAGGGAGCCAGCTGCTCATTGTTTATCAGGCTGGACAGAAAATACTAAGAACAAAAGAACACAGTCCCCCAGGGACTCTACACCCTGCCCTCAGCACCTCCCCTTCTGCCTTGGCTTAGAACACACTCACACACCTACTATAACCTGGACTTCTCCCTTCCAGACTAAAATATAAAACCACACTTCCTAGCTCAGACTGCCACATTGGCAGGAGGAGAAACATTCTGTTCTGTATGTTAAAAAAACAAAATCACCCCACACAACTTTAAATTTGAATGGAAGTTACTTCACATTGCAGGGACACTGTAATGCCATCTCTTGACAGACAGTGGAAACCTGTCTCATTCCTGAAATTCTCATCTGTCTCCATTATACAGTTTAACTTGGTTTTTTAATTGTAAACTCATTTTCTCTTCCTAAGCATGCTTAGAAAAGATGAAGGTTATCTTGATGACTTCCCTCATATACAAAGAAAAACTCAAGCCCAGAGAAGTTGAAGCATTGCCCACAGTTCCACAATACAGAGTCAAGGTCAAGGCTCTTGACCAGACTCAAGGTCTCACAACTTCCCATTTAGTCCCAGCTCCTGGGCCTCCTGTCAGTACTTAACCCAGCATGGTAACCATAACTATTCTCTTCATCCTAACCTAGAAGAATGATCTGGAGAGCAAGGGTTCCTATGCTTTCCATGGTCAAGGTCTTCTTCCAGCATTCACTCTAAATGGGTCCATAAAGTTTGCTTCATTAGTAATATCTAATTTTTATTCATCAGAAGTAAAAAAAAAAAAAAAAAAACCTGATTATCTCCTGTAATTTTACTGATGGGCACAAAAAAGCCAAGTTACATGCAGCCAAATAATAAGGAAACTGATATTTTAGTCAACCAGTGCAGCTATAGATGATCGTGTCCAACTTCCATTAAGTATCTTGAAATACTGGAAGCAGCTTACAAAACTGAATTTCCTTGGAGAGCAAATTAATAACACTTATCAATAATAGCTACAATGTGACTGCCATTTCTCCTATTATTTTAGCAGGAAAAGTTTCTGACACAAATGCACAAAGGTATAAGGATGCCCACTGCAGCATTCTTTGTGATAGTAGAAAAGTTGAAGATAATTTACATACCCTACAATGGTGAATGAGGCGAATCTGGACTTAACAACATGGAAAAGATTCTGCAACATAGTAATTTTTATTTATTAAAAGGAAATGGCAGCAGAACAGAATATATACAGTATGAACCTATTTTAATAGGATGTGCCAGAATAAGATGTCTACAAGAATCAAGCTTAGCAGGGATGGGAGCGATTCTAAAAGACTTTTACTTTTCACTTTCTTTCTGTGTTGTCTGGATTATTCATGAACATGGACTGCTTTTTTACTTAGGGAAAGGTTCATATATGAATTTGTCTGCTCCAGATCTACTCAAGATATCAAAAACCTAAAAGAATCAACAACAACAAATGTAGATTCCCCTATTCCTGTTTTCAGAAAACCCTAAAATTGCGGGGAGGGGCATAGGAAAGCAGCCATTAAACATTTTAAAAGGATCTCAACCAGCAGTCCCTTTGAATCGCCATTCCTGGAGCAGCCGAAGTCCCAATAATGCTCCTTTGGAGGTTCTGGCTCCCTGAAGTCATTCTTCAGCCCCAATTTCAGTCCTCAAGACCAGTCACTTCCCAGACTCAAGTTCAGCCAGCACAGGTGTAATTAACAGCAAGGGGACAACAGTGGAGATAGTGATAAAGCAACTGCTGGTACGAATGCTAAGCAGCCAGGGAACCTGAAGCAAGGTACATTCTGCATCTGAATTTACCAACATGGAAAGATGTCCATAATATAGTAAGTTTGTTAAAAAGGATGTGGATGGGCTGGGGATGTGGCTCAAGCGGTAGCGCGCTCGCCTGGCATGCGTGCGGCCCGGGTTCGATCCTCAGCACCACATACAAAGATGTTGTGTCCGCTGAGAACTAAAAAAAATTAAAAAAAAAAAAAAAAAAAAAAGGATGTGGTGGCAGAACAGAATACTTATGATATGAACTTACTTTCATTAATAGAATACACCAGAATAAGATGTCTAAAAGAATCAAACTTACATATGTCTCCGTACATAGCAAAGGAAAAGGAAAAAAAAAAAAACTAATGCATAGTCTCATAACGGTGTATTCTACTCTCTTGATTGTGAGTGCCACAGTCTCACAGTCCAACTGAGAGGTAAAGAACATGGTATACAACATGAATGACCATGGCTTTAGGACAACCCAGAGACCTCTACTTGGGGAGAAAATGCAGTTTGGAGAAGAAAATGGAGCTTGAAAAGAGAAATTAAGAACCCAGAGCAGGAATGAGAACCTAAAAATCATAAAAGAAATCTGGGATTACTGCTTCCTTAATTAAAAGCCCTTAAAGCAGAAAAATTGCAGAAAAGGTAGGAAAGCCTGCTCCTGTGAAGAATCAGGCAAAGCCAGGAATGACACTGGGTGTTCTATGTAGGCAAAAATACCCATGATTTCCGGGCACAGTGGTCCATGCCTGTAATCCCAGCAGCTCGGGAGGCTGAGGCAGGAGGATGAAGAGTTCAGGCCAGCCTCAACAATTTAGGAAGGCCTTAAGCAACTCAGTAAGACTTCATCTCTAAATAAAATACAAAAAAGAGCTGAGGATGTTAAGGGGTGGGGATATAACTCAGTGCTCCTGAGTTCAATCCCTGGTACTGGAAAAGAAAGGAAGGAAGGAAGGAAGGAAGGGAGGGAGGGAGGGAGGGAGGGAGGAAGAAAGGAAGACCCACAGTAATTAGCTCCGAATTCAGCTCTCTACTCCCATCCTAGCTCTCTAATGAGGAGTGAACCCAGAGGTGCTTTACACTGAGCTACATCTCTAGCCCTTTTTATTTTGACCAGGGTCTCACTAATTGCTAAGGCTGGGATTATAGGCATGCAAAACCACAACTGGTTTCCACTCTCCTTTGAATCAAACATCACAGTAACACGAGTGTACTCCCTTTAAGAAGTATATCCTAAACCAGGCATGGTGGTGCATGCTTGTAATCCCAGCTGCTCGGGAGGCTGAGGCAGGAAGATTGCAAGTTCAAAACTAGCTTCAGCAACTTAGCAAGGCCCTAAGCAACTTTGCAAGACCCTGTCTCTAATAAAATACAAAAAGAGGGTGGAGATGTGGCTCAGTGGTTAAGTGCCCCTGGGTTCAACCTCTGGTACAAGAAAAAGAAAAAGTGCATCCTAGATCACCAAATCTGAATTACAATATTGTCAAACAAGATAAGAAAGCATTCTTTCTGAAAAAAATAATTCTTCACAGGGCTGTTTTTAAATGGTGAGCCCCCAGCTCACCATTTGAATATAATTTTATTTATACACAATGTTTCAAAAGAATAAATCCAGGGGCTGGGCTGTAGCTCACTGGCAGAATGCTTGACTAGCACCTGTGAGGCACTGGGTTCCATCCTTAACACCACACAAAAATAAACAAATGAAATTATGGCATTCTGTCCATGCAAAACTACAAATTTTTTTTTAAAGAGTAAGTCCAAGAGGATGATAGTTACCTGTGAAAAATAATACATTAGCTATGTCCAAAATTCTTCTATATTTGTGCCTTCCTAAATTTGCTCATTTAATCCTCACATCACTCTTCGGGAGGATATTATTGATATTCCCATTTTGAAAAGGAGTAAACTGAGGCATGGAAAGAGAAAGCAACTTATTCAAGGACACACAGCTAAGAAAGAATAAAACCAGTGTTCAAACTCAGGCAGTATGACATTGACACTAGAGGTTACACTTAAGAACCATGCTATATTAGTTATCTCTCCTGGGGCATTTTGCCCTTGGCACATGGCTTCCTGCCCTGGCAGAGAAAGGAGACCCTAATCACAGAGGTGTGCCAACCTCAGTATCACATCCAAACCAGCTGCTTCTGTCCAGCAGGCCTCACAGGTGACTGGGGAAGAGACAGTATCATTTTAATCATGAAACTGACAAGAGCTTGACATCAAAGTCAAGGCTCTAGGGAAAGCTTTGAACAAGAGACAAGTCCCTGGTCTCCTCCTGGTCGGCTGTTTCCACCTGCTGACATATATAACCACTGAAGTGAGAAAAACTGACTGACAGGGTTCCAAAGGAAAGGTGCAATCTGGAAGCAGAGAATAGAGTTAGCATTCCTTGAGGTTTCCAGAAACGTGACTTAAAGTTCCAGACTTCTGAGCAGCTATGCAGTCTATAAAATGCTAAGGAATATAGATGACAAGGGACAGGAAGTGGTACTTCATCCCCCTGCAGCCCCTCCTGCTATCTCTATCTAAAAGACTGACATGGAAATGCTCCTGTGTAATAGTTTGCAAAGTACAATAGCTAAACCTGGAAGAAGGTAAAGTGCCCAAGACACCATGAGAAATCACTTGTCAGGGCTCATTTCCCAGAGGCCTGTAGGAGTGACACAAGGTAACACTGGCTCCTACCTGCAGTTTCTATAGTGAGCAGCACCTGCTTGGAACTTAGCCCAGCAAATGAAAGGAAACTGAGATGGTAGCAGCCCCAAGTAATTCCTACAACTTACCACTCTTATTCACTGTTTGTACAATGCTTGCTCCAACTTCCAGCATTAAGCAAGTGTACAGATGTTCAAAAAGAAAGAAGAAACCACTGGGCCACACCAGCAATCTAGCTGGAAGGTCAGAGTCTACTTGTTTCAGACAGGAAATTGCTCTCTGAAAATTTTGTTTTAAATTTCCAGCATCAAAGAATTATTTCTCACTCCCACTAAACAGCAGAGTCTAATATTACAACTATATTCCCAAGAACTATATTTTTTAGAACTCACAACATTTCTTATCTGTCATTCGAAGATTAGCAGTCTTGGGTTCATATCTGTTCTTGTTCTGTACTGGGGAAGATGAAGAATTCTCAGACATGGTAGCTCTTCAGGAGGCACCTGAAAGGGAGGAAAAGAATGCAAAGGAAGGGAAGGAAGAACATGTCCCTCAAAACACTCAGTGCAGTGGAGCAGTGTGGAATAAGTAAAAGAACACTAGGCCAAGAACCAAGTCTATTCCTGTTTCTCCCAGTTAACAGTTACCTGTCACAAATATCTTCCATCCTCTGTTTCCTGTTCTATAAGAGATAAACTGGAGCTTTGTATTTATTTGCTGAGTGAGGAGCTTACATTTACATACCTTATTTCCTGAAATGCTTCCCAAAAAACCCTCTAATAAGGCAGATTTTATTACCACTATTGCTTCTTTCCATTTTATAGATGAAAAAATGAGGTAAAAATCAAATTAAGTGGCTTGTGCAAGCTTCCTCCTGGCCTCAGATTCTAGTTTTAACACTAGGGAGAAAAGTAGTGGGAATCGGGAGTAGATGGGAATGAGAATAGATCAAACTCATTATCAAGAAAGTAATTCCACTCCAAAGGTAAGACTCTGACTTGGGGGGGAGGGGAAGGGATGAGCATGAGGGAAAATCTCAAACACGTTCCCTGAAGGAAAACATGTAACTGGACCCTGAGACAGCCATAGCATATCCCAAGTTCTCCTCTGGTGTTCTTCTCAAGCCTTGCTCGGTACTGTCTCCCTATTTATCTCCTGGGACTCAATGTAAAGATGAAACCTGATGTGCAAAGGTGGTAAATGACTTCCCCAAGGTTACCTGCAAAATAAAATTTAAATCCTGATATGAACTAGGGTGGGAGAGCCCAAACCCAGAAACTAAGGGGGCTCGTGATACATGGGGTCCTATGCCCTTGCGCTATTCCTTCACTGAAGGCAAAAATCCTCAACCCAACAGCAGCTGGGGCCGCTCGGGATCCTTATAGATCTGCACTCCAGACTGTGCCCTACGGCACTCGAAAGGGCGAGGCATCTCTACCCAGCACCGCATCCCGGCGCACTCAGACCCCTCATCCCGCCCGCTTAGACACTTGCAGGTGTTGCGTAGCTGTCGCTCACCCTACGATCTCTTCTAAGATCCCCTCCCGGCTGCGACACTGGCGCTTCCCTAGTAACGTTGCAGACCCGAGCTGACAGACTGTGGCTAGGGGCCCGGCACCCCAGTCTCCGACAAATCACGTGGCTCGGACTGGCTCCGCCCACTCGCGCGTCAACGCTCACCTGGAGAGAATCATCAGCCAACCGAGAATTTGCAGGACCTAGTGGGCGGGGCTCCAGGCGGAATCGCGGTCCCTGGCTCCAGAAGGAAGATGGATCTGTGAAGGAGAAAGACCGCAGCTCCTAAGTCTCCCAGCACTGCGGAGGTTGGTTGCGTCGTTGCTTGGTAACTAATAAGGCTGGGGGCGGGGCTAATTAAAAGACTTTTTTTTCATATTATCGCGAGAGCGGAGTACTAAGGAGACGTCTTGAAAGGGTGTGACTTTATGGTGGAAACGTTGAGAATATTAACGCTTTCATTCCTGAATCCTCGTTAAAATCCATGAATTGGGACGTAAGCTTTAAAAGGTGCTTCGCTAGCTGCCACAGGTACTTGAGCTGATTACACGTAGTGTTTGTATGACCTTCCCACCCATAGGTCAGACACTAAAGTCAACTGCGCTCTTAATCAATAGCTCACCCTCCTTTTCTCCCCACCCTATATCATCTGCGATGGTAAGTAATCTTGAAGAACAAAGGAGAAAACTGCACTAGCAAAAAACTGGAGAGGGAATATAGCTCAGAGATAGAGCGCTTGCCTAGCATGCTCAAAGCCCTGGGTGCCATCCCCAGAACTGCAGAAAAAGGAAACTGAGTCGTGAAAGATATGAAAAGACGCAAAGATTTCGTGAAATTTATTCACAGATGGAAGCTTTTAATGGAGTTTGCACATTCCAAGTGAACTACACTTTTCATAGTTTCCCCAGCGGGCCTTTTGATGTTTGATTCTACCTATAAATCCCCTCTAAAAAGGGTGGGACTTTTGCTGTGGATCTAGGATGGAAAAAGAACAATGATTTCTTGAAAAATGGATACATTCAGGTACTAATTTATTTCTCCTTTGCAGAGAATTTTTCATCATTCAAAACAGTTCAAATATGTAGTTACAGACTCTTTGAGGTGTTCTACAACTCTCAGCGTGTTATTGTTGCCCTACAAACTGTCTTTATCCATCCAGAGAGTAGTTATTGAACACTTTATATTTTCAAGGCACAGTCTTAGGTTCCAGGCACACAAGGTTGAAAATGGCCATATAACTAGCATTAACCACGTTGCTATGAAATTCAGCGGTTATGTTTCTTATGCCTTTTCTTCTCTCTGGACTACAGTAAGTACTTATACTGAAGGCAGGAATGAAGTCTTCATATTTGTACACCCAGGAATTGAACTGGAATTCGGATGACAAGCCTTAGTCTTCTGCATTCCTCCTTATACTGCCACTACCTGAATGAGGCAATCGCCCTAGGCTCAGATGCTGACCTCATACTGCGCTTTATGAGGTGGCAAATAGACGTTTTCAAGTTTCAGTCCCACGGAGGTGGAAAGGCCACTGGTCCAGCCCCCTTAACCCCAATGAGTCAATGTTTGGTGTAGCCACGAGTCTAGTCACGAGTCTCATTGTTTTTGACAGAGCCTTTGACTCATTGACCAATCTTGTCATTCATTTGCGTTCTTATCATTCTGTTTCTCCTGGTGTAGTTTGAGAGTCCCTATTTAATAATTTCCGACCTGGGTGCAAGGTTACATTCCACTCTACTGGATTCAGGAACTCCTTCCCCCGCCCTCTTCGCTTGAGCATATATGCTACCGACGCGGGCGGCAACTCACTCTCTGTACAGGTAGCAAGAACAGCTGTACTTTAGGAATACCGACAAATTTATCCTTCGGCTCCTGAGGGTGGGCGGAGAAATTAGTTATCGCTTTAAGAGAGTTAGCTCTTTAATAGGAGTACTAAGGTAGAGGCCGAACCAAAGTGTCGCGAGAACTGTAACACCGGCAACATCTCGCGATGTTTGGCCCCGCAAAAGGTGGCCATTTTGGAGTCCACTCCGCGGCTGGTTGCCCCGGCGGCGTCTCCCAACCGGCTGGCGGGACCAAAACTGGCCCTGCGGGTGTCTGGCCTGTGGGCGGCCGCGCCGACACAATGTGGCGGCTCCGCTGCAAGGCCAAGGATGGCACCCATGTTTTGCAGGGACTGTCCAGCCGAACCCGGTTGCGAGAACTCCAGGGCCAAATTGCCGCCATCACCGGGATCGCTCCCGGCGATCAGCGAATCCTTGTCGGATACCCGCCCGAATGCCTGGATCTCAGCAACGGGGATACCACTCTGGGGGACTTGCCCATCCAGTCAGGTAAGGGAATCGGGGCAGGGGCCTGGGGAAGTCCTGGAAGGACGTTGAGGGGAGAAGTGAGAACCAGCAAGGCTAGGCAGCAGTGGGTCAGCTGGGGGCTTTGAGGCCAGGGGAGAGGCTAGATGAAAGAAGAGAGAACTTGACAGAGGCAGGGCAAGTGTCTAGCAACTCCTTTGTTTACACACGCTTGAGAGAAAAGCCAAAAGCCTAGGAGTCCCTCTTCCCCAACCTGCTTTCAGATCAACCTGGAAACAGTCTCGTTCATTTTGTTTTCTTTGCATTCACAAAATTATAAAAATATAGGACCTATTTTCTTTGCCTAATGCGTTTCCCCCCTCCATCCCCAGTGTCTGAATGTTGCGTCATACTTTATTTCCTTTCCTGATTTCTTCTTGCAGTCCCCTTCTTATATAGTTCGACAAATATATTATTCATTTTAGAATTAACTTTTAAAAATATTCACTAAAAGCCCTTTCAAGTTCTAACCAACAGCAGTTAATTTTCGCTCAGTATTAAAACTTGAACATCAACATTGACAATTAAAAGCTTTCCGACGTTCTGTGAAGAACTCTGTAAACACTAAATAGGGTAGATATGTTAAGTTTCAGAAGGAGGAGAACCCCCTAGTGGCCTAGTCTAGTGTGAACATCTTCTGGAATGTTTGTGCTTTTAAATGCAGACAGCAAGTAAGAAAAGTTTGTTTTCAAAATGTATCTTTTTAAGTATATATAAAGGGATATACTCCAAGCCAATTCACTAAATTGGGATGCAATCTGAAGTGTTTTGTGTTCTCTTGTTTTCATCTTTATGAAGAGACAGTGAACAAATGTTTATAAAGTTGTATTCTTCTTTGGGGGGTAGGTACTGTGGATTGAATTTGGGAGCCACATCCCCAGCCCTATTTTGTATTTTTAATTTTAGAGACAGGGTCTCACTGAGTTGCTCAGTGCCTGACTGTTGCTGAGGCTGGCTTTGAATTCCCAGTCTTCCTACCTCAGCCTCCCTCCACTATACGCTTTAACTTCTGTTTGTAATTTAATTTCGTCTATAATTTCACTGCAGTTCTGGATTTGTTTTATTTTTAACAGGCGACATGCTGATCGTTGAAGAAGACCAAACCAGACCCCAAACTTCACCTTCATATACAAAACATGGTGCTCCTAGTTATGTCAGGGAAACTTTGCCTGTGCTTACCAGAACTGTGGTCCCAGCTGACAACTCTTGCCTCTTTACCAGTGTATACTATGTCGTTGAAGGTGGAGTCTTGAATCCAGCTTGTGCCCCTGAGATGAGACGTCTTATAGCACAAATTGTAGCAAGTGATCCAGACTTATATAGTGAGGCAATACTGGGAAAAACAAATCAAGAGTACTGTGACTGGATCAAAAGGGATGATACTTGGGGGGGAGCAATTGAGATATCAATTTTGTCTAAGTTTTATCAATGTGAAATATGTGTAGTAGATACACAAACAGTAAGAATTGATCGTTTTGGAGAAGATGCAGGATATACCAAAAGGGTTCTACTGATCTATGATGGCATCCACTATGATCCGCTTCAGCGAAACTTCCCTGATCCAGATACCCCTCCTTTGACCATTTTCTCCTCTAATGATGATATTGTCCTTGTACAAGCACTGGAACTAGCAGATGAAGCTAGAAGAATGAGACAGTTTACTGATGTAAACCGCTTTACCCTGAGATGTATGGTGTGTCAGAAAGGATTAACTGGACAAGCAGAAGCAAGGGACCATGCCAAGGAGACAGGCCATACCAACTTTGGAGAAGTGTGATCTATGCATGATGAGGGTTGAAGCCTACTACCTCACAGATCCAGAAAGCTCTGGGTTTTCTAATAAGCTATTCTTAACCCTGAAGAACAAAGGACACAATGCTTGAACCATCCTTTTAACTTAAACCACTAAGACACTGAAATTCCTTGTTAAGATTAAAATTAGTGTGCAAGTTTACAGATGTGTGTCTACAGTGGTGATACATGCCCTCTTTCTGCTGGGGTGACAGAATAGGTGGTCCTCAGCCACTTGCTGACACTAACCTGAAGAGTGGATTTTAGTATTACAAACTAGCATCCAGGAGCTTTAACTTGTAGAAGAAAACATCATATTTGGGGTAATGTGGAAGGCCTCGTGTTAAGGCCACTGGACATGAACCACAGTGTCTCCAGTAATTGCTTCCTTTTAAAACTGAGTTAATAGTTTCTAAATTAAGAATTCATCAAATGAAGATACAATTGTCAAAACTAATTTTATACTGCAATTTGTTAGACTTTGTAAGTGTGTACTTAACCACTTATAAGTACATAGCAAGCAATTTTTGCAGGGATAAGTCTATTCCTTGAGAATGTTATCTAAACAGGAATTGATTGGGTCCTGTTTAAGATTTCTAGTGTATAAAAGCAGAATGTATGAGGGAAAAGGTGCCTGAAGCAGCTTATTGAAGCTTTAAAAGACCATTGGCCTCATGTTTTAATGCAATTTATGTATTAGTGTTTGTCACATTGGACAAAATTTTAAAATTAAGCAGGGTATGCTATTTCAGTTAAAGTTCCTTAAAATTTGAGTGCTCAATTTTTGCTTTTAAAAAAAAAAAACAAACAAAAAAAAAACATACACATTTGCCTGAAGGGCTTTAATTTCCTCAGCCTTTTTGTTAAGAGCACTTCCTCCAAGAAAAAGTCTTCATCTAAAGTGATAATGCTATGCCTTGGTTTGGTTTTTATAAGATCTTTTGCATACCTACCTAGTGTTTTTGTGCTGCCAGTATCCCTCCACTAATGCTCTTTAGAATATTCCATGTTACAAATTAGCACTTGGCTTATCTTTCATATTTTACTTTGACTTTTGAACAGTTTTAAAGTAATTGGTGTAATACTATTGAATGAATTTGTTTCACTTCCAAAATATGAAAGTTTTTAAATCCTTGCCTTATTCAGCTTTCTAAATTCTGCTTCTTCCTAATATCAGATGTGTAGCCATTTGCTTGGTGGACTAATCCTCAAGGCACACCCTTTAAAACTTAGCTTCACCACAAGATCTTCCAGATAAAGTTTCCTACCTCTTAATTCTTATGAAGATCAGGGATGCTAAATTATAATTTGTTATGTATTTACACAATGTAAAGAGGCCTAATGTTGTGAAGTTTTGTTATCTTGTTTTCATTATTTATTATCTCATAGAGAACCAGTGGATACTTTAAAGCACTTATAACTCCACATATCTTCTTGGCAGATGTTTTAAACTTGAGATTTACCTATAGCGCTTTTACGGTGACAGTGGCCATGTAAAATAAAGGAACATAAAGGTGAACGATTTAGGAGGACAGTTCCTTGAAGGAACAATTCACAAAGTGTGCTTTAAATCATCAGATGACATTTCCTGAGTACCTTTTGTGTGCACTGCTGTTTTAGGCATTATAAGTTATTATGATCAGTGTAAGTTGAAAGTGTTTCATTTTCTTTTTTAACTGAGCCTTAAAAAATAATGCTCCTGAGCTTGTGATACTTAATGTTCGGCAATCATCATATGAACAGATGAATATGATATGAAAATCTCTTCATACCTGTCTGTCATTGGGTCTAGATGGTTTTTGTAGCTCCTTTATTTTCCCCAGAAAATATTAAATTGAAAACTATAAATTAAGATTATACTACTGGGTAGCATCCATCAAATTGAGCATTATTCATAAAATTTGCCTTCCTTTCTGTGCCACTTCAGGAGCCAAATTTGACCTTTGCTACTGAAATTTTAGATTTAGAAGTTTATTTGTGTGGCAAATATTGAGTAATTTATAATGTGCCTGGCATGTTTTGATGTTTCCCAGCATGCATTATTGTCACTTTAAAATTGAGTATATGTTATCTACAGTGGATTAATTTAAAACATGGAAGACATAGAACACTCATTTTAAAATTAAGCCCCTTCATTATAATTGTTGTTTACATATTGTCAGGTATTTATTTGGGGGTCTTATTCTATTTTATCTTTTACCTAGATTGTCCATTGACCACATAGACATTGATATTCAAATTGCTTTCAGAATTCACTTCTTAAGTTAATAAATATTTGCTGAAATTCAGCACTAGTACTTTAGTGCTCTGATCATGGAAAAATTCAAGATGAGACACTATTTGCTGACAATAATTAAGAATTAAAAACTTAAACTGCGTATTCTAAACTAAAGCCTGAAAGCCTCACAGAATTTAAAGCGTTTTTTTCCTCCTACTGCACTTAGTAAACTTTTTTTTCTTGTGTGTGTGTGTGGTGCTGGGATTGAACCCATGGTCTTGTGCATGTGAGGCAAGTACTCTACCAACTGAGCTACATCCCAGCCCTTATCTTGAGAATTTTGAAAGCTCTATGGATTTAGTACTTACAGCAGTATTAAAAGAAACTGTGTCCCAAGTTTGCACTGGAGGAGCAGAATGAAATCCTTCTTCCTATTCAGTTTTTGCCTGTCATACAAGATTTTTTTTTTTAAATAAAATGAGAATCATTCTGCCACAGTTAATGGCAGAATGAATACACTGCTTTCCCAACCTATCGCCTGTTCTTTCTTACTCTTCTGATTAAAGATCAGGTGTAGTACTATGAAGATTCACTCATAAGAGTGACTTCAGAAGTTGAAATTAATATCCACGAGAATTTTGTGTTAGTCATATGAAGACATTGGTATGTTACATGTTTTGCTAATTATTATTTCCCATGAATGAGAAATGGGCATAGTCAAGTGTTACCCTTGAAGCTTTGTCTGCTGGTCAGCTTTAACCTGTTACAAGCTATAAAGTCATTCCATTGTTTCAAGAAGTTCAAGTCCCAGCAAAATCATTATCAGGAATTAATTTATTTATTTATGCCCCTAAGTGCCCACACCTAACTTTTTAGGTTATTTCTTCTGTCCTGTGTAGAGATTAAAACAAGGGTGTCTCAATGTACCCTGGCTAATCATAGTTTTTTATCTTTTTGAAAAAATTACAGTGGGGGAGTATGTACAATTAAGCAACAGAGTGATTTTTTTTTTCTTTTGATAAATCAGGTGGCCTTCTTAAACTTGCGTATATTTAAGAGTTATGTTCTTTCATGTGTTGAGACACATTTATTGTTTGCAGCACTTTAAAAAAATGAAATAAAAGTTTACATGTTAGCTCTATAGGGATCTTGTTGAGGACATTAAAATTTCTGAGCTGCTAACCATCAGCTCTTCATAATCAACTATTGCTGTAAATGTTTAGTGTATCAAGTGGTAAACATTCTGGTGTTTTGATAACAGTAGAACCCAATTTCAGTAACTATTAGGAGCATGATCTGTGCCCTAGCATAAAATATGTTATTGCTATGAAGTGATTATGATTTATCATTTGTTATGCAGTGCAGTATTGAAATTTGTCCTTATAGCATAAAGATGACTAACAATTTCTGAAAGATGTGGATTCTTAAAGCTCTTCATTTGTTTCTAAGTAAACTTATTTTAAGGAAGCTGATTTTTTAAGTCAGAAGCCTTAAAAATGTCACATAGAGCCAACATCATTTAAGTCTAAAGCGAAACACAATTTGAGTAAGTTAGTTTATTAACTAAAGATGTTTTCTGATTAAGCATTTAATATTTTAGCCATATTTCATCCAACATGAAAAGAAACTTCCCTGATTTGGGGGAAATGTTTTATCTTCTCCAAACGCTAGCTAGCACTTTGTTATAGTGCTTTGAATATTTGACTTGGAAAAAGATATTACATTGATACTGAATTGTGAGGTGCTGACTTAATTCTTGATTCACATGCATTTAATGGAGGTTGATAACCTGTGGTATTTTAGAGTGAAAAAGGGGTAGGAGAATAAAGTCCCACTAAAAAGGAAGAGATTGTCAAATGAATGCATTACTTGTCATAAATTATGAGTTTCAGAAAAATTTCCAAGCAATGCCTTTGTGTTGCCCCAATCTTTTTCTTCCTTTTTTTTTTTTTTTTTTGGCATAGAATGTAGCAGGGCCATAGATGAAAAGGAGTGATATTAAAGTATAAGACCATGAATTTCGCTGATTCCCTTTTATACTTTTGTTTTCTAAAATAGTAACCTACATCTAGGAGTTTAGTGATAGTGAAGAGACATGATTTGGTTAAGTTAAAGATAAGCAGAAAGGTTAACATCAGAAAGACTTAGAATTAGATTCTGTGAGTCTGACTTTATGTCAGGTGTAGAATATGTAGTTAATTATAATCCATAAATTAAGTAAAGGACCAGGGGACCTAATTCATGTCAATTTTCCAGTTCACATTGGTGCCATCCAGGACTCAAGCTGTTTACAGGAAATATACTCAGCAAAGTTATATTTTCCTTTAAAATTTTTGAATTTAGCTTAAACTGCAGAATAAGTATGTATAATTTGTTCAAAGGAATAAAGAATAACAATAGTTCTGCAATTCCTGCATTAATACAGTAAAGGCAGATGTTCCTAAAGCAAGAAGAAAATCATAAGGCTGTCAAACTTAGAGCTTTAGAATATAGCTTGAAAAAGTAGTAGAGAAAGGCAAAACAAAACAAATCTGTTTTTCTTAACATAAGATATTTTTTCCTATGAAGAATAATGAACAGTGTTGTTTTCAAAATCTTACTTTGTCTATTTGCCAGCTTTTTTTTTTCTTTTTCAAAGTTAATGCACTGCTGCTACCTGGAAGATACCTAATTTCATTTTGTAAAATTCATGTGAATTTGCCATTGTCATTAAGATGCATTGATTTTATTTATGAGGTGTATGACTTTAAATATATAAATGCTGTATGAAGTGACTTGTTTTAAAAGAATAAATGAATGAAAACCTTGTTGTTTGAGCGTATTTTGGGATCAGGGTGGAAAGCCAATGGACAGCCACGACACTCAAGTTAGATATTATCAAACAGACGACTGCTTTGATTATATTTAGGTGGACTCAACAGGAGAATGTGTTTCTCCTTTTTAACACCAGAGAATATTTGAAATTAACCTTCACTATTTTTTTCCCCTAAATCTGTTCCCCAAAGCTCAAATTCAGTATCATTTCTGTCAAGTTGGAAGACTGAATGCTCCTGTTCATTTTATTTATTTATTTACTTTTTTATTTATTAGGTACTGGGAATTGAACCTAGGGGGCTTTACCACTGAGCTAGATACCCAGCCCTTTTAAATTTTGAGACAGGGCCCTGCGAAGTTGCCAAGGCTGGCCTCAAACTTGGCGATCCTCCTCTTTCAGCCTCCCTGAGATGCTGGGATTACAGGTGTGCACCACTGTGCCCAGGGTTGCTGTGATAATAGACAAATCTGTATGAATTTACATCTGTTTGAAAATGGAAATATTTCTGAAAGAACTTATTTTGTCTTTGATGTCAACATTTAAATACTTTTTTGAAACAATACTAGGGTTATTAGAATTGATCAGAATTTAGGCCCTCTAAATTGAACTATTTTAACTCTCATTGCAATAAGTTTTTAAAAGTAAGGAAGTAGAACCATAATAATGCAATCTAATCTGTACCAGGACAAAATACATCCTGGGCTCAGTATAAATTGAACATAAGTAAGCCAATCCACATTAAAAGTTTATATGTAGTCTCGGCTCTGTGATGGTAGTTTGTTGAAAATTAACTGCCCATAAGCAATGCTTCTCAAAGTGCTTCTCAACACATTTCCTAGGAACTTGTTAAGAAATGAAAATTCTCAGAAGTTGATGGGGCCCAATAATTAGTTTTAAATCATTGTTCAGCTTTAGAGATACCTCTGACTTCTATCGGTAGTATTTATCTTCACTCACTACCAGTTAATGAAATTTACAGGTTAATGTAAATCCCGAGAAAAGTGAAGACTGGTAGTACAATGAATGACAATTCAAAATTCTACAGGCTAAAAAAACATTAAATGTTTAACTCTTCGCATTGGGGTGGATAAGTCTTTTCTAAATTTTGTTGGTTTACATTATTTCCGCTGGAGCTTGAAAAAGGAAGGTATGAGTTCTAGATAATCCAACCAAAAAAAAAGGTGAAAGGTTTTTCTCAGAAATATGATAAAGACAGTAAACTGATCAAAACACACTTTAAAAAATACAAAATAAGGAACAGATTGAATTATGTTGACCTACAAAATGATCCTCCCATTGGATTCATCCTTTTTTTTTCCTTTTTAATTTTTTTTTTAATTTTTTATTGTTGGTTGTTCAAAACATTACAAATTTCTTGATATATCATATTTCACACTTTGATTCAAGTGGGTTATGAACTCCCATTTTTACCCCATATACAGATTGCAGAATTACATCAGTTACACATGGATTCATCCTTTAACATCAAAAGACCCAGTTTTCTTTTTCTTACTCTTGAATGAAGGCTGAGAAGATAACTTTAAATTTGGCTTAGAGAAGATAAGTAATAATTAGATAAGCTGTTAAAACAACAAACCCTTACTGAACTTCTACTTATTGCAAGATATAGTGTCAAATGCCTCAGGATTACATGGATACCAATTTATTCAGTATTTTTTAATGATCTGATGTGCCAGGAACTGCCCTGGGTGCTGGGTATATATTGGAGTGAGAAATAAAAACACCTACCAATGTAAAGGAATAAAAAGTTAGGGGTTGAAGAGATAATGGGTGGGAGAACCAAATTAAAATTGGAGAATCCGGGAAAGCCTTTTTGAGAAAGTGACATCTAAGCCAAAAAAAAGAAGCATGAATGGGAACTAGTTGAAAAGTAAGAACATTCTAAGTAGGAGGTATAGCATTTGAAAACACAATATTGCAGGAGGAAATGAAGTATTTTTCAGATCAATCTGTCCACAGTGTGTTAAACAAGGAGAGGGACTCAAAATGAAGTGGTAGGGTCCCAGATAAGAGTGCCTTTAGTTCTATTAAGCACCTACCCCATTTAATATTTACCAGGTTGTATTTGATTGTTTATATTTGTGTCCCAAAATAGTTTGTATACTCCAACCAGTTCTGTCCTTTTATCATTATATATTGTATTCCCAGGACCTAATGAAGTACTGGATGCATAATAGACATTCAATATATATTTGATGAGTTAAACATGAATAAATGAAGTTAAGGTATAAGGAAATACACATTAACCTTGATATTTATCATAAAATCATTAAGAGGACATTAGAGCATTTTAAGGAAAGCATCAGATTAAGGCTTCTCAAAGGAATTTTATTAGCTCTTGTAATTGGGAATTCTACGGGGTTTTGACCGAACTAGAAAAAGAGGTTCAAATAAAGACTTTTAAGAGTTAGCACATCACCATCATCATCATTATCATCATCATCACCATCATGGAAATATCAGAATACTGGCGATAAAGAGGAGGACCTAAAATTTAGGATCAGAAATGCTTTGGGCTTTTCAACAACACTTGAAGCTAGCAGACATTAACCCCAAACACTATCTAGCCATTCCATCAATCACACCTATGGATAGAATAATGGTATTGTTTCAGTCAAACAAGGCCTTATGCATTTATTCTCAGGAAGTTTTTGGAGAATGTGTTGTAGCAAAAGAAGAGAGATAACCCAAGAAAGAGGAAGAAATGAATTCTATGGATAATCCAACAAAAGAGCAAAGTGAAATGATTTTTCTAAGAATGATGACATATCAAAACAATAGTCATTGAATTCCCTAGTGAACAACCTAGCCAAATGAAAACAGGTCAGAATTCTCTGGGAAATTTTTTTCCCCCATGAGATTAATAGAATACCTAATGTCCTTGAAAGTGCTGAGAAGATATTTACATAATGGGTGGGAGGGGCGTGTAAAGCAACATGGAAAAGAAAGAGTAACTATAGTATATCTCATTGCACAACTGTGGAAAGCACTTATTAAACCATGAAAGGAAATAATATATATGCAGTACATATTAAGTATTAAAATGCAAAAATGTATAGGGGTGAGGATGTAGGTGTAGATGCCATAAGGAGGGACAAAGAACAGTACAAGAGAGAGCAAAGTCCTTATCTTGCATAGTAGAAAGGAGAAAATATGAAGATATAGCATACACATATGGACTGGAATCTCAAAAGAATTTGGAGAACAGGAAATTATGTATCTAGTATTGTTTTCTAGTAAGTCTTTTAGAACTATTTGTCTATATTTGTGTAAGTATAACTTTGGTGAAATTAAAAAAGTAAATAAAAATTTTAAAAGTGTAAATGAAAGATAAGGAAAGATATGTAAACAACCCAAGAAGTATGGCTGTGAAGGGGAGCCAACGGACATAGAACAGCAGAGAGAAATGTAGGACCATGGGAGCAAAGATTTAAGCTTTAAACTACCAGCAACTCATATAAAGTGTTTACTATGCACCAGGCACTCCTAAGTGCTATATACATGTATTAACTAATCTATTACTAGTGGGAGCATCAACCCAATTTTATAAATAGGGTAACTGAGGCTTAGAAAAGTTAAATAACTTTCCCAAAGCCACACAACTAGTAAATGAAAAACTAGGGAATCTCAGCTGGCTGTATGGTCCCCAGGCACTATGCTACACCATGGGGGAATGCTGGTGGGAATTTTTTCAGTAGAAAGGTTAAAGTGACATAGGAGAAAAGGCTGCAGAGACTGAGTTCACGATATGAGATCCAGAGCACATGTACATGATAGAATTTTACAGGAAGAACATGTGCTCTATTGTACCAAAAAGAAGAAAATGAATATAATGGAAGGTAGGTTTGTAAATTTGGTGACGGAAACAGCCTGGCTGCTGTTTTCTTACTAAATATTTTTAAAACTTTGGCAAAATGATTATCTGAAAGTGAAAAGGGTAAAAGAGAGGTGGAAGGTTTGAGGAAAGAGGAGAAAGAGTGGCCTCAGACTTAGGAAGTTCGGCTTCCTAAAGAATCGTGGCAATTGTCAGGCAGTTACTTGTGAATCTTACTGGTACCAATCTACTGTCATGTGATCAACACAGAGGTGTTGGTGGCTCAGGGGAACCCAATAATATCAAATCAAAAGTGAGAGCAGGAAATGCTGGTATATGGAGCAGAAAGTTAAAGATGACGTTTCTGGTAACCATGGCAACAGCAAGTAGAAGATAGTCACAGTTTCATTAGTTATTTTTTTCTTCTTTTTTTTTTTTTCAGAGACAGTTTCATGTAGAAAAGCAGATACATATTCAAGAGAGAACAAAGGCTAGCTCAAGGAAGAGATGTCTTTTGGAGTCAAGTAAAAAATATATATTCAAGGGAATATGCCAGTCATCTTAACAGCAAGAGGCTTTAGGGGTGAAGCAAGGGAGAATGTGGGCCAACTCTAGAGAAAGAGACAGCCGTGGTCTCATCAGTTCACCTCTGTTATGGCTATTGCCTTGTTGATTCTGTCCTGTGACCCTGTCTACTGCTAAGATGAGTCATTATACCAAATAAATATTAATAAATTCACACTGATGGAGTATTTTCTGCAAACTATATATAAAGAGTGGTTCAAGAAATAACAAATTTAGGAAGCGAAAGATTTATTAGATTGGCAATTTCAATAAGCAGTTCTGTATAGAGCCTTAGACACTTGCTAGGAGACCAGTGGTGTTTCCGGGGATTTCCACTCTTTGAATACTTGCTATAAGCTAAGCTTCTTTGCAAGTACTATTAAACATATTTCTTATGTACTAATCAATTTTTAGATATCCATAACAATGAAGAACATAAAGCATGCTAGAAGCCTATTAAGAAAGATAAAATCAGTCAACTTCTTACAGGATATGTGTTGTAAATCATTATGATGTACAGCATCATCAGCTAAAGGCCTTTCTTTGTAAGTATCTCAGACTCACAGGGATTGTTATGATTTGAATATGGAGGATATGGATCAAAACATTGCCCTAGAGGATATGAAATGGTTCGACCACTTTGGAAAAGAGTTTAGTGATTTCTTATAAAGTTAAAAATATACATACAATGCACTCTCACACTTCCAGTTATTTCCTCAGGTGGAATGCAGCATGTACATACACAAAGACCTCTATGCTTTATTCAAATTTAGGGAAAAAACAATAAAATTCTAGTAGTACATGGATAATCTACCATTACAATCTCAAAAGAATGGATTTTTAAAAGGCAAGTTTGTTAAAGACTTAAGTTGCCAAAAAGCTATCATTGTTTTTGGCCTTATATATAATTATTAGAAGAATTATACATACAAAAACATAGTGCCCTTCATGAGTTCAAAATTTACAGGAAGAGAGAGGACAGTTATATCCTAGAGGATTAAAGCTAGAAATACGTCCTTGTGTTAAGAGATTACAGCATATTACAGGGACACAGCCACATCAATGTTTATAGCAGCACACTTTACAATAGCTAAACTGTGGAGCCAACCTAGATGCCCTTCAGTGGATGAATGGATTAAAAAAATGTAGTATATATATATATATATACATGATGGAATTTTACTCAGCAATAAAAGAGAATAAATCATGGCATTTGCAGGTAAATGGATGGCGCTGGAGAAGATAATGCTAAGTGAAGTTAGCCAAAAACAAATGCTGAATGTTTTCTCTGATATAAGGAGGCTGACTCATGGTGGGGTAGGGAGGGGGAACATGGGAGGAATAGATGAATTCTAGATAGGACAGAGGGGTAGGAGGGAAAGGGAGGGGGCAGGGGATTAGCAAGGATGGTGGAATGTGATAGACATCATCATCCAAAGTACATGTATGAAGACATGAATTGGTGTCAACATATTTTATATACAATCAGAGATATGAAAAATTGTGCTGAATATGTGTAATAAGAATTGTAATACATTCCACTGTCATTTCTTTTTTAAAAAATTAATTAAAAATTTTAAAGAGAGATTATAGTGAAATAATACCTAATATCCTATTCCAAAAGAAGGTGGTGCTTGAGCTGAACTTTGAAGGAAGGATAGACAAAGCTAGAAGGATAAGGATGGGAAACAAAGGATATAGCATGTTGGAGGTCCAAAAGCATGAAATCATGGGAGTTTCAGAAAAATTGGGTGTGGACATAGTAAAGAATACAAATGAAAAAAATGTGATAGGACACACATGTAGGGCAAGCTCACGAAAAATCCCTTTATGCCATAATTGGGACTTGGAATTTCCTACTGAATGCTCTGAAGACTCATGAAAGTATTTTAAGGAGAGGAATAACTGATGTGTATCTACAAAAATGGAAGATGCGTAGCAAGCGATTTCTCTTCCATCTTTAATGGTCCATGATCCTACAAATAGTGAAGTCCTGAACCAGAGTAGAGAGAATGAAGGTTGGAAACAGACTTGAGAGCTATCTCACAGGAGATACTCAAGGATGGCTGTGAATTGTCACACCTAGTTGAGAACAGGTATGATGCAGTTAGCTGACATTCGGAGAGAGAACAAAGGACACTTTTCAGTGGTTTGGACATGGACGACACAAGTTCAATTTTGAACATATTAAGGTTCGATGTTCCTAACCAACTCTTTGATGCTAATGGGTTATCTCAGCCCTCAAACTTTCACATGCTTTGGGAAGAAAAGGACATCCTCCAAATTTCTGTAGTAGGTAGGTCAAAGAAATACTACTTTTAAAAAGAAATAGAAAAAATGAAGCACGCCTCAGAAATTACTTAATGAGTAAGTAATGTCTGAACTTCTTCATCCAACTCTACTTAATTATATCCTTTAGTTCCTATTTAATTACTTTAGGCTTAGTATTAATATTACTCTGGTGAAAGCTGGGTGATCTGTTGTATGAGTTAATCTGGTCTATCAAACCTTTGATATATAGCCAAGTTATAATTACCCTCATCTGAATCCTTATCTAGTCATGTTCTCTTTAAAGCCAGCTCTTGGTTTCCTAGTCCCTACTTGGATAATAAACCTTTTGTCCTCAGTATTTTAAGAGGTTACCCTCTGAGCCCCAGTACATAGTACCCTAAACAGAGAAGCCACTAAGTGTTTTCTAAGGATGGTGACTGCATGCGTTCAAAGTAATTTCATTTTTCCTTTGGAGAGGAAAGGGAGAAGACACTAATAGATGTGACTATAATAGGAATAAGAATCATGAATGGTTTGAATGCTGGTCCACAACTATTTCTCCCAGTTCAACTTTGTAAGGAACCCAAAGAGGCAAGATTGAACAATTACTGTCTGTGGTGTATTTTGGTTTTGAAGTGGTGTGTATATGTGTGTGTTTGCACACATGCATACACTTGGATGGGGAAGTGAGAGCCACACTGGGGAGGCCATGCTGAGGATGGAATCAGAAAGGAGCTTCTGACAACAAAGGAGATGACTGCACAGCAGAGGCCCTCAAGGGTGGAGGAGGGGTGTGGAAATCGCTGACTCAGGTGAGCTGAGCTGTAATTAGACTTCAGAGTCGGGTCATCAAATGTGAATTCATACACATAGAGCAATAACTCAAATTGCTCCTCAAATGATGACCTACATCGGGAGGGAGTCATTCTTCCAGATATTTCTGACTTTGAAAGTCCTCCCTCTTCTGTAGTTCAGGCCACCTTCCCAATTCTCTTGAAACCTTAAGAGACTTCATCTTTTTCCAAGTCAAAATAAAGCAAAGCAAAAACAAGATCAATTCCAAGGAAAACATTTAAGAACATGAAGTGTGGGAAGCACTAAGGCAGGACTGGGATTTCTTTCAGTTAAGATGTATGTGTGCTTTGAAGGACAGAGGGAGGAGCTAAGGTTGTTAAGTATCTTTGGCTTTGGCTTGAACAGAGTTAAGTACAGTGGCTTTGTGTTATGGTATCTGAAATATTTCATAATTAATGAAAGGAAATTTCTGAAGGGAAAAAGAAAATAGAAGGGTTATTCTGTTTGTGTCCCTGCTTCTACCTGGGAAAAGATGGAAGGCCCTATTATTATCCTAATTTTATTATAAACTGCAAAACTATGTCTGTTCACAGACGGTGCCTACTCTCCTCTTTTAAGTTAATGCTCACAAGTCATTTTTTTTTTTTCTTTTAGCAAATGTTCAAATCACACACCTATGAAGCTGGATCAACTTCAGTGACTCCATCCTTGGGTGTAACTCTAGTGGTATTTAAACTCTGATTTGGAGATGCCCTTCCTGTTTTGCTAGTATTATGACATCACACATGTTTGAATGACATATCAGGAAGCAAACCACAGCCCTGGAGTGCTCAGGCAGCTCTGCTGTCCCGTCTGCTGCAAAGGTGTTGAGTATCCCAGGCTTCCTCCACCTTCCTTCCTACTCAAAGTCTTGCCTGCCTCTCCTTCACCTTGGCCCAGGATCATTGCACATCTTATTTCCTACCCAACTATGATCACAGGAAGAGAAAAGATGAAAGCCATGTGTCATCTTCTTATTAAACATGTGAATAGTTAAATCATAAATGAAATAGGAAAGGATAAGTTTAAGTGGTAGTATTAGATCAGAAAACTGTATATTTTATGTTTACCACTTGGGTTTTCTCCAAAATAGAGACAGATTGGCACCATACTGATAAATAGCAACCCTGAGGTCATATTGCCTGAATTAAAATCCCTGCTCCAACACTTCTTAGCAACATGGCCTTGGGCAAGTTATTTAACCTCCCTGTGAAATCTACATAGTAATAAATAGTGCCTACCTTTTGAGGTTGAAACAAAAATTAAAAGAAATTATTCATGAGAATACTTTGCATGATATTTAGCATACAAGAGCTGACAATTATCATGTGCATCAATCTTAATTTTTCTTCCAGCCCTTGTAATGCTAGTAAGCAAAATACCTTAAAAACTGATGGGTATTTGAGATGACCTGCACCTAGGAAAGATCAGCTCTGGGCAAAAACCACATCTGGGAGAGTGGCCTCCACACCTGGAGGAAGAGTTCCTCCTGAAAGCAGTGGATTCTCCTAGCTACTCTCTTCACCCTACAGGTGCCAAAAACCTGCCCATGAAGTGAGACAGGAGTTGCTAAACTGGTTGGTAGCTTAGTTTGTTTTTATTTAATATCCATTTCCATCTTCCGTGAGCAGCCCAAAGAAACCAGGGACCCAAATAACAGAGTTCCAGTTGTCTCCTCCTAAGCTGCCAGGACACTTTTTCATCAGCACAGGGACCTCAAGGGAGAAAAATGGTTCCATTTCCCCCAGAAAGAAAGGAGGCCAAGGGGGTTGTTGGCAAGTGTGGGGGCATTGGTGGCTCAACAACAGCATCCCTGCTCAGTGGACCTGGAGTTGCTAACTTTATGGGCTGCTAGGAAAAGGTTTGAGACAAAAGTGATCATGAGCAGTTCTGAAAGCTAGTAGCAAAACTAGTCATTAAGAGTTTTATCCTGAAGAATTCAGGGGAATACTTCTCCAGGTGAAAGTTGGGAGGAAGGACAGGAAACCAAGAGTTAAACAGGACCACAGAAAGCGCACTGGCCAGGGGGACGGCCCGCGTTTCTTTATATCAGGATTAAAAGTTATAGTTCTTCAGCCTCCCTGCCAACTCTATTTTCTCTACTTTCCTCCATGCTTAGCTCAAACTGACTCCAGCTCCTCCACCTTCCAGACCTCCCCCGCCCTTTTTTCTTTTTAATGACTCTTTACTGGCTCTAAATGTTAGGGGGATGGGAGGGAGCAAGGGACAGCAGGATGCGATTGGCTAAGTGAGACCAGCGCCGCCCTGATCATTCCCACCCACACCCTCCCTGGAGAAACAGCTGGAATGAGAAGTAGGGAGGGAAGCTAGGATTGGCTGAGAGTCAGCGGCTGGGTGTGGTGAGGCAGCAGGGATGAAGCATTTACCTGGGTAGGTAAGTCAGGAGGAGGTCAAAAGAAGAAAACAGTAGGAGGCAGGGAAGCAGTGTCTGTCTCCATCTCTGCCCTTTGAAATAAAAGGGTATCCTTTCCTCCCTTCAGCACCCCCGACCCAGTGAAGGTGAGTGACTCACTAACCAACTTTGCTTATTCTGCAGCAAGAGGAGGGGTTTCAGGAGAAGTCAGAGCTACATGGTTTCTGGGAGAAGTGGGGTGCCTCTCCACACCCCAACTAAAGGATTCCTCCTGTGTTCAATTCTCTGAGTCCAGCCTGGGATCAGAGCAGGATAGTAGCTGAGATTTAAGTATTTAGACCAGGACCAGGAAAGCCTTTTCATTTATTTAGGTTGGGTAAGCATATTGTACAAACAAGAAAAGAAAATAGACTTGTTTTGGAAATTTCCATCTCTGAGCAATTGAGATTGAGGTGTGATTTTGAAAGAGAAAAGTTTGAGCAGAAGAAGTTTAAACGGGGTTCACTCGGGTGAGTAGAGTGCCTTGGTTTTCCATTGCATTTCTAACTGGAAACTCTCCCATGGCTTTACCAACTCAGTGTCTATCTGTATTTAAATAAAGGGTGCAGTGTGTATATGTTCGATCATAGAGGTTGATAATGGAGTTCTTGCTGGACAGGTGTGTAAGGTATGGACTGTGGTAGGTTGTTTGTAAGGACTTGTGATATCAGAAAAACCTTAAAATGTGCTACCAGTTCATCTTTAGAAAACCCACCAATAATCTAGCTACAGAGTCAAGTTTATTTGGGTTCAACTCATTACTTTTCCAACTTTTCCTATTAGTAGATACAGACACTGGCAAAAGGAAAGGTACTGGGCTGTGCCGGGGCCACGCCCACATTGATATTTCATGGCCGCATGTTGAGTCTGGTCAGAGTTCCAAGTGGGGCTCAGGCCAAGATAGTGTGGCAAAGTCCCTAAAGAGGAGAACTAGACTAGGGCAGCGGTTTTTCATTATGTTCCTTCAGGTGTCCCAGGTGGCCCTTGTGTGGCAGGGGTACCTGCTTAAGGAAGCTGGCTGTAGAAGAAGAGTCCGAGTAGCAAGTCAGCGTTCCATTTTCCACGTTGGAGGTTAACACTTTGGTCCCTAACTTTGCCTCTTTTCCTCCTGTGCAGTGGAAAGACCTCAGGGACAGGATCCCAGGGCCTGGTGCACACAGTACTCAAAGGGGTTTCAAGGGGTCAATGGAACTTTAGATGTTAGCTTCCCCCATACCACAGAAAGAGCCCACCACACCAGCTGCCTGAGGACTGCCTGTGATGGGGAACTTGTCAGCAGAGAAGGTCACCTGCTGTGTCTAATAAGGCCCTTCTGCACAAAGGGTATTTCTATCCATCTTTTCCCGTATATCACTGGTGAAAAAGAGATTCTAATGTTTCCTGGCACTCACAGAAACGTGTCCTCGTGCTTGTAGAGAGGGAGACAACACAGTGCAAATTTCAGTCTTCCTAGAATATTTCTTAGGAAGTTCTCCAGCCCAAGGCACATTTCTAGGTAGTCAGCAAAAACCTCTCTGACTACTGAGAAGAGAGGCTGAGCTCTTGGAGGATATGGGGTGGGGTTCATGGAAGGGGCTGATAAGCGGGGCTTGAGTCTGTTCAGAAAGTCTCTTCCAGTGAACTTAGAAGGGGACTGGAGCCCTCTCCCACCGCACAGGCTTCAGATGCCAGAGTGCCACATGCGGTTTATTTACTCTTGTCCAAGACTTGGCTAGTTTCAGTGGAGTGGTTAATATTTAATGTGCCTTCGGATGGGTGGCTCTGACTATAGGCTGTGCATATTTCCCAGCCCATTCCCCCCTCCTCTTAAGTCCCCCAAAGAGGTCAAGGGTGAAAAGACACTACACTCTCACCTTGACTGCTGTGCTTGTTTCTCAGGTTTCTTATCTGGCAGAAATACCTCCAGTTTCGATGGCTACCCTGATATAGCCCTCAAGTTTCAAGGTTATGGAGTTGGTAGAAGGAAATGCTGTATGTGGGTTGGGCAAAGCCTGTGAGGGGGGACGGAAAGATGGGAAGAATACTGCTCAAACTCTTTGGGTCAGAAAGCTCGGTATAGAGATGAGGTGTCAGCACCTGTGGGCTCACTCAGCTTGGTTTCAAGTTCACATCATCTCTGCAGAGATTGATTAATACGATGCCCAATGACATGATCTTCCCTGGCATTTAGCGTCATTTCTTTGCACATCCCCCTGCCCACCCCCACCCCCTGAAGAATGTAGGTTTGGGTGAGTGCTCTCTGAACCTGGATAGTCATTAAAGGTGTGTGGCTGGGATGACTGAACTTCATCTACATGATTTCTCACATGCCTGTTTCTTTGAGGTGCTAACTTCACGAAGAAACCCTCCCCGTACTGGAGATTAAACTCAGGGGCTGAGCTACATCCCCAACCTTTTAAAATATATTTTATTTTGAGACAGGGTCTCACTAAATTTCTCAGGGACTGGCTTTGACTTGCAATTCTCTTGCCTCAGCCTTCTGAGTCTCTAGGATTGCAGGAGTGTGCCACCACACCCATCTAGTGTCATTTCTTTACTCCGGAAATATGTATCTGCCGCTAGGTCAATAAACTGTCCTGGAAATATAGGTCTGAACCAGAAAATGCACAGGGTTTAAGATATGAAATAAATGAAGAGATGCCAATCCTGTCTTTAGTATTCAGTCAGGAGTGATCAATGACCCCTCTTTAGGTGCAAATCCTCTGGCAACTTGGCTGTCCCTGAGAGCCCTCTGGAGGGGCCCAGATCCATAGCTGTCCTGAATATGTAGCTCTGGGTTTTTTACCATTTTTCTTGGTAAGAGATAGTGGGAGGAGCCCCAGGTTTCACACCTGTGAAATGAAGAAAATGTCACCAACTGTCTCAGTTACCAGGTTATTCTGAAAGTCTAATGAGCACATCTGGGAGCACTTTGGAGTAGCGTGCCAAGTTCTTGCTGAGCAAGACTATTCCTACTCTTCAGGGTCTGCAGTGTGAGCGCGAAAGGCCTCCCTGGGAAGAAGGAAACCTGGTGACCCACTGCAAAGCCTGAAGCATACTTGGACGATCAAGGGTAGCAATTTTCTCTGAAAGTAAGAGGCAGCATCTGCTCACTCATTCAGAGAGAAATACATTAATTATAGTGAATCACCTTAAATATTTATTGCCCCAATTTTACATATAAAAAAACTGAAGCCCCAAACCAGACCCTTGGATCAACACTGACTTCTTAAAAACAATGCTTTTTCTTATTCTGTTTTATACCCCCGCTGCCTATTAGGTGCTCATAAATATTAATTTAACTTAAAACATTGCCCAAATTCCACTAAGCCATATATTCTCTGTGATATAAAATATTTAAGAATAATTTTACAGGAGTAGATTAGAAGCCAAGGAGAAACCTCCCAACAGTTCAACCCAACAGACACCAGGACACATGGCAAGCATTTTTTGAGTGCCTCCTATGTGCCTAAAGCGTATGAGAGATGGGTTCCCTTTGCTGTAACAGCCTCAACCCTGAAGAATGTAGGTATGGGTGAGTGCTCTCTGAACCTGGACAATCATTAATGGTGTGTGGCTGGGATGACTGAACTTCATCCACATGATTTCTCACATGCCTTTTTCTTTGAGGTTCTAACCTCACAAAGAAACCCTAAAAGCCATCTCTACCATCTAAATGTTAATTTATCATTGGGTTTCCTGGGTGTCTCTGACTCTCTGTTCCCCTCCTTATCTTCTGAGAGAGACTGTGGACCTTTATGAACCCCAGGTGTCTGGCTCTTTGAGGATCTTCCCTCTTCTTTCTACAGTGTTCTGCCCCTCCCTCCCTTCCAAGAGTAGCTCCATGCAGCCTTATACTTGCCAGCTCTCACGGGTTAGAAGGCTGATTCACCCAACCCTGCCCAAACCTCACACTGGTACTGGAAGCTACTACTGGTAGAAGTCAAAGGGATATCTGCCTGGCTTCCAAATCCTGAGTCCTCACATCTCCTAGAGAATACATTTTTCTAAGGTGCTTTATCTAGTATCTTGGGAAAAGTAGACGAGGTCATTAAAATAGAGCATGGTTTTATGGGCAAAATATGGATCCCGAATTGGATAAACTTTATTGTAATTCTAAGTTCTCCCCCAACTTCTTGTTGGACCTTGAAACTGTTCTTTGATCACAATTGCTTTAGAATTTAATTTAACAAGACAGTCACCCTTGGCCTGCCCGATTCTATTTCCCACAAGCACTGACTTCAGTAGGAAAACAACACTGGGACCTTTAGTAGGAAAACAACACTGACTTCCTTTGATACTACTATTGTCACAATGAACTTGAAATTTTTTTCCCCTAAGGAGCTGAAGTCAAGATGAAGCTATATAGAACTTTTCTCTTGTTCCTCTGACAGCTAAGGAATTTTATTGGGAATATATACAATGATGGAGGAGGAGATGCACAGGAGGGAAATTAGGTTTGTGTCAATCACCGCAGGTGCCAAGCTCATGTCTCAGAGGCTAGAGAGATGATGATAGCCATCATAGCGGTGGCTATGATGACGCTGATGAAGTTGACCTTGACAGCAGTTGACAGCAGGCCCTGCAATTCACAAAGTGTTTTACAGGGAGTTTTTCATTACATTATATTCTCAAAGTGACTAAAAAGCAAGTTCAATTAAGGGCCCTGTTTGTTTTTTTTTTCTCTCAAGTCTATATTTAAGCAGAACCCTTCTTTTCCAAGTTCTTACTTCCCTTGTTTCACTTTAATTTGGTCCTAGATGTATCTTGCCTTTTTCTTATTACAAGAACAATAGTAGTTATTTATTTTGTTCATTAAGTGTTTGAGTATTTACTACCAACTAAACTGTGCTCTTCTCTCATTTAATCCTTATGTTATTCAATGAGGTATTACAAATGTTATTACAAAGAGTAATTTGCTTCAGGTAAAATAACTCTAAATAGCTCAATTGGAATTTGAACCCAGGCCCAACTACCTCCACAGCCCAATCGATTAAACCTTGTAGTATTTATTGTTTATATTAAAGACAATGGAGGTGAAGCTCCCTGCTTAGGAGGAAAATGGTAACTCAGAGAAGTGATAGAAGCTGCTTTCTGACTAGACTGCCTCTCTACCACCTAAGTCTGTCCCTGTGCATGTTTTTGAGCCAGGTCCCACGTCCTTCCATGCAGGCTGCGGGCGTGGAGGCACGCCCTCCAAGGCCCCCTTCCTGTTCTCTGCTTGCTTGACGTCTTCGCAGCCATGCTGCCCTGGGGCCTGGGCAGAGCCTCGCAGAAGCCTTGGCTCACAGTGGCTTTGATTCTTCTCTTTTCAGGCCCAGCTTGGGACATTCTTCGCTTCTCTTCGCTTCCCCTCTGGGAGTCCCTTTCACCATCCCTGCACCTTGCTTCGGGCGATGCCCGAGAGGGAGCTGTGGCCAGCAAGGCCTGGCTCGGAACCCGTGACCTGCATCCGCAGCTGCGACAGCATGATGAGCGCCACCTCCACCCGCTCGGGATCTGTATGTACTCTCGCGTCTGCTGGCTGGCCCGCTCTCTGCACGCCTGCTCCGCCCTGCCTGTCCTGCCCTGCCACCCTCCTTGCCACCGCACCTTCTCTTTCATCTTCCTTGTCAGCGAGTGAATCACCACATCGCTGGGTGCTTTCTGCCTGAGTCACCCTTGGTTCTATAGAGCACGGGGTGGGACAGCCTCAGAGAATGATAGGATCAATGAGAACCCCGTCTAGTCCCCAGCTTTCTTTAGGTTGAGGAGTTCAACTGCGGAGTTCCTAGCAGGCCTAGGAACCAAGGTCATGGTGGAAACTAGAACACAGATCCTTGCAGCACATGGGTTCATGAAGTTGTCTGCAACAAAGGGCATTACTTCAGTCTTCTAGGAAGATGGAAAAGAGTGGAGGGCTGGGGCTGTAGCTCAGAGGCCTTTGCCTAGCATCTGTGGGGCCCTGGGTTCTATCCTCAGCACCACACAAAAATAAGCAAATAAAATAAGGGCATTCAGTCCATCTACAACTACAAAAAAGTTTTTAAAAATCTTTAAAAAAAAAAAAAAATGGAGTAATTGGGAGTCTTAAGTTTTATAGCCAGAGCGATCTGGGTTCTCTAGTTATGTGACCTCAAGCAAATTACTTAATTTTCCTAAGCCCCAGTCTCCTCAGTTTTAAAATGGGAATAATATTAACACCTAACTCACTGGAGTCTTAGAGGAAGTAAATTAGCATTTAGCACTTGTCTCTGTGTAGAAAAGCCCATCTAGGAGAGACTGAGACACTTTGAAAATCACCGTTCAGCTATTTGTGAGTGGCATGTAACAAATTATAATTTGGGGAAGCATGAATTTAAATCTCAGTTGTAAGGCTTGTGTGAAAGTGTCCATCTGCCCTACATCCAAATGTAAGCATCCCTTTCTTGTTCATTGTCACATGCATAATAACCCAGAGAATTTAGATTGTATTGCTTCATATTTTATAGAGGTCTTTGAAAATGTAAAGATCATAAGTATCTCTACAGAATGCCAAGGATGTTTAATATAGTTAATGGGTTTTAATATGTAAAATGGAGCAGATAAAGCAACACAAAGACACACACACACACAATGCAAACAACCTATGCAAGATTTTTTTGTGATCCCAGAGGATGGGGACAGGGAGATATCATCCTGTTCCTGATAGACTGAAGCCAGTATGAGTAGTTGTCACATTCCATTGGACACAGAATGTGTCAGGGATTCCAGGTTTTCAGAGTGAATCACCCACAAAGGAGAAATTAAGAGTTGGCTTATCCCGGCAAGGCTATTTTAGAAGAAAAAGACAGTAAAGAAGATCTTTGTTCCGGTAACTTCAAGGGCTATATTTGGGGCTTCCCTTGACATGCAGGCCCCAGACGGTCATCAGACAGATGACTTTAAGGGCAGAGGCAACTGGAAGGGTTATTTAATCATCCTGTCTTCCCTGCAGGATATTTTTAGGGTAATCTTAAAATCTTCCTTGGCCATCTGAGGGGATCTGAGAATATACAACTCTGAGATGTCCCAAATTCCAGGAGGACAGATGGAGAGGCCAAGAAAAGTCTTAGGACATTTCCACTTGTCCTTTTGGTTTTTTCCTTCAACCTCCTTGTTTGAAGAGCAACTAGTTCATCAAACTTCCTGGTTTAGTACAGCATGGGTAGAACCATCAGAAATGGCATAGTATCATCCTCCAAATATCCCTATGTGCTTTCTCACAACATAAATGATCCATTTTATGTCTATTTAGTTGCTTTCCCTTCCTACCTAATCAACCAGTTTCTCCACCCTCCCTGATTAAGTTAATATTTGGTTAAGAAATGCATACTTATTTGAATATTAGCCAGAGCCAAATGCCATTAAGAAAGTAAATTTATAAGGGGGAAAGAATCCAACATGGAACATATTTCAAAGTCAAGTGTAAAATATTTAGTAAGCTTATCTGTGGCTAGTCATGCCACTGTTCCCCTTGGCCTGGCAGCCAGTACTTGGCTGCATTTCCTGTTTGTCTTCATATTGTCCTTGACATACCAGATCAAGTATGCAGAAGTATTTTAAAAAGTTAAAAGTAATACCATTCGAGTTTCAGGTCAAATCATTTCATTGTGCATATAATCTAGAGTTAAATCAGAGAAACTGAAATACTTGACAAAGGTCACACAGAATTGAAATCAGAACTTGAACTGCTTCTGATCTGTGCCCAGAAGCATTCCACCCAGGACCAAGCAAAAGAAAGCACCCTTGCCATCAGCCTGCCCAGCCACCAGATCTGGGTGCTGCAGGGGCCCCAGCCTGGCAATGTCTATCCTCCCTGGTGCCTGAAAATGTAGGAAACAACTCCATTGAGTTTGCAGAGTTGCACCAGCCACCAGCAAGAGCATCTTCTTTCCCCACAGCAGGGTGGTTCTCAGTCCCCACCAGTTTCTCCAGTGATATCTCCCTCTCACACTCCCTCTCCCCTTCTGCAGAGTGACAGTAGCTACGACTTCCTGTCCGCAGAAGAGAAAGAGTGTCTGCTATTCCTGGAGGAGACCATTGGCTCATTGGACACTGAGGCCGACGGTGGACTCTCCACGGAGGAGTCTGAGCCAGCCACAACTCCCCGAGGTTTCCGGACACTGCCTGTCATACAGCCGGTTCCCCAGAGTAAGCCCATCCAATTGAGGGAGCACTTGTACCAACACCCAGAGAATCAGTGCCTCTTGGTCACTTCCAAGCTCCCCTGGCCTCTGTTCCCAGGCAGGAGGAACTCTGCACTTCTCACCACTCGCTTGGCCAGAATAAAGCCTTGTCCCTAGAGGGAAGGAGGGACTGCTGACAAGCCAGTCTTTTATGTCTTTCTGTGAAGTATCAGAGGCTGGGAGGGGAAGGGGTTTGGCTAGCTACTATCCTTTTGTGGCAAAATTCTAAAGAGATATGACCCCCAGGTGGAGGAGGGAATTCAGGGAAGGCTGGGTGGTTGGCTCTAGCCAGACTGAGTCATTCCAGGGAGCTAATCTGGACGACCCAGAGGACAGGGCCATAGGAGATAAGAAGAGGGAAGGACTCCCCAGCTGCAGTTGGTGGTACCTAGAAGCCCTTCTTGAAGAGGGCGGCATTCAGGCTCAGTAGAAAAGGACAGGACAGGAAGGCACATAAGCATGGGTCATATGTCCCAGAGTTTAGGGACTTTACTCTCAATGACAGTCCCATTGGTTTCAGGGTTACAATTATTTATTAATTTATTTATCGAATATTTATCGACAATGTGTTACACCCTCCCTGTAGATAGAGTAATAAATGGGCTGTGCCCCTTGCAGCACCTGAGGCACCTGCTGAGCTTGCAAGAAGGAAAGAGGTCATGTCACTCTGGTGCAGGACACTGTGCTATTATAGAATTGGCCAGGGGCTCATAGAAGGTGAAAGCAGAAGACAGACTGGTCAGATCAAGAGCAAATCACTTGTTCAAATATTTCCATTGGGCTCAGTTACCCAGGAGCCCCAAGATGACTAGAAGGAACCAATTCTAAATCCAACCTTGATTTTGATGTGTTTGAAGAAGGTTGGAGGAGCCTGAGTAAAGGATGTGGAGCAATCAGGGGTCAGCCTCTGCCCAGCCATCATGAAAAAATAATCCTCAGTCAAAAGGAATCTGCCGTTATTGATCTATTAGACTAGATGATTTCCAGACAAGAGTGGTGCCCTTTAAAAGCAAAAAAATAAAATAAAATAAAAAACGAAACCCATTCCTTGCTTAGTTGGAGAGCAGAGTTCAAGTATTTGTTTTCCCCTCTGCAGTAGGGTTCTCACCTCTTTCCACTCTCTACCTGTTCTCCCTGACCCTCGCAGGAAACTCAGAGAAGACAATCATTCAGCAAGGACCAGAGCCAAGGAAGGTGACTCATTCCTCCTCATTCCGTCCCCCTGAGCCTTACAGCTTGGGCTTCAAGTCTGGCTCCTACAGCCTCCCCAGAAATATCCACATTGGCGGAAACCAGAACCTCAGGAAAAGCACCACCCAGACTAACAGCCACTTCCCTGGAGAATCTGAGGGACTCATAGCTAAACCTGAGAAAAAGCAGGCCAGCCAGAGCAGGGAGCCTGGCCAGGCACAAGCTAATCCCCTGGGGACTGCCCTTGACCTGGACGTGGTACTCATCCCCCCACCTGCAGCTTTCCAGGACGCCCAGCCAGAGCAGGGTAGGAAAGACAGCCTGCCCAAGGGGCCAGGAGAGCCTAGGCCCCAACTCCACCCACCATTCAGCCCCCTGGAGAGAGTGGAGGGGGATTCAGAGGCCATGTCCCACCTAGCCAGTGGGAAAGGTTCCACAGGGGCCTCAGGAAAGCCACAGCCTCCTCCTGCTGAGTTGTCTTGGAATGCCAGAGCTGAAGATGCTTCCCTCCCACCAGGGGCTGATCCAAATCCCAGAATGGCTCCCCTCACAGCCCTGAAGCCCCGGAAGCTGCCACCCAACATTGTTCTGAAGAGCAGCCGAAGCAGCTTCCACAGCGATCCCCAGAACAGGCTGTCCCGACACCATGAGGCTGGAGAATCTGGCCTGGTGTCCTCTTCACTGCAGGACCAAAGGAAAGCACGCAGAGAAGCACTGGAGAAGCTGGGGCTACCCCAGGACCCAGAGGAGCCCAGCCTCCCTTTGAGTAGGCCCACCAGCTCCATCAGACTCAAGGAGGCTCAGGGCCCCGATCCTTCTCCAGCCCCAGCTCCAGCTCCTATAGCTGCAATTGCTCCTGCTGCAGAGAAGATTCCAGCTCAGGGACCTTCCCCAATGAAGCCTCCAGCATCAGCTCTAGCTCAGGGGCCCTATCCAGGCAAGGTTTGGATTCCCACCCAGGAACCCTCTCTTGGGAAAGTTGCAGCTACCAAATCCACACCAATCCCTATCCCTAAGGCCCCAAAGGCAAATAGTGGCTTAACTCAGCCAAAGCCAGACTCAGGACTGACTCTCCGGGAGAGCAACATCCCTGGCCTGAGACAGATGAACTTCAAGTCCAACACTCTGGAGCGTTCGGGTGTGGGACTGAGCAGCTACCTCTCTGCTGAGAAAGACCCGAGTCCCAAAACCAGCACTTCCCTGGGAAAGGGTTCCTTCTTGGACAAGATCTCACCCAGTGTCTTGCGTAATTCTCGGCCCCGCCCTGCCTCCCTGGGCACTGGGAAGGACTTTGCAGGTATCCAGGTGGGCAAGCTGGCTGACCTGGATCAGGGCCAGAGCTCCAAGAGGCTGTCCTACCAAGGACAGAGCCGTGACAAGCTTCCTCGACCCCCTTGTGTCAGTGTCAAGATTTCCCCAAAGGGCGTCTCTGATGAACATAGGAGGGAGGCCTTGAAGAAGCTGGGGCTGCTGAAGGAGTAGGCCACCAGTGCCACCAAGATTAAACCAAGAGGAGAGACTGCGGGCTCCACTTAGGAGCCCTTGTGACCTCACGGCTTAGGGCTGGGGCAGCCATGGGCTCCTCTCACCGGTTCTGCACTCTTGGAGGCGAATGGGAAGGAGAGACTTTTGTTCAAGCATGTGTTGAATTCAGAGTGGTTGTGCCATTGACCATCTCTACAGATCATTCTGAAGAAGAAATAGACAAGGGCGGGGGGCATGTGCACGTGTATTTGGGGAAGCTGTACATATCACTGACACTCTTTATGTAACACAAAAAGGCATTGTTCAGAGTTCTGCTCTTGTTGAAAATTTTCTTACAATGGAGAAGGGAGGCCAGAAAAGTCAAATGAGATGATGGATATGCAAGTGATCTGAAAGAAGAGTTATAGTGGGGCTGGGGATATAGCTCAGTTGGCAGAGTGCTTGCCTCACATGCACAAGGCCCTGGGTTCAATCCCAGCAGCACCACCACCCCCAAAAAAGAAGAGTTATAATCTACACATAAAGGTTCACATGAATGTGGGCCTCCTAGAATCCCTGCGGGAAATGAGACTGGTTCATACCTTGTTGGATCCCTCTCTCAGTTCAGGCCTTCTGGACAAGGCCTTGAGCCTAGAGAAGTTGGTTTGTTATCTCTTCACCCACTGCCTTCTTAGTGTCACCAGTCCCACTGGAGGACCCCTCCCTGTGACTAAACCTCTTAGTTCACTGATAGCAGGACAGCTCTTGTCAGTCTTGAAGGCAGGATAAGAGGCCACACACTCATACCTCTGCCTGCACTGGTGAGAGTTCTTGTCAGTGGGCTTGAGAAATTCGATAATAAACTGTGCTGTGGTTCCATGACTCTGGTATTACGATGCTTCCTGATCTCTTGCTCTTTATCTCACTCTGCACATGACCGACTAGAGGGCTGGTCAATACTGAGGTGGAAGCCCCAGCCCAGAGGTTTTATAAATACCACAGAACTATTTCAGATCTATGTTATTGTAGATCATTTTCAAATGTCCACAGTTCCAAGGATAAGAAATCAGCACAATACATAGAAAATTGGAGCTGAGAGGAATCTTAAGAAGAACTCCTATCCAACCCTGCTGGGGAAGGGCAGAGACTCATTCATGGTCACTCTGCATTTGGTAAACAGCTGAGTCAAGGACCTGGTGCTCCTGATTCCCATTCTCTGCTGCCTCCCTTAACCATGCTCTTGTACTTCCACGTACCACCTTAAAAGTCCATAATCACTGTCAAAGCCTGATCCCTAAGATCTTCAAGACCCTAGTGTCTTCTGAAGCAACCAGGACTAAATGTTCAGGATATTTAGTGTTGTAGTTTTTATTCCACCTTCAGAAAGTGGTTATATGATAGCTCATTCTTAACCAGAACACCTCTTCCTGCAGATTCTCTGACCAAGCTGTACAATTTGAGCAAATGCCAAAAGAGGGTAATATGAACAGGTGGTGTGGACTTGTGAGTACAAGCTTGATTAGACATGGCTAGACATGACCCTCACTTCCCCTTAGGAAACACGTCTTATGCCTATGACTTGGTTGGAGTTCAGCATGACCAGGTGTGAGGGGTAGAAAAAAGGACTGTTGTTGGAAAGGTGCCCTGCAGCTCTGCTGAGCATTTCTGGCCCTTGTCCTCAAAGACCCATCACTGTCAAACTCAGAATTTCTGAACATGATGAGAAGGTTAGGGTAAGGATAACAGATGGCTCCACCCTGCCCTGGTATGTGGGGTGCGGGTGTGGCAGTTTCTATGTACACTTCTCACACACACTCACACCCAAAAGCCTGGTGCCTCATTCCTAGCCCTGAGTGAGGACCCATTCTGTCACAGCTGATGGTGACTCCCACACTAGCCAAGCTATATCTTATTACAGACTCCCATAAGGAGAGAGAGCCACCTTCTAGAGAAATGATTGGACATACTGGATTATTTTGAGCTGCTTCGTGTGTAAGTTTCAAGACACGACCTGAGGAATGATAGCTTTCTTCCTTATTCATTAATTACCTTGATTAATAGGGAAACATGAGACTAGCCATCAACTGAGACTTGGTGGGAATCCAGAGCCCTGGCATCAACACAATGCTAACCCACACTGGTTGGTCAGGACTACTACCTGTTTAGTTTCCACCCCTGGGAAATAAAACTTCTCTCCCAGACAAATCAGAGTTACAAACAGCCTGCACTCTGCCCATCAGCATCCTCATCCTAGTGGTGAGCTGGCTTCCCCAGTTTCATAATCTGAAAGACTCTTTTACCTGGTTATTTAAGGATACCATGCTCCTTACGTCCTTGTCCTTCAAAAAGTATATTCTGTTTTAAGGAAAGTCTTTGGAATTCAGGAATAAAATAATAAATCTAAATGAAGTCATCTCATTTTGAAGAGGAAAAAGGAGACCCAGTGAGGATGGATCTACCTCCCTGAGGGTGATGCTAGACCCACCTGAGGTGAGACCTGAGGTAATTGGGTCTGTTCTCTTGTGCTCGTATAGGATTTCTCTTCACTCAGCTTGGACTGGTTTGGTGGAAGGTGAGAATGGGTTTTGTTATTTTTTTTCAAAGGATTTTGGGAGGAAATTTGTAAAGACCATCAATTTGATCTTAAAAGCCAAAGTGATAGCTCTTGACCTTGGATTTCTTGGATTTCTGCTTTACAGCACTATAGTCTTGCTGCTATTAGGCACAAACTATTCTCAGAATAAAGAAGTGATCACTCTTCAGCCTGGTGCAGTGGGATCTGTGTTTTCAGAGGTGTTATCAGCTGCTCCTCAGAGTCACCACTCCTGTGCTAATTTGGGAATTCTGCATTCTGACTCCAGGGTGGTGGCAAGGCCCACCTACAGGCCATCTTGCACTGAAGTTGGGACAGAGCCACTCACCTCTTACCTGCCTTCTTCCACAGAGGGAAGTGTGGTCTGGCAGAGTTCATCCTGTAATCTGGAGGGAGCAGGTGTGCAAACATTGCTGATTGTTTCATGGAAGGAAGGGCGGGTAAAAGATAGGAAAGTAGGTCCTAATTGATGTTCTAGGTTTAAGCTGGAGGAGAAGGTTGAAGAGTCTACAGAATGCACAAGTATGTGAGATGAACCCCTCTCTCTTTGGATCCCTGGTTGCCTATGTAGGCAAAGAAGGATAACACTATGCAAATATGAAACTACATCTCTTAGATTAGTGGAAGTGGAGACCAAGGGTGAGAAGGAGGAATCCTGAACGTATTTATCAGAAACTAAGAAGGAATACTCTTTTCCTCATGTGAATGACTATAAAGCGTACAACTCTAGACTCAAAGTCAACCTCCATCATGGGCCAATCAGGAGCCCTGGGAGAGATACTTTAACTTTTGAACTTCAGAATTCTCATCTGTGAAATGGAGGAAATACCACTGTTCTTTAAAGATTGTTGGGATGGAAAGGTGATATAAAATATGTCAAGCTCAGTACTTGGCACTTGGCTCCATAATTACAGTACTATCTTCAGGGACTTAGTCTTTCCTTCTCAAAGGGAGCAAACAGAGAGAGGGTTGGAAGCCAAGTATACACCCAATTCTGCTCTGAGAAGAAATAGAAGAGAGCCTGCTGCCTATAAAAGTCCAAAGTAACAACTAGTCTTTGGCACACCCTGCAGGTGACTCAACTTCACCCACACCACGTTTCCGGAATTTGAATCTGATGTTTGTATCTTGGTGAGGATGAGCCCACTGCTTCCGTTTCTGAATTCTCAAACCCAGTTTCCCCTAAATTGTGTCTCATGCTTCTTATGAGCATATAGTTTGGTTCTTCAAGTTTTCCCTAACTTCCTTTTTGCTACGTGGTTCATGGAGCTATATGCTCTTCTATAGTTATTTATTTTTAGGAAAGAGGGGGGAAAACTTACATAACAAGTGGGAACTTTTGCTAAAAGCAGAAAGAGATAGAAACTCTAAAAAAGGTTTCAAGATTCCTGGAGAAATTAAAAAAAAAATAGGGTAGACATCTTTCTGGATGAGGCATTATTTATCAGGATGTCAAAGCCCATGGGATGGCCTCTCCACATCCTTCCTGGTGTGGTGACCCTGTGAATTGCTTGAGTCATCACTACCATCACTGACACTTAGCACACCAGTGAGGTAAAAAATGGTGACAGTCTGATTTCCAGGCTGTTACTCTCTCTTGCTCATTACCTAGTTCAATCGTTGTCCCTGTTCACCACTTGCTCTGGATCCTGAGTTCAAAACTGTATGAAACACAATGGTATCCAGGCAGAGCTGCAGACCAGGTGAACTCTAGTAGATGATTTCATGTCACTCATAAAATGGGGGGGGGCTTGGAATGGACTATCTCCTAGATCCATGACATCCCTGGAATGTATGTTTCATGAGTCTAAATAAGTCAATTAGGAAGATCAACACCCTGCCCAAAATAACCACAATCCAGTCTAAGAAAGCTTAGGTTTTATAATGCAACTCAAGCCCCCACTTAAAGAGAAAAATGGATGGATGGATGGATGGATGTATGGATGGATGGGTGGACTGATGGTGTTATGGTTTGGATATGAGACAAAAGCTCACATGTGAGACAGTGCAAGAAGGCTCAGAGGAGAAATGATTGGACTGTAAGAGTCTTAACCCAATCAGTGATTTAATCCCCTGATAGGAATTAACTGAGTGGTAACTGAAGTGGGTAGGGTGTGGCTTTGGGTATATATTTGTATCTGGCGAGTGGATGCTCTCTCCGCTTTCTGATTATCGTGATGTGAGCTGCTTCCCTCTTCCACATTGTTCTGCCATGATGTTCAGCCTCACCTTGAACCTAGAGGAATGGACTCCACTGTCTATAGATTGAGACTTCTGAAACTGTGAGCCCTTAAATAAACTTTTCCTCCTCTACAATTGTTCTGGTTGGGTCTTTTGGTCACGGTGGCAAAATAGCTGACTAAAATGTATGTATGTATGTATGGATGGATGGATGATGGACAGATAAAAGGAGACAGGAGAAAGATTGAGAACGTGGAGTAGCCAAGAGCATAGGCTTGGGAGGCAGGTTCCCAAGGTCTCTGTACCTTAGTTCCTTTCCCAGTTATTTCTTTGTTTTTCGTTTATATTCTTTTTCTGAATAGTTCAGGGAACTATATGCTGTTCAATGATTATTGTTTATTATATTTTATTTCATTTTTTGGTACTGGCAATTGAACCCAGGGCCTTGTGCGTGCTAGAAAGGTGCTCTTCCACTGAGCTATGTCCCCAGCCCTTTTTATTTTATTTTGAGACAGGACCTCACTAAGTTGCTGAGGCTGGCTTCAAGCTTGCAAACCTCCCTGAGAGCTGTAGTTACTACAGACCTATAGTGACATCTGACTATTTATTTTTTTAAATGGAGGAAAAATGAACTTAAATTATAACAGGATGAAACCCTATAAAGTAAGACAATATTAATACTTGTTTTAGTCAGTTTTGTCACTGTGACCAATTCACCTGACAAGAACAACTTAAAGGAGTAAAAGTGTATTTGGGGCTCACAGTTTCAGAGGTCTCAGTCCATAGACAGCCGACTCCATTCCTCCAGGCTCAAGGTGAGACAGAACAGTGAAGGAAGGGCCCAGTGAACGAAGGGTTCAGCTCCTGATAGGGTCAGGAAGGAGAGATAGAGAGGGAGAGATAGGTAGATAGATAGATAGATAGATGGATGGATGGATGGATGAGAAGGGGTTATAGGGAAGATGCACCCTTCCAAAGCATGCCCCCAATGACCTTCTTCCTCCAGCCATACCTCACCTGCCTAGGACTGCAACCCAGTCAGTCCATTCAAACTAGGATGGACTGATTAGGTTACAGCTCTCATAATCTAATCATTTCACCTCTGAATAGGCCTGCATTAACAGGAGCTTTGGGGGGACACCTCATATCCTATATAAACACCCCATGCAGTTGTTCCAAGAATAGAAACAAAGTAGATAATCTATGTATAAAAACACTTAGCACACTGCTCAGTAATAATAGTTATTAATGTTGCTATCAACTACATATGTAATTTAGACTCCGACTCCCCACCCCCATATGAGGACTACATTAATCATAGCCTGCACCTAATTCCTCAAGCTGAAACAGTGGAGTGTTCCTCCAATTTGCAGACCCTCCTGCAGCCCACCTCCACCCAATTCTGTACTATCTACATCTGTGTGTGCTGCATTAGGACCTCCCCACAACAACCCCCTCACTATCCCTCCAGATTCAAAGCCCAGGCCTTTGACTGAGTCACTTGGGAAATGAAGTGACTTAACAGTATTTTGTTGTTTTCTGGTTTTTTTACTGAAGGTTGGGATGGGGGATGCCAAGGGACCTGTCACAACGACATGGCTCCCCTACACTGCCCTTCCTTTCTTCTCTCTTTCCATGCCAACTTGTCCCACAACCAGGAAATCCTTCTCACCTTCACCCACACTTGAAACCCTTTATCATCTGAGCCTTGGCCCAAGAGACTTTTCCCAAAATTCCTCATACATGAATACAGTTGACTGAGTGGAAACAGCAGTACCTCCTCACTGTCATTCTTGAAAGGGGGCAGGGAGCTGTGACACAAATTACCTGTGGCGTCCACACCTCCTCCAGCTCCCATCATGCTCTTCCTGAATGGTTGGGCAGATTCTGAGAGGCCAGCTCCTTGGGTGTGGGAAGATGTTTGTCATCTCCTCTCAGTGACTCTCCTGCCCCATCCTTTAGACACAGACTCCTCTGTATCAGCAGAGGCCCCAGGTGGGTCTTTGTGGGCTAAGGAAGATATCATTTGTTTGCAGTTAGTTCAAATACAGCATCATTAGCCTTTTGGCACCGTTAGAGCTCCAACCTCTGCCATTCCTCTTCCACCTAGGGAGTCAGGAACCATCCTGTGCTTCTGACCCAGCTGCCTGGGAAGGAGCAACATCCAGTTGGTCCCCTGCCCTGCCAAGTGTCTGCTCTGTTCACTTCTGTCCAAGAAGAGGTCAGAATAGCTGCCCAGGTTTTGTCGCTGTTCTGCCTCATGGTGCTGGGACAGCCACCGGGGCTGTTGCACCCTCCTCTCCAGACCTAACGTCCAGAAGGCCAGAACAATGTTCTCTATTGGGGAAATTTCCCATCAAATCTTCTCTCTGTGCTCTATTCCTCAGCTGTCTGCTCGATGCGCAAAAAGTGTCTCGTACCCTTAGTCCAAACACAGACCCCCGTGGGGGACCTGCATGGGTTCACCAAAGTAGTCAGTCCATCAAGTCATGTAAATGTTACCTCCGGACTTCTCCCAGTCTCTCTCTCTCCCAGATGATTGTTCTCTTCACATCACCTCAGCCTGCTTCCATTTCTGTCTCCACCCAGCAACCACAAGGATATTTGCATCTATAGTGCATTACCTTTCCTGTAAGAAAAGGGGATATGAGAAAAAAAATATGGGAGTAAACCAAAACCAAATGTGATCAGTTCCCTACAATGGAGGAGAAGGGAAGCAGTGGGAAGAAAGTGGGGGGTCGGGGGTGGGCATAGAGAGAAGGGATCAGGGAGAACTACCTGTGTGTACCTTTTTATATGGTTCAAATCTGAAAGCCCTAGTAATGTTTTGCATACTCATTAAATAAGTAAATAAGCAAACAACTACCTGACATGTGCATATAAGGAGAAGGGGAATCCAGAGAGTAACAAATCAACCTGTGTTAAGAATGAATGTCAGCTAGTGGCATGGTGACATTTAGGCTTAGATATATCGTTATGGTTAGATCTAAGTTTAGGGCTATGGCTGTGTTTAGGGGTAAGTTTAGGGCTAGTGTTAGGGTTATTAACGGACAGAGTAAAATAGAAATAGGGCTAATCCTAAATGTAGCCCTATCAGTAAAACAAAACTGTGACAAAGCCCTAAACCTAACCCTAACCAAACCATAATCCTAGACTTGACATTAGATCTATTCCTAATTCTTACTCTAACCCTTACACAAACCCTAACCAACACCTAGCCTTAACCCTAGCCCTAATTCGAGTCTATCCCTAACTCTGATCAGTAACACTGATGCTGAATCTGACAGTAACACTAACCCTATCTCTAATCATCACCCTAAACCTAAACAAAAAAAAAAAAAAAAGAATGAATGTCATCAGCCGGACACCATTGGCATATGCCTGTAATCTCAGTGAATCTGGAGGCTGAAGCAGGAGGATCCCAAATTCAAGGCCAAACTCTGGCCAATCTAGCAAGACCCTATTTCAAAACAAAAACAAAAACAAAATAAGGACTGTGGATATAGCTCAATGCTAGAGCACTCCTGGGTTTAATCCTCAGTACTACAAAAAAGAATTAAAAAAAAAAAAAGAAAATAGTGAATGACATCATCATACCAAAGGGGGTGGGAAAGAAAAGAGCAAATTTAAGTAATTTGGAGGGGGAAAAAACATATTTTAAATGCATGCTTTAAAAAAAAGACATTCTATTTCATAAATGTTTCCACATGTACAGTTCAACAATTCTAAAACCACATTATGAGTATTACAAGAATAAGTAAGCAACTCTGTCATGGACAAAGAGAACTAGATTTATTACTTTAGGGGAAGAGAGTTATAAATTCAAAAGTGGAGACTGGACTGAACCCTCTAATACTGAATTGGAATCAGAGACATCTATATGAACTCAATGGTTAGTTAGGTAATAGACAGTTAGATGATTGATAGATAAACATGGACAAAGATACTGGTGTGTATGTATATCTGTACTTTTCTTTCCTAGCTCTGTCCTCTTTCTGAGAGAGTCTGGGGGTAACGAAACCCCAGAAGGAATGAGCATACCTGGTACACAGGCCTTGATTTTCAACAAAAAGAAACTAGAAGTCTTTGGAGAATTATGTGGCCAGCCCAGAAAAAGACAAGATAGGCCTGAAATATCTTGTGATACCTAAAAGTAAGAAAATACTCAAAAAATAATGACAACATTTCAAAAGGACATAAAAACCAACACAAAGTTCTCTTGGTCAAATAAGGGAGAAGCTGATCAGTGAGATAACTGGCAGTTATGGATTATACTCCTTGGAATGAAAATAAATATTCATGGTTCCATACTGATGTAAATAAATAATTGAATAAATAACTAAATCAGGGAGAAGCAATAGTTATTCTGTACAAAACAATTCCAATAAAGGCAGAATGAATGACAGAGATAGAAGGATCACAGTTTGGCAAGCATCACAGTAATAATCATTGCAGGCAAGATTATGAATGGACATTGAAATGAACAGAAGAAAATATGATGAGATGTTGGCATCGTCTCAAAATCTCTCTCTCTACAAAATTCTTATTTATTACAGAGGGAAAAATGGAACTTTTGTAATGAAACAAACCTGGCAGACACAGTTGGACCAAGTGACCAAAGTTAACATCGCCAATTACAACCCATATGGACATCATGTACCTCCTATTATAGTGCGTAAAATTGCTTCAGTGAATTTCTTTCCAAAACTGCACAGCCTGACCTTAAATATAAGGAAACAACAGATAAACACTAAGAGTTGGTTCTTTAAAAAATGGGGGTCTTAAAAGATAAAGAAAGCCTTGAGGAATAATCACACATTGGAGAGGACAGTTAAATGCAAAGTAGCATCCTGGGTTGGATCTTGCACCAGAAAAGGACATTCCAATTTAATTTTGATAAGTGTGACATGCAAGAATTTGGGAAAGATGGGTAAAGATTATGTGGGAACTCTTTGTACTATTTTGGCAACATTCAGTAAGTTCCAAAATTATTGCAAAATGAAAAGATTATTTTTTCCCCAAATCTGAATTCCCCACTGTTCTAAGGATATAGACAGGGAAAAAAAATTTTTTTCAGTGCTGGGTATAAAACCCAGTGCCTTGTGCATGCCAGTGAGCTGCACCAGCTGCAGACCAAAATATTAAGCATGGACTCCAACATTTCTAGATTCTGACAAAGGCAGCCCTAGTTCATCACTGTAGTATTCCACCTCTCCCCATCTGTGCAGTAGTTACTGCTTCAGTTCATAGAATTAATCTCTTCTCCAAAGAGCATTTGTGATAATTATGTCATTCACATGTGTTTTTCCATAAGCTACACTCCAGGGTTTTGGAGACCAGGTCTCATTGTATGCCACACACATTGCACAGTGCTCAGCATGCAGTAAGCACTCAATGAACACTTGTTGAATGAATGAGCGATTTAATGGGGTGCAGTGTGCCACAAATGTCCATCGTTTTTATAGCTCAAACAGAAGTTTTAAGCTATAGAAAGGACACTTCCTATTCACTGAGTCTCAGGTACACCTTTAAATTTTTTTTTTTCATATGCCCAACTCATATTGGGACCTGCCTGTGGTCTTCTTGGTAGTTAGGTTTGGTAGAGCAAATGTACCAACAGCATTGTCTCTATCCAGGACCTGGGATTGTGTAAAGTAAGCTCCTCACGGGAGGTGGAGGACCTCCTTGCCCCAACTCTGCAGGACCACACTTTAGTGTCTTCAGAGGTAGAAGAGAACAGTTTAAGACATCGTAAGGAGGAAAAGAAAGAGAAAGAAGTTCTTGGAGAAGTCTGAACTCCAATTTCACAACCAAGTCTGATATCTCTCACAATGAAAAATAAACAATAAACAAACCAAACAAAAAAACTTAAAACCTTTCTTAACCCCATTTTCTTGAGAGCATGGTTGTTCAATAGATCTTTCTGCAAAGATAAGAACATGCTGAATCTGCTCTGCCCAGGTAAGTAGCCACTAGTTACAGGTAGCTATCAAGCCTTTGAAATGTGGCCAGTGTGATGAAGGAACTGAATTTTTAACTTTGCTTCATTTTGGTTCATTTAAGTTGTGGCTGGTGGTTGTGGTGCTGGACAATCCTGCTCTAGAGCTCTGGCCATCTCTCTGTTCCTCTTCTGAAAATGTTCCTTGAAATAGTCACAACTTCTCCTTTCTCACCTCAACCTTATTTTTCCTCCTTCTTTGAAACATGCATCTATTCCCTCCATTCCCCCAGACTACGCTTTCAAAATCATCCGTGATGCCTATGCTAACAGATCCAATCGTCCTCTTTGCCCTCAGCAGTGTTTGACACAGTGGACAACTCCCCATTTTTGAGATGCTGACTCCTCTTGGCTCCTGGGTATTTGTGTGCTCCTTGTTCGTCTCATTTGCCAGCTTCTCCTCTTGGGCCCTGGGACTCCCTCCTGTGCCCCCTTCTCCCACCTGTCCCTCAAAGCACAATAAAGTTGTCCCAGCTTTGGGACTCCGCCTTGACTATTCCTTCTACTGAAATTCCCTTCCCATCATCTTTACCTAGTTAGTTCCTTCTCATCCTTCAAGTCTCAGACCTTCAGAGAGACCTTTCTGCATGCTCAATCTAAGGGAAATTCCACTCTTTTTCTTCACAGCATAAACCTTGAATTCTCTGCATGCACTCACCACTATCTAATCTCTTCTTGTTTATTGGTTTGCTTGTTTTATTTACTTTCTCTTTCCCTCAATCAAACTGCAAACTTCATGAGCGTAAGGACTTTGTCCATCTTGTGGAAGAGTTCTTGCACATAGCAAGCACTCAGCAAATATTTGCTTAATAAATATATGAAAGGACTCTTATGAAATACAGGAGAGAGATGTTTTGAAAGCTAAGGGGGAAAAGGCTTTGCAGAAGAGGACAGAGGGACATGATCAACAGTTTCAAATACTGAAGGCACATCAAATATGATGACTTAAATATATCCATGGAATTTGGGAATTAAGGGGTCACTAGTAATCTCAGTAAAAGCAATCTCAGTGGAGGATTAAATGTGGAAACCTAACTTTAGCAGACTGTGGAGTCGATAGTAGCGGAGACAGTGAGTATAACTTTAAACTTAGCTAGAAAGGGACCAAACAAGTAAAGGATATTGACAAAAGATAACTAAGGGCCCAGGAGGGATTTTTATCATTTGCTTTAGGATGGAATAAGATTTGAGCATGATCATATGCTAGGAGCCAAGTGAACAAAAATGAATTCTTGGGAAAAGGGTCAGCACCTTCTCCTTGAGGCCAGGAGAGAAGAGGAAACATGTGGTAGGGGTTGGGGACAACCTTTTGGGTGGAGGGTGCTTCCTCTTAATGGATCGCATTTTTCTCTTAATTTGGAGACTGAGAGCAAGGGAGTAGGGTCAGGGTATGGAGCTTGATAAGATAAAAGGTTTAGAATAGTCATGGTGGTTAGGGATAAGAAATAGTTAATTTGGAACGATGACCGGCCCCCCCCCCAGCAAAAAATGGATGTTGATACTGAAGTCCCAAATGAGATCAGAGGCCACCTGTATGTTTTTCAGGATTTAGAAGATACAAGCAAAGGAAGGTCAGGTGCATTCATGTCTAAGGGAGTCCTTGTTATCTCCATCTCTGGTACTTTGACTGAGGCCCCCTCACTCAACATTTATAGCTACCAAATCGTAACATCCCCAGAAGAAAAAAATTGTTCCCAGAAATTCCCTCATTTTCTATATAACTAATAGAAATCCACAGCTCTTTCAGCCCTCCTTGCTCATTTCCAGAACCTTCCAGCATCCTGACAGTACCTGAAGGAGATGTCAGTACTTGAAGGATACTCAAAGACAAGTTTTAGATGTACCCTCAAAGCACTGAGGAGTGTCCTATGCTGATGGGGTAGAAAAGCCATGCTGTGGAAAGGGTCTGGGGTCAGGAAGTGCTATCCCTGCCTCCAGTGTCACCCCAGGCCCTTGCCATGGGGTGGGAGGCTGTGGACATACGTTTCAACTGGGGCAGGAGGTGGAAGGAGTACCGAGAGAAATGCTGAGGATGTGACGAAGTTGCTAGTAGACATGGCAGGGTGTGGAGGAAGGAGCTGCTTGGAGTGCGGGGCGTGGAGGGCCTCCCTCTGGGCTAGCTCCTTTCTAGGTGAAATCAGTGCCAAATGACTCTGAGCCTGCGCAGGAGAACACAGGCTGGGAGTTGGGGATGTGGGGCGGGGCGGTGGGGAGAAGAGAGTATTAACTCAGTTCAAAAACCCTTTGCCCTTACCGGAATAGGCAATACCATTAAGGCTTGGAGCAATCCAACTAAGCCTGTTTTGTACCAGCTGCTGTAGTCAAGACAAACTTGAAGGTTTGGATGTTGGTCTAGCGCTGCTTATGTCCAGTCCCGAGAGAGAGAGGGAGAGGAGAGGGAGAGAACTCCTTCCCAGCGCTGGGAGACCCCCACCCCAATACCTTCTTTAGGAACTCTCCCCCCCCCTTTTTTTTTCTCCTGATTTAGTATCTCCTCCACACAGGCCTTTCAAACACTATCCTTGGGAGAGGTGTGGCTAGAATCAGTGTTTGACAAACATTTAAAGAACAGGGTGTGTTGTACTCTGACTTTGAGTAGAATGAACAGAGCTCCTGAGCAAATGGGGGAGACACAGATATGTCCTTGGAAAGTAACCTGACCCAGAGATGGGAGCCCACATGGGAAAAGTGCCCCGGGAAGCTGAGGAGGGCGAATGAGAACAATCCAGGGTGCTTAGTCCAGGGTGCTTAGTCGCTGGAGGGATGAGGGATGGAGTGTTGACGGGGCTGAGCAAAGGAAGGTCAACTCCCTTTTGAAGAATAAAGAGATCAACTTGAGTAGCAAGGGAAAAGATTTCTTTAATTGGCTTCATTCTAGAAGAGAAGAAGCAAGAGATGTAAAAACCCGTCATGCCTTAGACAGGAAGCCCTGAGCAAACGCATCCTATGGGTCTGTCCTTAGAGGTGGACCCCCTTTCTTCTTTCTGCACCAATGCATTCAGAGGGCACAAACTGAAACTGGAGGCTCTTTGAGGCCTCCCACCTCTGGAAGGGTCTGGGCAGGAAGGAACAACAAGCTAATGTTTAACTCAGGAGACAAAAGGCCCTTTGACAGGACCCTGACCTTGGCACACTCTTCCTGTCTTGCATATGAGCTTGGATTCCATTCAGGGAAAGCAAGGGCAGGTAGCTGTGGTGAGGAAGGGACCCCTTATCCTGTTGAAAGAATGTGGTTGGAGAATGAGGGTGTTATTTAGATTTTCACCTCTTATCAGGCTTTCTGTTAATGCCCTCAGATAAAGTCCTTTCACACCCAGCAGTTTTGTACATGACTCTGAAAGAGGTGGGGCTGGGGCCAGGTGAGCTAGTGAAGAGAAAATAAGGACTTGCATGGACACTGGAGATCTGAACACATATGTAGGATCAAGAGCTTGCCTCAATTAGAGTTCCTGAGCCCATGATCTAGATGATTCTAGAATAGCAATTTTACAAGATTCCCAATTTTCTCTGAATAATCAGTTCCATGGTGGACTTTAGTTCTTAAGCTAAAAGGTAGGAGAGAGGCTGAGCAGCTCACAGGAAAATGGTAGTGCTGGGAAAGATCAACTGGCTTGCTTGAGAGGTGGGGCACAGTATGCTGAGAATGAGGGGAGGAGACCTCCATGCAGGGTCTGGGGAGAGCTGGCAAGGGGCACAGCAATGAGGGGGCCAGCCCCAGTGTGGAGCCTGCAGGGTACACCTCACACTATTCAACAATCACCCTCCCTGAGGGCTCTGGAACCCTTCTGAAAGCTTCAGAGCGAGCTTCCCTTCCTTTTCGCTCCTGTTGTATGCACCTGCCCACCTAGGATATTCTTGGGTTAGATAGAACCCTGTCTCCAGGAGAGATCCACCTCCTCATAGGGAAGTCAGCAGGGCCAATTCTGGACCCTTAACAGCAATGCTGCACCCAGAGTGTCATTAGAGCCCATGTGGAAGAAAATCCTCCAGAGCACAGTTAGCATACACCTATATTCCCTTCCAACTCAGTGAAGGAGAGATGTGCTACAGGACTTCAGCAGGAAATGGTCAGCCAAAAGTCACTTTGATTTAGGAACAGGTGTTCAAAAATGGTCTTTGGAAGGGGGAGAGAGTATGCTTGCCAATTAGCAGTCATTTGGGTGCCTTGGAGTTTACCAACAGGGGTGGAGAGGAAGCCTTAGAGCTAAAGTCGTGTATGTCCGAGCAAGAACCGCTGGAAACAAAAGCATGCAAGGGCTGGAGTGGGAAATTCAAAGTGGAGTCATATAGGAACACATGGACTCGCCCCTTTCTTGGCTCTTTGGTGTTGGGACTTGCATGGCTCCCCTCCACTCTGGATGCAAAGAATCAAGGACTCTGGCCCTTGGGAATGAAGGAAGAAGAGGGTCAATGAGACCTGATACCTGGGGCAGGGAGAAGAAAATGAAGCATCAGCTGAGGAGGAGGAAGGGTTCCTTTTAGCCCTCTCCCTGACTGAAGAGGGAAGGGAGTAGGAGAGTGAGTGAACAGAGGGGTGAAGGGAATAAACAGGGGCTCCACAAGGCTGGGCCAGAAGAGGGTTCTACTCTGGCTCAACCATGCTTTCAGCAGGATTTGAGGCTGGCAGGTAACTTCGTGTCCCCTATCCCGTAGGGCTGCATGTGAAGAAGGGACATGGCAGGTGCTCACAAGAGACTTCAGCCTGATGAGGAGACAAGATACAGGGGAGTAGGCAGATTGGGTTGGTGCCATGTGCCAGGGTTCTTGCCCATCTCAGAAAGAAGATGACAGCCTTGTGTTGCTGAGGAGAGGAAAGGCTTCGCAGAAGGCCAAGAGACCACTTGGCTTTTAAAGTTGTGCCCAGTTCCAGTCCTCTGGGCTACTGTCAGCCATTGGACCAGAGGGACAGTGGTAAACACAGGAGGCATAGGGAAAGAAAGACCCCAGGCCAGCAAGGTGAGCAATCCCAGATCCTCACTTGACTCCTCTACTGGTCTGCTGGGGTGCCACCATCCCCCCATGCCTGCCTCCACCTATCCTGCCCTCCATGGGGATCAGAGCAGGTATAAAGTACCTGTTTCTTCCTGGGTTTAGCTGAGCCAAGGCTGGAATTATTTCTAGAGAGTTTTTGTAGAAAATTATAAGAATGCAAAATCAAAGACAGGAGTCATGAAACAGAAAGTCTTTGAAGCTCAAATTCCTTATCCAAGTCCAGCCAGAGATTGGCTTGGCTGGCAGGAGTCCCAGTTAGTACTTCTGCAGCTTTGTCATAGAAAACCAGGAAACTGCGTTCATTATTCTTTGATTCTCCTTTCCTCCAGCTTCCAGCATGGTGCTAGACACCTTATAGCTTAGTAAGTGCATGTTGGATGATCATGTACCTGTGCATATTCAATTCCTAGCATATGAGAGGGAGTAGTGATTTTACTCATAAGCACTTGTCCAAACCCTGGTTATCCCAGGGATGGTCCAGATTTTTCACCATCTCCTTCCAATTCTCACCCTTAGGGAGCAGAGAACATCTCAAACAAATTGAGCGAAACACAGCTGAGCTGAGTGATGGGAAAGAGTCAAGGGTGTTTAGAATGCTCGTGTGTGTGTATGTGTGTGTGTGTGTGTGTGTGTGTGTGTACCGGCGCGCATGCTGGGGATTGAACCCAGGGGCACTTGTACACTGAGCCACATCCCCAGCCTTATTTTTATTTTTTACTTTGAGACAGGATCTCACTAAATTGCTTAGGGCCTCACTAAATTGCTGAGGCTGGCTTTGAACTAGCAATCTTCATGTCTCAGTCTCCAAGAGCTGCTGATAGGTATGTGCCACCATGCCAGGCTGTTTCATTTTTACTAAATTAAAACTGTCCTCTCTGGGCCATGGTGGTGTCCCTTTAGACCTTCCTCTGGCCTCTTCTGTGCATTCTGCTATTCTGTCTCTCCACCAACCCTCAGTGCTTCAACTTCTCTGCCTCTTCTCTCTCTGTTTCTTTGAATCATGGGCCTGATCCTTTTCCTGGGACCCTTTCCACAGTGGCCACTCTGGCTCTGGTCTCCAGGGGACTGACAGTCCCACCAAAGTGTCAAGGCTGAGCAGCTGTGCACAAGTAAGGCAGTGAGCTAAAGGTATAAAACTGGGGGCAGTGGTACACATCTGTAATCCCAGTGACTCAGGAGGCTGAGGCAGGAGGATTCCAAGACCAGCCTAGGTAACTTAAAGAAACCGTGTCTTAAAAATTAAAAAAATAAGTAAATAAATAAAAGTGCTGCAGATGTAGCTCAGTGGTAAAGCACCCTGAGCTACATGAACCCTGGTTTCAATCCCCAATATTGACCCCCACAAAATATATGAAAGACCCCAGCAAGCATGTCTGTAGGGAGAGATATCCCCCAAGGACACTTCTGCCTTAGGCTACTGGAGTGGATCTGGTACATGCTAATATGTTGTGGTCATTTTGTTTTGTAAGAATCGTAAACCCACTTGAGCAAGACCCTGGCACTTAAAATTTCTTTAGAAGCTTTAGCACAAATAAATGAAAATACTCAGCCCCACTAATGAATTTTTTGTGTGTGAAAAGTAAATTATAACATATAAGATACATCACATTTTAAAGTTAACTCACAAGGAAAGTGGTTTTGTTTCTTTTTTCTTCTTTTTACAATGGAATCTGATGAGCCACACCCATAATTTGGGACATAACCATGCCACAGATAGTGAATTCAGTGAAGGAGGGAAATGGGCTGAGGAAATTGTGAAGGGAGCATATTAATACGTCTTGATTTTTGGATGTAGGCAATTCACTTTTTGCCAAAAAAACACAGTAGATTTATTTGACTTCCTCTTTTGATATCCAGTGAAGAGGAAAAGTTAAAGGAAGGGTGTTTTAAAGATTGGATTAAGAATTGCTCTGCATGGTGACGTAAATTGAGTACATGCTTGGCCTGGAAGTTAATAAATGAGCAAGGAATGAACTGGAAATGATAAAATCAGAGAGAGGAATGGTTAATGAATATCACGAGTGCAGTTGCTCAGCCAGAGTGTCCTATGATCCTGGCTGAAGAAAGACCCCCACCAGCTCTGCTCCTCCATCAGACTGGTCAACCTACCCACCATCATCCTGCTCTCTGATGACAACCATCTTTTCCCCAGCCCAGCATTTATCCATAATCAAACATGACCAGTCATAGTCTCAAAATGCAGAAGATGAGATTTAAAATTTTATTTTTACAGATGAGGAAGCTGATGCCCCCCAAATTAAATGACTGACCCAAAATCCCAAAGTGGTACTTCCAGGACTAGCACCCCACTTGCCTGACTCCATCTAGACCATTCCCTGGCTCTTACTGCATCTCCTGAGACTTTGCTTTAGATTCAACACTCCATGTGGCTCCACACCAGACACTTCTCCTGGGATTGCCCATTTACTGTTGCCTACCTTGTTAGAGGTCTTGTTAGAGTGGTGCCCACTTCGGCATGCCCACCAGACCCCAGAGATGGGCACACTCAGCTTAGCTCCAAATACTCTCTTTCTTTACTCAAAACCACTATGCTCAGACCTCTATGCTGCTTCAATCACCTCCTAACTAAGCTCCCTTTTGGATACACCTGGTAATATTGGGAAAACTTGCTGGAGTTGGAGGTAAAACACGTAAGCATTAGTTCTGGTTCCTGTCTGGGTAAGTAACCCTGAGCAAATAACTTCATTTCTTTAAACTCCAGATTTTTAGGTGCTAAACGGGAATAATAATACATGCAATTTGATGTTGATAAGAAGAATGAATGAGGTATCTTTTAGAAAGGCCTGTTACATAGACAGCAATGATTGCTTTTTTCCTTATCTTACCATTCTTCTTCCCTCTTCTCTCTGCCCTGCCTTTCTCTCTTCTTTCCTCTTTCCTAGGTTTCATCGTGCACCATACGCCCAGACTGATCTTCCCTGAACAATTACTCTTACACTAGAATGCTCCCTTGATTGCAAATCTCAAATGATTCTCCATTGCCAAATCCAGTGGCTTCTCTGTGTGCCACGCAGGGCCCTCAGCTCCTGCAGCACCTCTGTGCTTCCTCTCCTGCTATTCAGGAACATGCTTGGTCTGGTGGTGGGACACCCACTAACACTGATTCCCCCTTTCTGCTGTCTTCTCTCCTCTTCCTGCGATGCTTTTTCCCACCTCTGCATCCCCAGAGGCTTCCCTGACCATTATGTGGTTTTTTTCCTTCTCTGATTTCCAGGTTCACTTACTGTTCATATCAATTTCCTTGGCATGAAATCAGAGGCCACCATGTCTTCAGGTTGTTTCCTCTGTGTCCATCTTTTTCTTGTCAACTCTTCTGTCTATTCCTTGAAGGCAGACCAAGCTCTCTTACCTCTCTGAGTTCCCACCAGGCCAGCAGAGGTGACTGGAACACAGGATGAGATTGGAACCCATGACTTCAGGTCTAAATCCTTGACCCAACACCTAGGAGCTATATGACTCGTGTTTCTCAGCTGTAAAAGCAATCACTTAACTTCTTCATTAGAAGGTTGCTTTTGTTCATTGAATAAATACTTATTGAGTACTACTAAATGTCAGGCCTGTGCTTTACGACACACATGAGCTCATCTGATCCTACTAATCCCAATGTGATGATTTTGTCCTGGAATGCCAAACTCTAGCATGAAGTTTGAGGAAACTAAACTAAACAAATTAAAAACTTATATGAAGCTGCACCATGCTGGACACATAGAGGTGCCTTGGCTGAATCTGAGTATTCGGTCTTCAATAAATACTTTCTAAATTGAATCTGACTGACTCACTCATATACAGTAATGAAAATATTATAGTGAGTAGAACTACAATATGCTTGTCCTCCAGGAGAGAGTTCAGTCCAGCAAATGGATGTGGTAGATGCTAAATAAATAGCAATCATTTTTAATCATATTGCAATTAATTACAATCAAGGGAAAGTAAGGAATATTATGAGCATCTATCAGGAGACCTAGTCTGGGGTACCGTGTCAGGATAGGCAGCTCTGAAAAAGACCTAAAGAAGCTGAATAATACAGTGGGGAAAGAGAGGGGAAGCTTCGGGGAGTGGGGTGTAAAAGTCCAAGGTGAGAAAGCACAGGGACTTTTCAGGAACTTGGGCTCAACTTGGCCTGCAGTGGGGGAGGCGAGGTGGGGCTGAAAGTGGGCTGCACCTACAACATTGCTGGCCATGCTGAGGAAGCTGAAGTTGATGCACAGTGTGTGTGGGGGGGGGGCACTGGGGACCTTAGGCCAAAGAAATGACAAGATCAGGTTTGTATTTCTAGAAGCTCACTCTGGCTACTGTTGAAAGAACAGCTGAAAGAGCAAGGGTGGACTCAGGAGAAGAGGATGGAGTTAAAGAAAACTGGTATCTGGAACTCCCCCAGTTGAAGACCCCACAGCGCCCACGGCCTGAAAGCTGACTTCAGGGGCCTGCGCTCAGCACAGTGCAAGTGCCCTCTATCCTGAGTTCCCCTCCTCCCAGCTCAAGGCTGTCCCAACCCACTGCCTCCTGTCCTACCCACACTCTTCCTTCTAGTGGGACAGTGAGGGGTGGGGGAGCAACCTCCACCCCATTCTGAAGTGCAGGCTAAGCCACAAACTGGTTTGAACCTGTCTGTTCAGGGATGGTTCCAAGGCAAAGACTCACCTGGCCTGGCTCAGAGTGGCCTCTCCACATTCTTGCCCATAATCACCCTTAGGAGGCCAGAGCAGAGGCAGGGCCCTCCTCCACCCTTCCAGCCCAGACAGCTGGCAGCAGCCCAACCTCTGCTTACCTCACTGTGCTCAAGCATGGCTACATTCTCTGGTTTGGGCTGGGTAGCTTCTGGAGGAGAGATTAATAGGTAGGTTAAAGCTACAGATGTGGAAATAGGAACCAGTTTCCAGTTCCTCTAGTTCCACCCACGAAGACCCAAGGGTCTAAACTCTGGGCACATCCGCAGCTCAAACACCCCAGAGTCCAATGGCTCCTCAACATTCACCACAATATTCTTTGCTGGTGTGAGGAACAGCAGTGGCTCTCTGTCGGGGTCAAGAGACTTGGGGACACCTTGACTCAGTCACCTCCATGGGCAAACACACAACTTCTCTGGGCTTTGGTTTGTTCAACTGCGAACTGCTATTGTGTGCGCCTCAGGGGAGAGAAGACAAGGTGAACATTCTTAGAAAAGCCAAAAATAAATACCAACTGATAAGGGTATTTGTAACAATGTTCATTGAATAAAATAGCAAAACATCTTGCTAAATTGCTGAGGCTGGCCTCAAACTTGCAATCCTCCTGCGTCAGCCTTCGAAGTTGCTGGGATTACAGATGTGTGCCATCCAAGCCTGGCAACTTATCTTTATTTTAAATGTAAAACCTAACTTCTAATTGAAAATGACAGATTTGATAAATACATTTCTCCTCTCCCTTAATAGACCCCTCTAAGTTTAATGATGTGATGATAGCTTATGTCCATAGTCACTTATCCAGGGATGTGATAGCACTGAGAACCCTCAATTAGAGTTCAGAAAAACAGTCTCCAACAAGCAGGACCCCAGTTTCCCACCCCCACTTTGTCTTCCTGCCCCCAACCCCAAAGTAGTAGAGGCTGGGACAGAAGCTCAGCTCCTCTGGAAGTTAAGCTGCACTCAGTTAGGGACTTTGCGCTGCTCCTAAGGATTCTGCCACCCTCTTTCTCAGCTGAGACACACTTGTTCTGAAGCTCCACGTCAGTAAAAGAGCAGGTGTTTCAAAGGGAAGTGGGTAGAGGTGATTATCAGGTCAAAAATGGCAGTTGCAACTGCCCCAATTAACACTAAAACCACTGCCTAAAATGAAGAAGATTCCTAGAAGGATTCAGTGCTCAGAGTCCAGGTGAAAGGAGAGTACAAAAGTATATGTGCCTTCTGGGTCCCATGATCTCTTGTTCAAGGCCTCCTCTCTGCCCAGGATTCTCATTGAAATATTCCACCTTGTAAGAAAAGTCATAGGAGGAAGAAGAAGAAGGAGAAGGAGAAGGAGAAGGAGAAGAAGAATCTAACAAAGACCACCAGCACAAACCTGCTGTGTGACAAATTTGGATTAATTGACTCAGTGAGGGAGGGCACTCTAGAGGAACAGTGGAATGGCGTTAATAGGAGAAAGGAGGCACAGTGTAGGGCATGCCTGTAATCCCAGTGACTTGGGAGGCTGAGACAGGAGGATCTCAAGTTCAAGTCTGGCCTCAGAAAATTAGTGAGACCTTGTCTCAAAATAAATAAATAGGGTTGGGGTAAATCACCCCTGGGTTAAATTTGAAGAAGGAGGAGGAGGAAGAGGTGGCAAAACATCTTTTGTAAGCCTTGGGTTCCTGCTGTAGGGTTTTAAGAAGAGTCTTCAGAAAAGTTGGGGTCAATGCTGAGTTGGTGGCTGTTTCTGACACAGAGTTAGGACATGTGAATCATTGGATGCTCTTATGGAGGAGGGCAATTGGGCAGTTGGCTATCCCCACTGATAGGAACATTTAAGCAAAATAGGTCTGGGAGCATCATTGGGAAGAAGTAGGAGACATTCAGAGAAGAAGCATTCATAGCGGCTGCCTGACTTTGGAGAAAAAAAAATCATTCCTGTTAAATACAGTTGGTTTTATCCGTGTCTATCCTTCTCCTGAGGAAGAGCAAGGCTGCTTTTAAATTTTCATTCTGAGTTAATGTTTGCTCTTCAGTTTGGTCTAGGTTTTGTACTCTTTCACCCACCACCATTGCTGAGAAGATCTTCAGGTTGGATGGCTCTTTCTTCCCAATATATATTCCACTCGATGCTTACGGACATAGCTCCTAGATTCAGACTGACTGCATTTACATCCTGATTCCACGAAGTGCTTATCTTTGAGATCTCAGGCAGGTTATTTACCATTCTGTGTCTCAATTTCTTTATCTATAAAATAAAAAAATATAAGAGCACTTGTCTCAGAGGGTTGTTGTGAAGATTAACAAAATAATACATGCAATGGTCTTAGAACAGTGACTAACCCTCAGTTAATATTCAATAAACATTAGTTCTTGTTCTTATTACTTTTATTTATGTATGCATGTATTTATTTATTATTTGGTACTGGGATGCTTTACCACTGAGCTACATCTTCAGTCCTTTTTTATTTTTTAATTTTGAGACAGGGTCTCCTAAATTGCTGAGGGTCTTGCTAAGTTGCTGAGGCTGGCCTCAAACTTGCAATCCTACTGTGCCAGCCTTCGAAGTTGCTGGGATTACAAGTGTGTGCCATACAAGACTGTACATCCAATGTAACTTAACTTCTAATTGAAAGTGACAGATTTGCTAAACACATTTCTCCTCTCCCTTAATAGATCCCTCTAAGTATTAATGAAGGATTAAAATGTACTAACTCCAGGAATAAAGAATCCAGTGGAAACGTTGTCAGCAGTTTGAAGATGTCAACATATATGTGGAAGAAAGGAAGCAGATGGAGGGGTGACAACTGATGAAAAATGGGAGCCAAAAAAAAAAAGAAATTTATAAAAAATGGATTTTATTTTTAGAAGTTAGAAAATGTAAACAAATGAGCATGTATATATACAGATAGAGAGCTAGGTTCTCTTTATGTACATAGAGGTAACCACTTTACCCCAAAGATGGTATTAATTGCTCCCTCGCTTTTCTTTATATTCATTCACACATGCAGCTGTCCCTCAGCAATGAAATGCATCATTTGTCTTTTTCTATTTTTGAGTTTTATATAAATGAAATCACACTTCACGTATTCTTCTGTGGTGTTTGTTATCAACATTACACTTATTTTCAAATAACAGTTTTATTAAGATAGAATTCACACAGCACAATGGTTTTTCGTATATTTGCAAAGCTGTGCAACCATCACCAGCATTTAATACCAGAACATTCTCATTACCCAAACAGAAGCACTTTCACCACACTCCTTTATGTCATTCCCCAATCTCTGCTTATCCTCATCCCTGGCAACCACTAATCTACTTTCTGTGTCTTTGGACTTGCCTCTTCTTCATAAAAATGGAATCATATGATACAGAGCCTTTCCTATGTTTCACTTAACATGTTTTCAAGGTCCATCCATATTGACCATGTATCAGAACTTTATTCATTTTTATGGCTGACTAATATTTTGTTGTATGGATATGCTACATATTTGTTTATTCATTCTTCTACTATTGAATATTTGCATTATTTTCGCTTTTGAATAATACTTCTTTGGATATTCATGTGCAGTTTCTTGCATATGTATGTTTTGATCCTCTTGGAGAATACCCAGGAGTGGAATTGCCAAGCCATATGATAACTCTACATTTAACTTTTTGTGAACCTGTGGACCTGTTTTCCAAAGTGGCTGCACAACTTACATTTCCAGTCAGCAACACAGGAGGCTGCCAGCAGTGTTTTTATATCCATTCATGTTGATGCCTGTGACCATGGTAAGTCCATTTTATTCACATATCCCACTTTTCAAATACATCCTACCGTTGATGGGCATTTGGGTTAGTTCCAGTTTTTGCTGTTATCCATGATGCTTCTATGAACATTCTTCTGCAGGCATCTGCTATACGTGATCAAGAGCTCCTTCAGAGGACAGTCAGCCCTCCACATCTGCAGATGTCTACATCTGCAGATTCAACCAAATACAGATTGAATTTTTTAAATCCAGAAAACCAATTTGCCCCCACCAAGCACTATACTAAATCCATGCAAATAAAGTGATACATAGATGCATTCTGCCAGAGCCTCCTGCCACCTCCCAGATGCTCAATCTCTAGCACCTATGGATAATTGTTTGCCTGTATCTACTTCATGTACTCTGTGTCAGGCCTATGATAGTTGGGTCTTTACTAAACATGCACAGATTTTTTTCCCCTTATTATTCTCTAAGCAATACTATAGCAAGTATATTCATAGCATGTACATTTTATTCTGTATTGTAAGTAATTTACACAGGATTTAAAGTACATAGGAGGATGTGTGTGGGAAATATGTAATTTTATAAATCTAAAAGTGTGCCATTTTAAATAAGAGACTTTGGGCATCCATTTTGGATACTTATGGAGGATAGAATATGCCCAGAGGTAGAATTGCTGTATCATAAGGTATGCACATGTTCAATCTTATTAGATAATGCTAAATTGTTTTCCAAAGTCTCGTTCTAATAACCACTTCTATCCTCAGCATTTAAGAGTTCTTGCTTTTCTACATCATCTCCAAGAATAGACATTATCACATTTTTAAAAACCTTGCCTAATTCAATGAGCATGCAATATTCTCTCGTTGTGGGTTTTAACCTGGCATTTGAACTGTTTACTCATACCATTGAGCCTCTTTTCCCATGTTTCTGGTCCATCTGGCAAACCATACCCAACATAAAATAAAAAGGGCTGAGGATGTGACTCAGTAGTAAAGTACAGGAAAGAAAGGAAAAGAAAGAAAGAAAGGAAGGAAGGAAGGAAGGAAGGAAGGAAGGAAGGAAGGAAGGAAGGAAAAGAAAGAAAGAAAGAGTAAGAGAGGGAGGGAGGAAGGAAGGAAAGAAGGAAGAAAGGAAGGAAGAGAG
>NW_026000016.1:39324616-39426885 GCF_001458135.2 Marmota marmota marmota
TCTCTTATACACATCTGAGGGAGGGAGGGAAGGAGGGTAAGGGATGGAGGGAAAGAGGGTAAGAGAGGGAGGGAGGGAGAGAGGAAGGGAAGAAGGAAGGAAGAAAGGAAATAAGGAAGGAAAGAAGGGAGGGAGGGAGGGAGGGAAAAAGGCATGTTTTTGTTATTGATTTTTAAACTTAATTATTTTATGACCAGATAATAAGTTCTGCTTGACCTTCATTCCTTAAAGTGTATCAAAATTTGATTTATGTCTTACAACGGTGGTCAATTCTTGAAAAATGTTGTGTATTAAAACAAAAAAAAGTTTCCTTTTGTTGAATGTAGTTGTTAATATATATCCACTAGCTCAATCCTTTTATTTGTTTTATTCATAAAGGTAGTTTTAGAAATGCATAGACTGAGCTGGTGGGACAAACCTATAATCCCAGCAGCTGAGGAGGCTAAGGTGGGGATCATGAGTTCAAAGCCAGCCTCAAAAAACTTAGGGAGGCCCTAACAATTTAGCAAGACACTGCTTCAAAATAAAATATTGTGACTCAGTGGTTAAGTGCCCCAAGTACCAAAAAAAATAAAATAAAATAAAATAAATAAATAAATAATAAAAGAAAGAAAAAGAAATACACATACTGGAGAAATTTACTATTAAGCCTCCATTGGTTAATGACTCATTAATGTGTTTCAGCAAATATAGGAGAAAGGCAAGGCAGAGGAGAACAGTGGCCAGGGAACAGTGGCTACATCACTCAGGGAAATGGTGACACCCCCCCCCAACCCCCACCGCGTTTGGCACCTATGCAGCAGGTCTCATGAATAAACAATCCCTTCAGATGGGGACATTCCAGGGCTCCAGGCCAGAAAATGCCAGGATTCCAACCACCTAACACCATCCTTAAGACTTTGGGAAAATAAGATCCAAGGTGATTCACTGTCTGCTGATCTGTCAAAGTCAGGGTTCATTAGAGTTGGGGGCCTTGAGTTTATTGGGGCATCCAGAGCACATGACTCAGGCTGCTTGGGTTTGCCCCTGTCGAGAGATTTTTATGGACTCTGAGGAACCTGGCTATAGCCACTTGGTCTCTATCAAGAGCAGAGATCACAAAGACAGGTGCTGTCCTCTCTAACCTTGTCAAGAATGGTCTCTAATGTTAACCCAGCTGAGGTTTACAGAAAGAGCCATTGGAATGATGGGAGAAAATATTCCAACTTATATGTATCTCATTCTTTTTGTTTCTTTGTGTGTGCATTATAATGTACATAATAAATTAGTAAAGTAGGAAATGTATATATATGTATGCGTATATGTATAAACAAACATAATGGGCATGCATATGCAGATATTTTTAACAGATGAAGTTATAATTATGAATACTTCAGACCCCTGATAAACACGAGCTATGCAGGGAGAGACACTTGGATAGCCTCCCAAAGTCAGAACAATACGATAGCCATGTCACTGCTCAGTGACTGTGTGACAGATGCTATGCAAGATGTTTTTAATTGATTATTTCAGTGAATCATCAAAACAACCTTTCAAGTAAATATTATTTTTTTCATTGAATAGGTGAGAAAACTGACGCTAAGAGAAATTCAGCAACTTGCTCAAAGTCCTACAAAGGTGACAGACCCAGAATTTCAACCCAAATTATAAGTTGCCACAGTTCGTGTTCTTTTCCATTAGCCAAATGTTCCCTTTGCTAATTGCAAAACTGCCATTTGTTAAGGGTTGAATTGTGTATCCCTAAAATTAATATAGTGAAGTCCTAATACCCAATACCTTGGAATGTGACCTTATTTGGAAATAGGGTTGTTTCAGTTGTAGTTAGTTAAAATGAGGTCATACTGGAGTAGGACCCTGTCCCATATGACTGGTGCCCTTATAAGAAGAACTCCCATTGAAGAGACAGATATACCCACAGGGAGAATGACATTTGAAGATGGAACTCAGCTGACACAAGCCAAGATACTACCAGAAGCCAGAGGGAAAACCTAGAACATATCCTCCCCTGGTACCAAAAGAGGAAACAGGGTCTTGCTTACACCTTGATTTTGGACTTGTACTCTCCATAACTGTAACAATATATTTCTTTCTTTCTTTTTCTTTTCTTTCTTTTTTTTTTTTTTTTTTTTTTTTTTTTTTTTTTTGGTACCAGAGATTGAATCCAGGGATCAAGAGGTGCTTAACCACTGAGCCACATCTCCAGCCCTTTTTATTTTTTTATTTTGAGACAGGGTTGCTTAGGGCCTTGCCAAATTGCTGAGGCTGGCTTTGAACTTGTAATCCTCCTACCTCAGCCTCCCAAGTCGCTGGGATTTCCATTTTTTAAACTGCCCAACTGGGGATACTTTATTATGTTAACCTCAGCAAAATAACAGACCAGTTATTACTGTACTTGTAGATGAGATTAAACTGAAATGGGTTTTAACTTCTTATCACTGTATTTTTAACTACATGTGTCTTGTTAGATTTTCTTAGTCTTCTTTCCACACGCCCTAAGTATATTAGTAATTCTTCTTAAATACTCACAAAATGAAGGTTAGTGTTAGTGAGATTAAATAAGTGATTAGAAGTGAACTATTTTATTCATCAAATTTTATAAAACAACCCGAAACTATAAAATGGGGTAGCTAACAGCCATTTCTCCAGAATCTGGAGATGTGGGACCATGTGTCTTCTAACGCTTAGAAAAACCTCCCTTCCAGGGCCCAGAAGCAAACTCCACAGCTAACATTGTACGTTGGCTCAAGAGGGAGTGAGAAATCTTGCTCATCACTATTCAGTACATTGGATAAGAAGATAATGTTGTTATGTAGAGAAATCCCAATTTCTGTTTAAACATGGTAGATTAGATACAATATTTTATCTCTATTTTGTGTCAAAGCTCCTTTGAACTGATAAAGTTCTGTTTTTATTTTTAAAGGAAAAATCGACAAGAACAAAGGAAACAGAAACAGAGATCAGGGCAGATAAGAGATGGTGGAAAATGCTGGAAGATGAAAAGCAAGTGGGAGGCGGATACTGACCCAGTGGGCAGAGAACAAGGAAGCCCAGACCTGCAAAGAGAGAAAGCCTGTGGGAAGCCAGCTTTTGTGCTGCTGAAGCACATGGGATGTGTGCTACTCAGAAGATGGAGGTGAGGAGTACACCTAAAATTAAGACCACCAGTTACAAGCTGTGTAGAGAAAGAATTTCCCCTCTTTCACCTCAGGAGGAAAAGGTCTTCTACTGACGAGAATTTGTGAGAGATGAACTCTAATCTCAAAACTCAGAAACGTCAGCCACATCTCATAACTGGAGATTAACAGGTGTTTTCCATTGAATGGTGCACCCTCCAGCCTCTATCTCCACCTGTTCTAAAAATGCTAGTTGAGAGGTGCATCCCCCTCCACCACTGCCAGAGAGGCAAATGGAAAATTCTCTGGGGAAACAATCACTCAAGAAAAAAATGACTGCTGCTAGTAAGTTTGGGTGTTTCCTCCAATGAAATGGATGGTGGCTACCTTAAAAAAAAAATGGTGAAGACCCAGATAGGTACAGTCCTATCATCAGTGGATAGGTGCCTCAGTGTTAAATATGAGCACACACTAGGAGTACTACACATTTGAGGAAAGTCTCTAAAATGAAAGCCAGGCAGCAAAATGAGCAATCAGGAAGAAGGAACTCAGAGGAAGTGATGCAGAAAACAGAAGAAAACAAACAAATTTAAAAAATACATACCATTGACAAGCTCAGATATTGTAACCCTGAATCAAACATATAATGTTACATATTTAAAAGGAAGATTTAGAGAACACCAGAAAGTACTAATAAAATACAGTCTAATAGAAGAAATTTGTAAAGATGTACTATGTGATGTATAATATTAAATGTGTATAAAAATGAAGTTATGGGAATATCTCCTTATTTGACTCTGATGTTTCTGCCTCCCTTTTCCATCTTATAAGGACCCTTGTGACGCTGAGGCATCCAGATGATCCACGGTAATACTCCCAACTTGAGATCCTTGTCTTAATGGCATCTGGAAAGTTCTTTTTGCCAGGTAAAGAAATATACTCACAGGTTCTAGGGATAGGGTGCTGTTGTAGTTTGGGTGTGAGATGTCCCCCAGCAACTCATGTGTGAGACAATGCCAGAAGGTTCAGAGAAGAAATGATTGGGTTACAAGAGCCTTAACCTAATCAGTGAAATAATCACCTAATAAGATTAATTCAGTGGTAACTGAATGTGGGTAGGGTGTGGCTAGAGGAGGTAGGGCATTGGGGCTATGGTTTTGAGGTGTATATTTTATACCTGATAAGTGAAGCCTCTCTCTCTGCTTTCTGATTATCACGTGAGCTGATTCCCTCTAATACACCCTTCCGCCATGATGTTCAGCCTCACCTGAAGCCCCAAGGAATGGAGCCTGCTGTGTATGGACTGAGACTTCTGAAACTATGAGCTCCCAAGTAAACTTTTACTCCTCTACAATTGTTCTAGTTGGGTATTTTAGTCACAGTAGTGAAGAAGCTGACTAAAATAGCGCCAGACATTTCTTTTGCAAGTGAGATCATTATTCTGCCTATGACAGAAATCCTTTGGGGTGAGATTTTCAATGACTCCAATCTGTTTCTCCCTCCTGAATGGGCCACCTCTACCTCTGATCCACAGGAAACTCATATGTTCAGCCTGGGTAGAGCCTGAGGTCCAGGCCTTGGCAGGGCTATACTAACATTCCTGGGCTTGCTCCACTCCCAGGGCAGCTGACCAGCCTGCCTCACCTCCGCTGACTCCAGGGGCAGGAGTCAGACATTGTCTAACTGCAGGGAACACACACACACAGTCCATATGGTCAATGGACGCCCGTCCCACCAGACTTGAGGCAAGGGGTAAGCACCACCCACTCCTGTGGAGGTCTAGGGAGGTCAGTTGCTGCACAGTTCTGTACAAGAAAATCTGGTCCCATCTTCCCCACAGAACTAGAGCAGCCTCAACAGGAGGTTGTCTCACTGGTTCTCCTCATGGAATTTTCCAGATCTTCATCTCCTCTCACTCTGAAAGCATTTCTTATATCTTGGTGATCCAGTGGAAACAGCCAACTTAGTCTCTGTTATAAATATAAAAAATGGGGCTAGGGATATGTAGCTCAGTTGGTAGAGTACTTGCCTCACATGCCCAAGGTCCTGGGTTCAATCCTCAGCATCCCTCCCCACCCCCCCAAAAAAAAAAGCTAGGGAGGCTGAGACAGGAGGATCATGAGTTCCAAGCCAGCCTCAGCAACAGTGAGGCACTAAACAACTCAGTGAGACCCTGTCTCTAAATAAAATACATAATAGGGCTGGGGGTGTGGCTCAAAGGTCGAGTGCCCCTCAGTCAATCCCTAGTATAAAAAAGAAAAAAATAGAAAATTTGCAGAAAACCTTGAAAGGCAATTCATAGAAGAATAAATAGAATTCAAATGAAAAGAAGATGCCATCTTCACCAATGAAATTTGAAAGTTCCACGGTTTGAGAATATCCTATGAGGGTCTGCACAGAACTTTTCTATACTGCAGAGGAAAGTATGAATTTGGGGGATGGCAGCTTTTTAATATGCATAAAAGCCTTTAAAATATATACCCAGGAAGTCATTGGAAGGTGTATAAACATGAATAAAAATATTTACAGAATGATAATTTATATTAACAAAAGTGGCTTATTAACCAAGAAGGGACAAGTTAAATAATTTCTAGTTCCTGTATATGGTGTGTGTGATGCTTTGTAACTATCTGAAGTTATGTTAAAGAAGATCATTGAAATCAATAAATAAAGCTTGATGTGTTGGCAAATGAAACATATGGGTAAAAAAAAACCTGCTTTCATATTGGTCTAATTTTGTGGAAAGATACGTAACAGGACAAACCTTGAGGTGTTCTAATTAGTGTCTCTAAGTGATGGGGTTAGGAATAAATGTTACCTTTTTTTCTTTTACTTTCAAGTATTTTTAAATATAACTGTGAAACTGTATTATACTTTTTATAATAAAATCTATTTTTATGATGATAGTTTGCTCCTATCTCTGCACAGCTGTCTTTGGGAACTGGTTTTGACGTAGTGGGGCTGGTTGAGAGTGGTACTAGGGAGCTCTCTCCTTTAAAAGGCCAGCAGGAAAGTTGCCCAACAAGGACAGAGAGAGAAGAAATTCCAGGTTAAGACAAGTAAAGGCAGGGTGAGCAGCCGGATGGGACAGGTCTTGCAGCTAGTGCTCTATTAATAGAAGACATGCCTGACCCTTAGGGGGCCCCAGGCAGCAAACTTTGGCTCTGTTCCCACATAGACTAGGAGAGAGGAGAGGATATTTTGTTCAAGATGCAGAGGACTGGTTAGGGAGAGAGAAATTGTATGAAATAATAACAAAGGTAGGCACTAATCCATTTAAATAATATAATACTGGCTGGATTAGAAATGTGGTAAGAGTGGTACAGGGTACATAATCTGAGTTCTGAGAGTTTGTTGAGAAACAGGTAGGATGAAAAACATGAATGAATAGATTGGTTCTAACCAAAAACCACCCCAAGGTGTGCCTCATGGCTATTAAGGCACCTTAGGTTGTTATTATGTGTTTGAGGAAGGAAGTCAGGAGGGAAAGAAGAGGGGGAAAGGCATGGTCTGAGTTAGTGGTTTTGAAAGTGTGGACCCCTAGACCCACAGCACTGCATCACCTGGGAACTCATTACAGATGCAAATTCTCAGGCTCCTCCCCAGATCTACTGGCTGGGGTGGGGCCAGCAATCTGTATTTTAACAAACTCTCTAAGAGATTCTGGTGTAGCTGAAGTTTGAGAACCACTGAGCCAAGCAAAAGGCAAAGAAGAAGCTGGCATGAGTTGGTTCTGGGTAAGTAAACTGGATTTACTGGAAGGAAGAAGCCATATTGAAACTGAGCATCGAGACCAGATCTCCTACCTGACTCCCTATTTACCTCATCTGACTCTTATCTTCCACAGTAATCAAGTGAAGTATGTTTTCTTTCATTACGAAAAGTTTGGTGGTCAGTAACAGGTTCTTGGGCAGCTACCTGCTCTATCCTGTCCATTGCATAATATGTTAGGAACGGCACATGGGAAAACCAATCAGTAACAAGAAAAGCCTGAGGAAATAATGATCTTTGTTCTTGAGAGTTGCAGAACTGAAAAAGTATCTCTTGATTAAGCAACAAGGTCAGACGTGCAATCATTTGACCACAAGCCTCTACCTGTTGAGGAGGGTATAAATAGTCCTAAAAAAAAAAATCAGCTAAAAAGCTGATGGCTCTTTAGGATGGAAATCCCTGCCCTCTTCCTATCATCATAACTCATCATCATAATGAAGTGATTTCTCTTTTTCTACTACTGCCTTGCCTCTCAATTAATTGCACCTCATATGGTACAGACTGAGCCTGTGCAAAATATAAGCATCAGGGATTGATGGAGCCCTGGTGGGAAATCAGGGGTCAGGGAGGCTCTACATTATTGGAGGCAAAATTGATTCTTTTCTCACAAACAACATGACTCATATTTACATATAGCTAACATAAATGAAATGTGCTTAAGAAAAAGAAAATCACACTCTTTTGACTAACACATCAATTAGCTTTATATTCTCCCTATTCTGTGATTTTATCCATATGCATAGAAAATGCTCACACATTTATAATGAAGTTTAATGGGTTTTGTTTGTTTGTTTTAGCATTTTGTAGTAGACTAACCTTTTGATACCTTAATCAGTGAGTTTACATTTTGATTTTGATTTGTGCTGTTGTATATTATATCCTAGTGAAACCAGATTTTCTGCTGTTATGATTATAGTAAGTCAATCAGCTTCACAACAGGCTATGCCTTCTAGTGTCACCACATAGCAGCAAACTGTCATCATATCTTTTCCAGGTTCTTGTGCAAACTCGAAAGAATGAAATTCACAGACAACGGAGAGTGAATGTGAAAGAGTAAGTTTATCCAAGTGAAAAGAAATGGCTCTCACCAAGCAAGAGGGATCCTGATGAAGGGTTGCCACTTAAATGTACTAATCTAGAAGTTTTTATGGCTGCTGGGTAGGGATGTTGTTCAATATTTAGGCTGACCAGGTATTGGAAAAACTGCTAAGGTTATCGGTAAGGCCTGCAATGTTCTGACTGATTGCTTGTGTTCTTTTAGTTGGTAAGTTTGGAATTTTCTGTAGCCTTCACTCAGATCCATCCTGTTTTCCCTTTTTCCAAATCTCTTGGACAAAGGAAGCTTTTCCCACCTCTCTAGGACAAAGGAATCAGCTAGAATGTTTGGAATGTTTCCACAGACCAATTCATTTCTATGGTATAGCCTGTACTTTTCTTCTTACTTAGAGAAGACTTTTTGGGGCCCATCGCTTTATTTATCAGCCTATGTTTTACTATTGATCATCCTGCCTATTCACTGGCTCTTCCTACACAGGCTCTAAAGGGTTGTTATAGCAGAATGAATTTATCAAATAATAGGCCATGAATTTTAATAGTTGAAGTTCGGGTCAAAGACAAATCCATTAGAAAGTACATGAATAGTCAGACCCAGTCTTCTTTACCCCAAAGACTTGATAAAGTGTGCGGAGCTAGGGCAGGGCTGCAGAGAATCAGAAGGAAGCTGGGTGTCCTGTGTCTGCTCCACCCATATTCCCAGATCCTTGTGGATGAGACTGGAACCACCTTCATGGAAGGAGCTTAGGGAAGTGGCAAGTGTCACTAGCGTCATGTGGGAGCACAGAAACTACAGGACCAACTAGGATAGGCAGACCCAAGACAACCTCTCAGAGCTCCTGTAGCCCCAGTGGTTTCATGATACAAAGTAGCAAAGACAGAGGCTGTCTTGCAAATTTTTTTTTTGTACTGGAGATCAAACCCAAGGGTGGGGGCTGGGATTGTGGCTCAGCGGTAAAATGCTCGCCTAGCACCGGCGGGACGGGGTTCCATCCTCAGCACCACATAAAAATAAAGACATTGTGGGCTGGGGATGTGGCTCAAGCGCCCCGCGCTCGCCTGGCATGCGCGGGGTGCTGGGTTCGATCCTCAGCACCACATACAAATAAAATAAAGATGGTGTGTCCACCAAAAACTAAAAAATAAATATTAAAAAAAACTCTCTCTCTCTCTCTTAAAAAAAATAAAGGCATTGTGTTGTGTCCATCTACACCTAAAAAAAATAAATATTTAAAAAAACCCAAGGGTGCTATACCACTGAGCTATATCCTTAGTCCCCAGTCCTTTTTTATGTTTATTTGGAGACAGGATCTCACTAAGGTGCTTAGGGCCTCACTAAGTTGCTGATGCTGACCTAGAGCTGGTGATCTTCCTGTTTCTGCAAGGATCTTCAAGTCACTGGGCCTGCACATCTTTTGTATTAGAAAACCGAAGACAACCCAGTCCTACCTGAATCAATAACCAAAACAGAAGTCAATGGACATCCTGTGATGCCAGCTAGAGCACACAAGCCCAGGGAAAAGCAAGCAAGTGGGGGCAAAGGAGGTGGCAATAGGATAGAATTGCTGATATTACCCAGAGTGAGCATAATATGGACAGCAATGGGCATAATATTGGGCATAAAGGGTACTTGAAAAGAAAAGTTAAGCTTTACTATAGAAAATTGAATGTGTAGTCTAAGATTCATACTTGTTATAATCATATAAGGTTTATTCGTGTCTTATATAACACTTGACAATTATTATTTTAATTGATTTATCCCCATCAAGTGAGTAGTCATTCTATTATTAAAATTAAGAATGTTTCCCCCGAATGTTTTCTCTGATATAAGGTGACTGACTCATAGTGGGGTAGGGAAGGGGAGCATGGGAGGAACAGATGAACTCTAGATAGGGTAGGATAGGGGTGGGAGGGGAAGGGAGGGGGCAGGGGATTAGCAAGGATGGTGGAATGTGATAGACATCACTATCCAAAGTACATGTGTGAAGACAAGAATTGGTGTGAACATACTTTATAAACAACCAGAGATATGAAAAATTGTGCTCTATATGTGTAATAAGAAATGTAATGCATTCCACTGTCATTTATTTAAAAAAAAATTTAAAGAATATTTCCATTTTCATATAATAAAAATGCTGCAACAAAATAATTTCTCTGCAATATTTATTTGCCACATATAATTATGTCAGAATTGGGTCTAAGCATCATGATTTCAGAGGTGAAAAAGAAAATATAATGTCCCATTGTCCAATGGAGAGTCAGACATGTAAACTGACCATCACAATGCAACTTATGGCCTAGAATAAGCCCCAGATAGTAAGATTCCTAGGTTATATTACTTACTTAAGGTATCAATTTAATCTGCAATGAATGAAAGTTTCTGTTATATAACATGTAATTTTCTCTCTGTTTCTCTCTCTCTCTTCCTTTCTCTCTCTCTCTCTCTCTCTCTCTCTCTCTCTCTACTAGGATTGAACCCAGGACCTCACACATGCTAGGCAAATGCTCTACTACTGAGCTACATCTCCAGCCCTTCCTATTTTTATTTCAAGGCAGGGTCTTGCTAAGTTGTCTAGGGTGGCCCTGAATTTGTGACCCTCCTGCCTCAGCCTCCCCAGTAGCTGGGATTACAGATGTGGTGATTATACTCAGCACCCTGACCCTTATGTGTGCTGGAAATATTCTCTAAGTCTTTTGTTTTCATTTTAATTTGTTTATATTGTTGGGGGAGTGGGTTTTTAAAAAGCATTTTATTTTCTCTTCCGGTTTTCTTTCTTTAAGGATTTTTTTAAACTGAAAAATATTAGCAGCAAGTAAAAGTGAGTATTTTTTTTTTTACTTGCTGCTAATATTTTTTAGTGTTTTGATTTTTCTTCAAAGGTTCAACTGGTTAATCCACATGGAACTTATTTTAGCTTCCAACTGGAGCAATTTATCTTCTAAACTGCTAGCAAAGACTATTTTTTCCTTATTATTTGATGACATGTATTGAACACAAAATTCTCACTGTTTTTTAATGATTTTTTAAAATAAATGACATCAAAATGCATTATAATTCATATTACACATATATAGCACAATTTTTCATATCTCTGGTTGTTTATAAAGTGTGTCCACACCAATTTGTGTCTTCATACATGTACTTTGGATAATGATGTCCATCACGTTCCACCATCCTTGATAACCCCTGACCCCTCCCTTCCCCTCCCACCCCTCTGCCCTATCTAGAGTTCATCCATTCCTCCCATGCTCCCCCTCCCTACCCCACTATGATTCAGTCTCCTTATATCAGAGAAAACATTTGGCATTTGTTTTTTGGAATTGGCTAACTTCACTTAGCATTATCTTCTCCAATTCCATCCATTTACCAGCAAATGCCATGATTTTATTCTCTTTTATTGCTGAGTAATATAGAGCACTAATCTCTAGGGTATATAAAGAACTCAAAAAGCTAAACACCAAAAAAAAACCCCAAATAACTCAATCAATGAATGGGCCAAGGACCTGAACAGACAACTCTCAGAAGAGGATATACAATCAATTAACAAATATATGAAAAATGTTCATCATCTCTAGCAATTAGAGAAATGCAAATCAAAACTACTCTAAGATTTCATCTCACTCCTGTCAGAATGGCAGCTATTATGAAGACAAACAACAGTAAGTGTTGGCGAGGATGTGGCGGGTGGCGGAGGGAGGTACACTCATACTTTGCTGGTGGAACTGCAAATTGGTGCAGCCAATCTGGAAAGCAATATGGAGATTCCTTGGAAAACTAAGAATGGAACCACTATTTAACCCAGCTATTCCTCTCCTCAGTCTATACCCAAAGAACTTAAAAACAGCATGCTACAGGGACACAGCCACATCAGTGCTTATAGCAGCACAATTCACAATAGCTAAACTGTGGAACCAACCTAGATGTCCTTCAGTAGATGAATTTATGGATTAAAAAAATGTGGTATATTTCACTGTTTTTTGAAACATTAACCTGATAATGTTTGAAATATTAACCTGGTAACTATTAGGCTGATTAATCTGTGATTCCCAATCATGAAATAAATGGAATCCATGGCTTTATGAGAAAGAAAGAGTCTTCAAGAACAAGGCAGCTACTATTTGGTTTTCTAGACTATGTTGAGAAAATTATCTTTTAGAAAATGCCAGGGGAGTTTCAGATAGTCAAAGCCTGGACAACTAATCATAGATTCAGATCATTGATCATTGATCATTGATCAGAGAATATCATGAAATTGAGGCCCATGAAATCTTCACCACATATGGAAAAGTTCCTTCCAGGGCAAAGAGTAAGAGCTGAGTGAGGGGGGAGAAGAGGAAAAGTCAAGGATAACCGGCACTGTTCTGGGTGCCTTTCCCTCCCCAGAATGGAACACTGGAAAGAGGAGAGGACATTGTGAACAACACAACCAACTGGATAGATTCTAGAGAGTGTGAGAATTTCAGAGCTGATATCCTTCACAACCTGGGCAGGCTTGAAGAAACTACAGGCCTTGCAAAGAAGGATTCTACATCCAACTCAATCCATGAAAAGGGAAGTAGCAGTGACTGAGTTATGTGCAGAGGGCAGCCTCCAAGTATCCATATGTCACATCACGTTGGGAGAAAACAATCTGGAGTTCTCTGAGGCCTTGTATTAGTCTGTTTCATCTTACTATAACAAAATACCTGAAGCTGGGGATTTAATAAAGAAAAAAGATTTATTTAGCTCACAGTTTTGGAGCGTAAAAGTCCAAACAGCATGGTGCCAGTCCTGGCAAGGTCCTCTTGGCTGCATCACTTCTTGACAGATGGACTCACGGTAAGAGCTTATGAGAGGAGAAGTCACATGATGGGACAGGAAGCCAGAGGCAAGGGAGGTGGCCAGTCTTTCTCTTTATGACAACTTACTCTTGAGGAAACTAACTAGGCTCTCAAGAGAACTACTTAATCCCTTCCAAGGGCAGTGCGCCCACTTCCATGACCCAATTACCTTGCACTAAGCCCCACCTCTTAAAGGTTCCACCACCTCCTTGTACCACCCCACATTGGCCAATTCCCCCAACACATGAACTCTTGGAACAAACCACAACTAATTCATAGCATATCTCATGGAGATGGGCAACAGCTGAGCAATTAAAAAATAACTGGGTACCAAATAATCAAACCCAGAGGAACTATGGTCACCAGAGGCAATGGCAAGGACCATGGTGTGGGTGGCAGATGCCAAGATGAGGCCCATGGGCCAGCTGTACCACCATCACCATGCAGGAAGAGGACCAACTCAGCAGAGGTTAGGAAGGACCAGATATATCTGAGCATTTCTACTGCACCAGACACCATGAGAGGATGTACGAGAGATTTCTTGAAGCTGTTAATAATATGAGCTTTGATTTAACAGCTTTATTAAAAAGAGATCAGGAAAAAATGGAAGAGATTACATTTCCATTAATTGGAAGATTGATACACCTTACCAGTATCATCTCATCCCCACTATGAACAGAAATCCGTATCCAGACTAAGAAGCAATTATAAAACAAATATTTTACTTTCATTTTTCCATATGTAAATAATATGTCAATTTTGAAACACGCATACACACAGAGGCCCTTTCTGGACTTTTTGATCCTTTATTGATTTAAAATGCACCTTTAAAGTCAGAAAAAACTTTAAGTGTGTTTGGACCTGTCAAGTACATAGGCAACGTAGAAAGTTTTTTTTTTTTCTTTAATGTGCAATGTTGCGATTTCCTTATTCTTTGTGCCAAAGGAGTTCAAAACTCTTTAATGTGTTGTTAACTTTGAGGCACAAGATGGCCAGTGTAGATCTCAGAGGAAACTTGGTTCTGAGAACAAATGTAAGCCAGTGGGACAAACCGGAAACTGCCAGAATTCCCTTGGGAAAATCTTTGCCCATCCTCTTGCTCCCCTGCACAACTTAGGGGTGACGATATAGCACCTGGAACACTCATGATTTACACCTGCTGTCCCAACACAATGATCAGAAATGCTCTCCTTTACCCCTATTCTTGCTAAGGTGACTCTGATCACTCTAGCCATGAGTCTTTTGGGCACATGGTGGCAGTAGATGCACACACTTGACAACATACTGCAGTTTGTGGGCTCTGCCATATTCTGTGGCAGAGAAAGTTAGCACATGCATTAACCTGGACAGGGCCCAAAATAGAGCAATAATCTAATAAAAGGAGGGTATGTAGTATGCAAGGATTTATGAGGGACTATCTTGTCCAGCCCCTACCATGGAGAAGGCTGCACCACCTCTCCTAGCAGCTGTGAGAGATGCCTTCCTCAGGCATCTTCCTTCTCACAGCTTGTGAAGCTACAGTTCTGTTTTTCAAGCAATTCCTGGAGCAAGGAGAATGCCCTCCCCACCAGCAGTTCCTGAGATCCTTTGAGAAACAGAGACTCTTGTCCTTGTCCCAAGTGTGCAGACTGCTTGGGGATCTTTAACTGACCCCAGGAAAAGGTGTTTGCTTTCCTGATGGTAATGATTAGCTGTTCTCTGTTTCTGTCCCTGGGTTGAAATGTGCCAAAAAGATAGGTTGAAGTCCTAAACCTCTCCTTATTTGGAAGGAGAGTCATTGTCGATGTAAGATGAGGTCATAGCCTCTAGGAGCATGAAAAAATTAAAGCCAATGTGCCTTCTCTGTCCATTTCTTCGCTGATATAGTAAGCTAGGAGGACAAGCATTGAGAAGGCATCTTTGGAACAGTAAATGAGCCAAACAGAGCAGTGGAAGAATTCTTAGCTCATTATAGTAGTTTTAGCTGGGCTGTAAGTACACATTCTGAGACACCACATGGGATCACTCTAAACCTTATCCCCAACCCTGTCAACATGGTTGCTGGGGCTTTTCCTAAGTCCAGGAAAAGAACTGTTCTCACCATCCCCCAAGCCAGTCTCAATTAAAATTCTTCCTTCCTCAACTCCTTCTCTCCTATATTCCTTCCCGTAACATTAGAGGGTGCTTCCAGACTGTCATTATCCAAAACTCCAGTTGGATTCTGTCCCAGCCCAATCCGCAGCTGGCAGGGTGGGGCAGTTGGCCAGACATGGAGCACAGCCCTTTGGCCAGGGAGATAGTCTTTTCACCATCAGAATGGCCAACCACCCTTAAGGCTACTAGCACATCCCCTATATCAGATAGTCTGGACCACTTTTTAGAGCCTCGTTCTTTTCTTTCCTCATAATTACCAACACTTACAAATCACTTGACATTTGCATACACCTGTCTCTATGCTGATTCATTTAATGTCCCTTTCCCCACCAGACTTTCATCTCCATGAAGGAAGGGACATATTTGTTTTCTTCGAAATCCATTCCCAACACCCAGCATAGAGCTAGCACATAGAACTTCCTTTTTTCCCCTAATTATTTTTTGCTATTTAAATGTATTTTATTACTGCATTATAATTATACATAATGGTGAGATTTGTTGTTACATATTCATACGTGCATACAATATAACAATGGAATTTGGTTGATTTTGATCAAGAACTTCTTGATCAATACTTGAGGACTACTAAATCAATCCCCCAATCTCTTCTCATCCCCTAACCTGCTGCCTACTCTGGCCCCAACATCATGGGAATATCACCCTGACCTTGTGCTACCTGTCATTAATCATGCCAATCTCAGCACTTTGATTATTGTCACAATTCCTGACAGGTTTTCATTTTTCCTAATGTGTTTCTTCCAGTTCTTAATGTCTACTGCCCATACCTGCTCAAAAAACCTATCATCCACAGGCTCAATTCTCAAGTGCTTTTAAGACTTACTAACAAATAAATTCATCTAGAAGGGAAGGGAACAACTCAGTGACCGGGGGTTGGAACTTCCCTGAGACTCCAGAATTCTATCCATGTGGTGGGGACAATAATATCAACTTATGGAGTTTGCAATGCTTAAGTGAGATCATGGCAGACATAGAGAAGCACCAAAAATAGACACACTGCTGAAGGATGGCCATTTGTAGATATAACACTTAAGACTGTAGTCCAAAGGATTGAGGAATGTTCAGGTAAGTAAACAGCAGCCTCTACTATTATTAGAAGAAAGAGTAGATCTAATCCCTCATTTCTCCTTTCAGATGGTGTAAGTATTGCCAACAGGTAGAAATTAAAATGAGTTTGCTGTTTCCTAAAAATTAAAAGTATTTGAAAATGGAGTTGACTTTGTGTCCCTTGTCACTGGCGGTAACCCAACTGAAGCTGAACATCATTTTACAAGAATTCTTTGAAGATATTTTGCCTTGAATAGAGATTCAAATTAGCTAACTTCTAATTAAGTTCCCCGAATTTTATGATTCTATGAAAATTTATGATTTTGAGAATTCTCTTCAGACTTTTCTGGCCCATGAATTCACATTCTCTTAAGGCTTTATTTTTGGAAATATTTAAGTGCTATATTGATATTCCAGTTTTCTCATTCATTCATGATTAGGTGGTTGAAAAAAGAAATCTGGGGTTAATGAAGGGTTAGGTTAAGTATCTCTGAAGATAATTTTCCTTTTCAAACTGAGTAATTTTGTCAGCATAGAGCTTAAAGATAATAGTGTGTACAAACAACATTTCTTTAAAACTTAAATCAGCTAAAATCAGGATGCAATTTCTCATCATTATGGAGCCTTCTCATTGCAGCCAAACTGGAGATTAAATACATTTACTTGTTTCAGTATTTGGTAAGAAAATGGTCCCCGGAATCCTACTAATTATTGGCTCTGGTGGGATTTCAATAAATTGAGCTAGTCACATGACAACCTCTCTGTAAGTGTAAGTTGGCTCTGCCTTTTTTAGTTCATGGACATATTCAGTCTGAAGACCAAAGAGTATGGAGACATTTGAGGGAACGGGGGTGGGGACAATGGAACTCTGGAACTTGGCAGGACATCAGGATGGATGATGCTCTGAATTTTGAACTTCCATAGTCTTTCAAACCTTCTGAGCCTGCAAAATTTTCCTTCTTTACCCTGGGAAGAGCCAGTCTCTCTTCAACTCCTGCATTCCAGCCTTGCTTGAAGACAACAAAGAGGCTTCTCCCCTCCAACTCTGCTTTCAGTAAATAGACGTATAAGTAGGGTAAAGACATTGCATAGCCCAGTCAAGTATGTGCTATGTCTGATGATTGATGATGAAAGAAAGGGAGGAGAGATCCCAAATGAGCAGATGGTCTCTGCCAGCATATTTTAGCAGTATCCGAGGAGTTCACGTGGGACTGGATCCTGCAGGTGCTGGATTAAAGGGGCCAGAACATAAGATTAGGGAGTTCATTAATTAGGTAGTACTCTCCAAAAAACCCAGGATTTAATATCTGGTAAGGACCTTAGGAGGTGACGTGACTTTGCTGTTCAAATGGCTCCTAGAAGCATGAAACAATCGAAGACCCAGTCTAGATGAAGTTGAAATGCCAGTATTATCCTAGTAGGCATTAGAGGGAAAAATGAAAGAGCTCAGGGAAGTGGGTGTGGTGGAGTGATGTACTATAAACCTGGAAGTCCTACCAGATAGCTCTTTCCATGAGATGGCCCAGAGAACAAATAATTTTAAGAAAAATGAGATCCTGAGAAGGACACCAGCATCACTGAAAAGATGAGTTGGGGCTCCCCTGTATAAGCCAGGACTATGGCAGGAGAGGTAGCTAGAGAATCTGGCTTAGTGGTACCAATGGTGATGATAGACCCAGCACCAAAGAAGCCAGGTGGTGACACTTAACTGCAGACACCAGGTAGATGTAGTCATTAAGGTGAGCACCAGGGTTGAAGTGGCAGCCAAGGTGGCCTGACTCACAGGTTATTGTGATTTAAGAAACATAGTGTGCTAGAGGCAAGGTAGATACTCGACTAATTTGTACTATTAGACGATTCAAGGATGGATGACTAGGAGTCATCCACTAAGCCCTACCTTAATATTGAAGGTATAGGTGGTAGATAAAGATGCTATATGGAGCTATGACAAATGCCAGTGAGAGAATCTCTGCCTAGGGAGACAAGTAACCCCAATAAAATATCATGATCACTTGATCATTTCCTGGGCCTGAAACAGGTTTTAGACTCAGACTCAGCCAGGTCCTGGGAAGGAGCAACCCCACAGCAAATAGAAACAGTAAACAGTAAAAAGTTCCATCAGTTCTTCATTTATTTGGATAACTGTACACTGAGAAAAATGGACTTCCAAATATTCCAGGGACTACTGGACACAAGGTCCAAGCTGACATGATGCCCAGAGAAGCAAATCATCATCATAGTTCCTTGTTCTAACTAGCTGGGGACATGGGAACCAGTAACAAAAAAAAGTCCAGCTCACACCCAGTGGTTAGTTCTCCAGTCTCTGAATGTATGATTGGGGTTGATATAATCATCAGTTGGATCATTGGGTGCTAGGCCTGTGAGTTAAGATCTATGATAGTGGGGCCAAGTGAAGCCTTTGAACTTCTCCATCTCTAGCCAAGGTAGGCAATATACAACAATATTGGCTGAGATAATTCTGGATATAATACCACCCTTAAGGATCATTCTTACATCTAAAGGATGTAAGAATGACAGTTTCCATAATGTTTCCATTTAATGCAATAGCTGGCCCCTGCAGAAAACAAGTGCACCCTGAACAATGACAGTAAATGACCACAAACTCACCAAATAGTAGCCCCAGTTCCAGCCACTGCGTCTATCTATCTGCTCTGAGCAGATTGACGTGGCTTCCGGTGCATAGGATGCATTCCCTGCTATTCTTTTTGGAGAAGAGGATTAGAGCCCACTTGCATTCATAGAGATGAATAACAATATACATTTGCAGTTCCATCCTAAGTCTATGAAACTCCCCTGTCCTGTTACAAATAGTCCAAAAGAATCTAAATCAGTTAGACAGCCTGAAGAATGTGACATTGATCTATTATCTGATGATATTATGCTACTTAGGCCACATGAGCAAGAACTGGCTAACATATTGGAGGCATACTTGAGCCTTCATAAGCTGCATGTGGCTCAGAGGATGGGAGGCAAACCTACAACGAATAGTTTTAGGGGTCCTATACTCAAGGGCCTGATAGGAAATTTTCTCCAAGGTAAAAGACAAAACATCCCATCTATACCTTCTACTACAATGAAAGAAGCAACATACTTAGTAGACCTCTTTGATTCAGGACACAGCAGAATCCACACATGGGAACACTAATTTGGCCTATGCAGCTAGTGAAATGAAAGGCTTCTACCTCGGAATGATACTAGAGCAGGAAAAGGCTTAGTAGCAGATCCCAGTTGAGCCTTAAGCAGTCACTTATTATTGAAGCTATACACGGTGGATAAAGATGTTATGTGGAGCTACAGCAGCCCCAGAGAGAGAATCACAGCCTAGTTCCCTGGTCCTCTGTGGTTCTTTTGCAAGGCCATGCCATTTGCAGAGGAGAATTGTATGCCTTTTGCAAAACAACTCTTGGTATGAAACTGGGTCCAACAAAAACACAATACCTGCGCCCAGGACATGATGGGCATCTGAAGCTGCCCATCATGAGTTGAGAGCTAGTATACCTACTAAGAGTTAGGATAACCAGGCCTGGCAGCAATACATCATATTTTAAGGGTTACATCTGAGACGAAGTACGAAGACCTGAGAGCACAAGCAGGCTGCATGAGCAAGTAGCCCAGACTCCCATGACTACCACAGTAACAAATTGTCCCTCCTTTGTGTCATAAGGGCCACTAGGAGGACACTTTCTAACAGAGTAGATGGTAGAAGAGGAAAAACCCCAAGCTTAATCCATAGGTTAGCTGTTTTGGTACACAGGTTCAGGTTGAAATGGAACAGTAAGAGTGGCCTTGAAGGACTGTGGCAAGCCAGAGGGGTTCCTTCCAATGGACAGAGGTTTGGACAGTGTACCTAGTGATCTGGTTTGTGAGAGGGGGAAAATAGCCTAATGTTAGAATATGCACAGAGGTCTGCATGGAGCAAGAGTGAAAGACTGGGGTAGAAGCACATGAGTGGACAAGGAAGTGGGCAAGATGGGTGAAGGTCTTTGTAGCATATTCCAGTGACTTTTCAGAGACTCCACTGCAGAAGAGACACTAGACTCCCAAGTAGGCAGAGTGGCTTGGCCATCTGACATCAGCTGGCTTCAGCCATTGGCCACCCTGGTGCTGGCACAAAGGACATATTAGGGAAGGAGTCACAGTCAGAGAAATGGAGGCTGTACATGGGCCCAACTAACTGACCAAGGCCACGTTAGCTACTGTTTGTGTTTGTTTGCTTGAGGTGCTAGGGATGGAACCCAGGGCCTCGGGCCTGCTAGGCCAGCGCTCTACCACTGAGCCACCCCAGCTTAAAGCCACAGTGGCTCTCAAATATCTGCCAACAACAGAGATGAACACTGGATCCCCCACATAGTCCATTCTTCCAGGAGACCAACAAGTTAATTATTGGTAAATTAACTATTTTGTGCCCTTTCCATGCAGCAAGGGCCATAGTCATTATCACAGGGTAAGATCTATTCTAAATAGCATATAATCCCAACCAGTAAGAAACATGTTCACTTCAATCCCCAGAATCAAGTCACTCCAGAAAGATTATGCCAAGAGCTATTGACCACGCTTTCCTACAACAATCCATTAGCAACACGCTGACATGAGCTACAGCTAAGGATTTTGGCTATTACACCCACATCTAAAAAATGATCTCCCAGGGTTCTTTGCACTTTGCCAGCAGTCTGCACAAGAATGTAACCTGTCTCAGCACTCTCTAACTGCCTTTGGAATGCCTCCTGTGATTGGGGGTTGAATATTGCTGGATCACAAGCTTTGCAATCAGCTAAATGATGGTTGAGGTTGTAAAAACCAGCTAAATGCCATTATAAAATGATTATTTGTGTTATACAAATACTTTTTATGTCTGTTGTCATTTGGAGGAGTGACAAGTTTCATAGTTCAACTTCCTTTGTGGATTTCTCAGTAAGTGATCAAGGACTGCAGTGATGTGAGCCTTTTGTAAACACTGTGTTCTTTAACACTTAGTGTTCTGACCAGAATACTTGAAGGCCAAGTGCAACCAGAAGGGAAGATGTGTTAACCGGCAGACAACAAGAATAGAAAAAAAAGCTGGCACAGGGGGTATGTGGAGCAGAAAACTTAGCAATAATGTGACTTCCCAGGAAGAGGAACAAACGGGGTAAGCCCCATGAGTGCACAAACACCTCTGTTCATTGCTCTCCACATACATTAGAAAACACGCTTCAGAGGGAGATCAAAGGGATTGTTTTATAGCACAAGTAGCTTTCCTTGCTTGAGCTAGCTTTTTGTTTGCTGATTTTTACTCTGGTGGGTGTGTTTAGCAAATACAATCCTTTACTAATACTAGGATTGAGGGGTTGGAAGTTGGAGGGATGAATAGAGAATGGATAAAGTTCTTCCCAGATTTGGCATTTGGTCAAAGTGCTATTGAGCCTGATTCAAAGTCTGGGTCCTAAGTTCAGAAGGCCACAGTATCATAAACCAATGGAAAAGCCCCTGGTGGCTTTGTACTGGGCAAGACAATTCGGATACATCCCCAGAAGAGGCAACCAGTGAGTCAGTGAGTTTTCTCCCATAGAGTTTCAGAGAAGGAACATCATGGCTCAGGGATGTTGCTGTGAAAGAAGTCCAGTGTATTACAACTTACTGAGCTTTACTGTAATTTGCGTCTCTAGTGATAATAAAAAAAAAGTCTTCAAAGTGTTGAAAAGTAGATAAAATAGAAAAATATATGCTTAAGAATACAAAATGAAAGAAAGAGAGAATCAAAATCCTAAATAGGCAAAAACCTCCAAAAGATTTTTTTTGAAGGTTTGATCACTGTAAGACACCTGTTTCCTCTTGCTATAAACTAAGTTAATAATATTATCAGTTTATGTTTTCTGAGAATTTACTACTTGCTAGGCACTTTGAGTTACATGGATTGCATTTATGTCACATAATATCTTTATGAGGTAGATATTATTATTTCCTGCTTAACAGATTAAGCAAGATTTAAAGAGAATAAGTAACCTGACCCTATCACTTTCCAATATAAACTTGGCAAGAAGGTAAAGTAACTCCAGAGTCTGTGAGATCCAAAATGGTATGATACCGCTCCCTGAGGAACTGAGAGGGGAAAATATAGACAGGCATTAGCTACCTGTGTACCACCTGCTTGAGAGTATCATTAAATTCTGGAGATGAGCCTCTGAAGACAGGGTTAGCATGTGGTTCTTTAGGTTGTGCGCTGCTCAAGGGTATCGTTTCTGAAGGGAGGCCTTTCACATTTTAGATGTAGTCTAACATATGTGGGGTTGAAGATCTGGGACTCTAAGACTGGAGCTGTTGATCAAGGCCTGAGATAGCAGTCACAGCACACACATATGCACAAAACTGCCTTAGCTCAGTCATATTCTGAGTATTCCTTAAAGTTGTCTCTTTTCTTCTCCAATAGCTTTCAGTGACTCCATTCCTACCTATTTTCAAGCCCGGAATGGGGAGTGCACGGAGAATATGTTCCGCCATTGACAGTTATAATCATGTACTATCTGAATCAATTTTCAGGGAAGAGAGGGCCTTTTTCATTGGCCCAGGGATATTAGGGGTCCTGGTGAGGGTCTTTAACTACAATCCACAGCACCTCCATTCCTTGAAGTCCCCTATCTGTCGAGTTCTTGGGCTGTGCCAGTTCAAGGCCAACAGAGTTAGGAAGATCATATCTTTTACAAAGAAAAGAACCCCATAAACTGTTTTCCAGAGGGGAATACTGGGTGTTTTTTAGGTGTGTCATCCATTTGGATAAGCCACACTTGCCCTTGTCCTCTTCCTAAGAAGACTGTCTCCTTTACTGCATTGGTTTTTTTTTTTTGTCCAAGACGTGGATTAATAACCCCCAGGCCATGGAGTCGAACGGCAGTCAGTGACCAAACTGCCCACATGGCTTCTCCCCGGGAATCGGAGGGGCCAGGTCAGCTGGAGGGCACAGCTGCCAGACGGCAGGGGAATTCCTCTACTGAGTTTTAAAGTGTCCCTCGTCTCCCACTGGGTTGTCACAGCACTCTGGAGATCCTGAGCGGGTCAGATAAAAAGTCTGGGACCCCATGCTGGAGCGGACACAGAGAAGAGAGAATGCAGATCCGGGCGGTTTCCTTGAAGCTCCCATTACCAGCCCTGGAAAAGTTGTGCAGGAATAAGTAAGGACAGCAAGGACCCGAACTGGCCTTGATGTGAGTGGCCGAGGTGAGTGGCAGAGCTGTCCCGTGTACCCCAGTCTTCTAGCACCAGCTCTAGCTTCTGCCAACACACCGTACTGCCTTCTCTTTCTCCAGGTATAAAGAAACACCTAGAAGACCTGCAAACGCCAACGCTTCCTACAGCTACAAAGAAAAGTCCAAGCAAATCTTGCTTCTGTACTGAGATGGATGGAAAAGCCCCAAGGAAGCCTAGAGAACAAAAGGTGAGGTGAGATTTTCTCCTGGAGATGGGGGTCTTGCCCTGAACGGGGGTATCACACATACCCCCAAGTGCCTTTCCCAGAGCAGCAGATGGGCTCCTTCCAGCATCTCCTTCCTACTCTTCTGCTAGGCCCCAGCAGAGCACACGGTTCCTTAAAAACCTGTGGGAAATACACCAGTAAGCATTAGAAACAAGCAGCATGGGGATCACAGAGGCAAAACTCTTCTTTTATAGTTGCAAGGAATGCAGCATTAGTCAAGGTCAAGACCAAGGTCATTGCATCAGCCTCAGCCAGAACAGAACCTCCTGAATCCGGGTCCTGTGCTCTTCCCTGTGTACCACACTAGCCCTGCCCTTCTTGTCTGCTTGGGGTTGGGGTAGAAAAGAAGTAGGGCTCAGGAGTAGTCGGGAACCAGGAAGGCAATCACCAGCCTGAGCAGGAGATGAAGTGGCCTTGTTGCCCAGTAGGAGGACCATAGGGTTCCCCCAGGGGGCCTTAACCCCCCAAAGCACAGTGAGCCTTCAGGCCAGGCCACTGAACTGGAGCTCCCTGTTCAGGAAGAAGGGATTCCTGAAGGTCATTGGTGGGGAAGGTAACTTGGAAGCATTCCGTTGAATGATATCCTTCCTGGCCCCAATCAAGGCTGATAACCTTCTGGAGCCATTTTATCTCACACTGTGCTTCCTCATTGCCCCAAGGAGGCAGATTTCACCCCTGAAGCCCAGAGATTGCTGCACCATGGGCTTCAGGGGAACTGGGCACCACAGGGCAGAGACTTTGGCCTCAGTGTGTGCTGTGTTAGGACTTAGCACTAAAGAAAAACTAGCCCAGGGGAGTCTAGGTGCCGTCCCCAGAGGTAGCCTGGACTTGGTGAATATTAATCAAATTAAGGATTAGGTGCAGGTGCACCCTGGGAGGGCAGGAAGCTGGGTGAGGCAGGGAGAGGCTAGGACTGCCATGGCGGGACCTGAGATAGGGGACTCACTGAAGGCAAGGGTCTAGGGTGTGAGGAGCCTGGAGGCTTTTCAGAATCTGGCCTCTCTTGGGGCAGCCAATAGGGCAGCCAAAGGCCTTGGTGAAGGTGACTGGGAGGCCACGCAGGTGACAAGCTGCAGCTACAGGCCCACCCTATAGGCTCTGTCTAGGCTTTTCTCTTCTCCTCTCCGTTGTTTTTCCTTCTCCTTTCACCTCCTACCCTTCCTCTCCTCTTCCCCTTTTTCCTCTTCTTTTTTCTTTTCCATCCTTTCCCTTTTATCCTCCCTTCAATTGCCCCCTGCATAGCCTTTGTCCCAAACTGGCCAATGGCTTCATGTGGTTAGTCTAGTTGGGGGTCAAACCATTGGCTGTGAATATCTTTTTTCTTTTTTAAAGATTTTGAATTTTTTTTATTTAGTTGTAGATGACACAGTACCTTTATTTTATTTATTTATTTTTATGTGGTGCTGAGGATAGAACCCAGTGCCTCACACATGCTAGGCAAGCCCTCTTCCACTGAGCCACAACCCCAGCCCAAGAGCACCTTCTCAATATCAGTGAAGTACGTGTTAAAGCAGAAAGACAGGGGCCAACTATAGGTCCCAGGAACTGCAGGCAGTAGACAGGATTCAAAAAGCAGATTTTTAATTAATCAAATGTATCCACAAATACCCTGGAGAATATAAAAGAAGTATAATGTAAAATCTCTCTTTTCAATCTGCAAGCAGTAGAAGGCCATTGAGTGGTAGCCTTTATAGTGCCATTAAGAGTGGTGGATCCTTGTGCACAAGAGCTGTGCACTGCACACCTACCTGTGCCCAATCGTGTTTCAGAGCCTGAAGGTAGAGGAATGAGATAGCCCTGCTCCCAGGTGCTCCTCAGGCAATGGGAGAGACCAGAACAGGGAGATCCCTGTAGACCAGGGGGCAGAGAGGGTCTTCTAGAAGCTGTGAAGGAGAAATACAGTGGCACCCTAGTGCCGATAGCAGCTTGGCCTGAGGTTTAACCTTTAGCTCCTTCTTACTGTATGTACACTAGCAGTGAAGGAGACTATCCCTGAAGGAACCAATTCCCCTTCTGCAAGGAAGAATGCAAGAGCCAAGGGGAATTCTCTACACCCCAGGTGCAGCGCCCGCCACCTACCCGCACTCCTAGCTATGTTGCACAATGACCCCACACAGATTCTCTCATTCCCATGAGAAGGGGTGACTCTGTCCTCCCACTCCTGAGCATGCATATTTGGGGGGGGGGCCATGGAGCCCTGAGACTACCTTTTCCAAGGCCCTGCCATTCAACTAAGGTCCAACTTCAAGCATGCGCCCTTTCCACTCTACGTGCTCCATCCAAATTCACAGCTCGGCATCAGCAAGTGGGTGCTGGAGCTGGTCTCCTAGAGCAGAGTTCTGTCTCTTCTGAATACACAGAGCTAAAGGTAAGGGACACTTCACTGTGGTGCCAGTGACCCATGTGCGTGCTCAGGAGTGTGAGGACAGAGTCAATCAGGGCAGTCCTTGTCTTGCTCTTGGATATACCCACCCCAGCCCCTTCTCTGAGCCAACAGAGGTCCCAAAGGCAGAAGGTGCTCATCCCCTGGGCTGCTCACCCAGCTTCCCATTTGCCTCCCCTCAGGCCTCTTTCCATTTACAGTGTTTTTTTGCAGGTCATCCACCAGGGGGCAGGATGGAAAATGCCCCTCCTCCTTGTACTGTGCCTGCTACAAGGTGAGTCCCAAACACAGTCCAGATTAAGGGCTTAACCAGACCCGAGCCTTTCAGGCTGCAGAGATTCTTGGAGGGCAGCGCAGTGGATTTCTGCACAGTTGAGGCACATCCATGGCTTTCTGTCCTGGGGCCTTGGGCCATGCAGTGGAGCCCGGGAGTGGTCAGATCTGGGCTGGGGAAATGAGAGAGGTGAGCGCTCCTGTGGCAGAACTTGGGACATTTGCTCTGCTACTCATTGTTCTGGTACTCTGCTCTCTTTCCTTTGAGCTGGTGACCCAAAGTGAGCTCCACTTTCAAGATAAAAGTTCCAGGGTGTGCACAAGAAAGAAATATAGCGAGGCTTCTTTACCACTCATTCTATAAACTCCAAAGTGCAGGGCCCAGCACTAAGGACATAAAAATGAAGACACTTCCCTCCTCTTAAAAGCTCAGAGTCTACAAAGAAACTACGTCTGAATAAAAGTCATCTCGTATTCATTTACTTACTTGTTTTACTCTTACTTGTGAAGGTCTGACTACATGCCAGGCACTGGGGACAGAGAAATGAGAGACGGGATCCCTGCCCTACAGGTCCCTGCAGGCTCATGTGGTGAGGCTGACCAGCTTTATGTCGGGTTCAGATAATAAATGTCCCTATCTTCTCCAGTGGCATCTGGATTTTATGGTAATGGGGAGCCACTGAGGACTACAGCATGTGCCTAGAATGTCTACTACCTAAAATCTACTTCCAAGTGGAAGCTTAGAAATTAATTAGTAAATGAATGGAAATGCTATGATAATACCAAAAAGGATAAACCATGTCTGGCTTACCAACAAATCAAAGTATTAATGAATCAAAGGCAGCTCATATTTGACTAGGTATTCTCTATATTATATAATCACACCACCTCCTTATTTTAATATCCCACTGTCTCCTTTAATTTTTTTTCAATAAAAGAAGGCTTCCACTGCCCCCAACCAAGCAGGCTCATGATTTTTCTGCTAACATAGTGAAAAGTTAGAAATTAGTTGCTAAGTGTCAAGTGTTCTAGTTGTCATCATTTTTAGTGTCCAGCTAAATATTTTGATCAGTGCCTTAATCTGTGTTCAGAGATTTACTCTTTATCCCCCCCCACCCCCCGCCAGCAAAGCCCTGCAGACCAGAAATGGGGTATGGTTGCTGCCTTCCTCTCTTCCCTGACACTTGGGATCCCAGTGGGGTCAGAGCAATGGGAGAGAGGAGAGGCATGAGGACTGCTAGGTCCTAATTGATGGGATTGCCAAGTCGGGGTTCAGAGCTGGCTGCTCTTCCCACCTCTTCCTTTTGTGGGTGACTTTGTGGACACTTGGAGCTGATGGTTCAGCTCCCTCCCTTTGCCCAGGTTCTTCTTTGGCCCCTTCACACAGAGGACCCCATCTCAGATGGCTGCAGGACAACTTTCTCCCCTCTGGCACCCATCTCTGCATCATGGAAACATTCTTGTCTTCCTCACCCCTCTGCTGGCAGGAGGAGAGTTCCTTGGCAGGTACAGCCCCTCCTCTCCCTTTGTACTGCCATAGACCTTTCTAACACCAAGTCTGGCTCAAGTCCCTTCAACTGCAGGCCCCACTCAGCCCTCCCTAAGAGAGGCCATAGCAACAGGTAATGATGGGTGGGTGAGAGCCAGGAGCACCCACGCGCACCAAGGGCAAAGAATTGGTGTCAGAGCCGTCAGGTGGTAGCACATAGATCCTAAAGTGCTAGCCCATTCTTTAATTCTCACAGGTGATATTCTCACAGATAACTAATATAAAATTCCCCAAATAACCCCTTAATCATAATATAAAACCAAGAGCTACTGATCAGTCTGCTACCACATGAGTTCTTAAGGTATTGGTTCTTTACTTACAAATTAATTTGAAAAAAATGTGCATTGCAAGAGTTGATTAAGGATTCTCAGTCGGTTTTCTACTGCTAAGTCAGACCTCCCCACTCTGCTGATTAATGGAACCCTGCTCCTCTCAAATGTGCCACATGGAGATCAGGAGAATTCCTGAATGCTTTATCAAAGCATCATTGCTGGTCCTTGTTTGTAATTGTGAATAGTCTTACCTTTAATAATAAGTTATCATTTAATGTTGTCATCTGCAGCATGATTGGGTAGACTGTTTAGTAAAATTTACAGTGAGCATTAATATAATATAGCTTTGTATGACCTCTACTCTTCTTGTGATTAGACCTAAGCACACATAACAGAGTCAGCTCACGTACAGGGACCCAGTACTTGGCTTAATTTATTGCTGTGACCATCTAGAAATTCTTAGTAACTTTCGAACAAGGGGTTTTGCAGCTTAATTTTGCACTGAGACCCACAAATTATTTAGCTGTTCCTGGCAATAGAATATTAAACAGAACTTTCTTGACTTCAGAGACCCTAAGGACCTAGAGCAAATTGCCAGGTACCCACATGCTAAAGCAAGATGCTGAGCCTCCTTGCAGGACTGTAGAAACAGAACGTACACCTGCTTTCAGTGATAGCCCACCATACAGCCATCCAAGCCAAAGAACACTCCTCAGAGGGCAGAGGAGCTGTTTTGGAGAGAGTTGCCAGTGTGCTGGATCCCTTCCACCTGCTTGTCCCCAGTTTAAGCCAATTAAGAGAAGGAACTTCTAGAAAGCCATCCATATGTCCCAGATTTCTTTTGACAGCAGGACAAAGGTGTGCTTACTGTGACCAAATGGGCCTCCATTGAAAGGTCCACCCAGAGGACACTGTGACCACAAAAGGAGGGGCAGATGGTCAAAAGTCATAGGGTGGTTGCCAGTATCCAAAAAAAGGTTAGCAGAGGAAAAGCTGGTCTCACAAGGAGGGATCAACCACCAAAGCCACCAAAAATATATCTGAGTGGCAAAAGAAAAAGAGAGAGAGAGAGAGACTGTTTTAGACATTTGCCATGTGCAGAAAGCACCAAGGGCAGATGATTCCTGTCTCTTTCACCTGTCCTCTCTGTTCTGTGCCCAACCATGGAGAGGCCACAGAGAGCAGGTTTGAACAGAGGAAGGAGGGAGCAAAACAAGGGACCCCAATTTGTCCCCCTCCTCCATGGTAGGCCTCTAAGCCCCGTTGGAAGAAAGGAAAACTTTGACTGCATGAGACTGGCATTGCAGTCTTTTATTGTACTGGGCTGGATATGTCATTTCACACTAGACTGGACTTTTATTACCCAAGAGAGAAAATTAAAGCTACTAGACAATGACTACTATGCCTGAAATTTTATCAAGGAGTAAAGAAATCCACAGAGATAGTACAAAGAGGCAGCGAGAGAAAGAATAAACTTTGTTTCTGCTAGCACCTTATCAAATTAAAGTCACTCAGCAACCGTTACATTGTGGTTTGCCTAGGAATTCCCTTTAGGCTTAATGCCAAAGGCGACCTTCACAGTACACTCTTCTGTCCTTTCACAGTGGCACTTGGTCATTCCTGCTTGTGCAGAGAAATAGCCAGTGTGAAAAATTCTGCAGCTGTAATCCAGAGAGGTACCCACCAAGCAGAGCAGGATTCCTGTGTTTCAGGGCACACTCTCCTTTTAGAGAAAAAGCACACTAATATTTTCTCACCATTTCATATCTTTGCATTGCATGCAAATGGGACCCCTGTGTCAGGTGCTGCCCCAGCCCTCTTAGATGAGCTTAGATGGCATCTTTTCAAACATCTGTCCTGGAGCGCATGGAATGAACCCAGGTGGACTGGTTAAGGAGACCTAGCATGTGATCAGTGTTAGCTAAGCAGTGAGTAAGATTCTTACTGTGTTTTCATCTTCCAGCTGGGGCCTTGAGTACAGATGCATTCCACATCTTGGGGTGACTCCTGCTTCCCCAATGGCTAAGTTCTTCCATTTCTGTACTGATTCGGCTCCACTTTCACTGTGATCTATTTTAGTAGCATTTGGGCTTAAAATTCCCCCAACAGTGACTCTCCCCACCCTGTTCCTCCCCTTTGATTTTTTTCTCTGCCTGCAGCTGCAAATACATTGAAGGGCCCGAAGCTGGTAGCTGGGAAACCTGGGGGAGCTGTCACCATCCAGTGCCATTACACCCCCTCGTCAGCCAACAGGCACCAGAGGAAGTACTGGTGCCGTCTGCAGCTGCCAACGAGGATCTGCCACACAATTGTGTCCAGCAACCACTACACTCACCGTGACTACCAGGGTCGTGTGACTCTAGCAGACTTCCCACAGAGCAGCTTCTTTGTGGTGAGGCTGTCCCAACTGTCCCTGCATGATGTGGGACAGTACCGTTGTGGCATTGGAGACGGAAACAACAGGCTGTTCTTGAACATGAATCTGACGGTCTCTGCAGGTATGAGCCATGATTGATGAGCCTCATGTGGTGAAGGCTGAGCTAGGAAGGAGCAAGAGAAGACCCAGGCACAGCGAGCGAGGCTTAAACCTTTGGAAAACGCTGAGGAAAGATTGGGCAGGTCAAGACTCTCAGAGGTAGCCTTTCATTTCAGAAGGAACTTGCCTTCAGAAAGAAGGTAGATAGCTGAGCGCGGTGGTACACACCTGTATCCCAGAAGCTTAGGAGGCTAAGGCAGGAGGATCGCGAGTTCAAAGCCAACCTCAGCAACTTAGCAAGGCTCTAAGAAACTTAGCAAGAACCTGTCTCTAAATAAAATACAAAAAAGGGCTGGGGATGTGGCTCACCCCTGCGTTCAACAACAATAATAATAAAAAAAAAGGTAAATATTAGGAAAAACCTTCCAATCGAATGCACATGAGCTCTCCCTCCTTATCCCCGACCCCTGCCCCAATGCTGTGGAACATATATATGGAGATGGTTCTGAGCAGGCAGTGAATCAGAAAATGTGGCTTCTTGGGGTCCTGAGACTTCTGTGTTCAGACATGCAAAAGGGGCCAGCACTACAGAGGAACTGTGACAGGCAGGACAGAAGAACTGGGACTGGGCTCTCCTGCGCCAGGAGAACCTCTCAGCAGGCATTTGACAGCTCCCAAGCCCAGACCTCTGTGGCAGGTTCCAGAGTGAGAGGGAGGACCTCGAGACCATGAGAGCCACTCTGTGCTGGAGGACGCAGGTCAGAAGCGCCAGCAAGGAGAGCAGATGGGGTTCCTGGGCAGCTGCTCTCCACCCATCTGCTGTGCCTGGCTGCTCTGCAGGAGCCTGTGTTTCTTTTTTCCTTTTCTGAAGAGCAGTACCTAATGGGCTGTGCACCTCTGCGGTAAGGGCAGCACCTGGAATGTGGACAGCTAGATAGAGAATATGTGTGCCTGGGAGAAGGAGCTAGGAATTTGCAAGGGTCTAGAGGATACATCTGGGATTCCCACCTCTCTATTGTATCCAACATATGGGTCAAAGACTGCACCTCTGAGTGAGGCTGCATGCTGTTTAGCAAATATTTTAAACCCAGTGATCTTTGCTAAATCTAGTTGGTGCCCTGGATAGCCTCCCCATGTGTCCCTCTCTGCTGTTCACACAGGTCCTTCCGAAACCATCCCCACAGCCACTTCAGCTGCTGGTGAGCTAGTCACGACATCCTTTGAGACAGGATCTCCAGCATCCAACAGATGGACCCCAGGAGCCACCCATACTCTAGGACAGGGGACAGAATGGGACAGAGTTACTTCAACTTCCGGAACCAGCAAAATCACAGCTCCAGCAAAGGGAAGACAAACCCCTGCTACAGCCTGGGAAGAAGCTCTGGAGACAGGCAGTGGGGCAGAGGGGTCCATCAAGGCAACAGTCCCTGCTCCAGAGAGTCCAGCTTCAAAACCCAGAAGTGTGTTCAAAACAACAGAAAGTGTTCAGGAGTGGGGCACCTATAGCTTAGTCACGAACACACCTAGGGCCAGCGAGAGTGGGAAGGAGAGGACTACTGAGGCTGATAGGGCAGGGCAGGAAACAGACAGGGTCAGGACGGAGCCAGATGCAGCCAGGAGAACCACAGGAACCATGAGGCCATCAGCCCCAGTCTCAGAACAGCTGGCCCAGGAAACCCTCCGAGAAGCAACACCTGTTTCTAGGCAACAAGCCCTGGGCTCCACTGAAGGAGCAACCCCACCTACAGGCATGTGGACCTTGGACACCACGAGCACAGAGGCAGCATCTGTGGAAGGAAGCACTTATGGAGACCTACACAGCACTGTGGGATACAGGGGTCCCCAAGCTACGCCAAGTCAGACCCCTGCAATACCAACTCAGGCCCCAGTAACAGGTCCCCAAACAATGCTAAGTCGGACCCCAGTAACAGGTCCCCAAGCTACGCCAAGTCAGACCCCTGCAATACCAACTCAGGCCCCAGTAACAGGTCCCCAAGCAACGCCAAGTCAGACCCCTGCAACAGGTCCCCAAGCAACGCCAAGTCAGACCCCTGCAACAGGTCCCCAAGCAACGCCAAGTCAGACCCCTGCAACAGGTCCCCAAGCAACGCCAAGTCAGACCCCAGCACCAGGCTCCCAAGCAACACCAAGTCAGGCTCCAGCAACAGGCCCCCTAAAGCCCCCTGGCATGGAGTCCTCCATGAAGAGGTGAGCCCCAGGCCCCTCCTCTGATTTTGACCCCATGTCTCCCGATCCTGGCATGCCCCTCTCCCTCTTCTTTCTTCTCTCCCTTTCATACCTGCAAGACAGTAAAGGGCAGGGGACAGTAAAGGGCAGGGGACAGAAGCATCAACACCCTCCCCCACTCAGGGTCCTTGCAAGACCCTGGTGAGGGGCTACCTGAATATGTTCCCATGGCTTGCAGGCAAAATCTAAATGTTAGAACATTCTATCGAATGTTTAGGTTGGAAACTTCTAGAACTTTTTTTTTTTTTTTTTTTTTAAGATGAGGAACAGGAGTTCCAGAGAGGGGAAGTGACTTGCCAAAGCCACAAGGAAAGATTGTGGCAGAGCCAAATGCCAAGCCCAGAGTCCTTCCTCCCAATTGCCCCATTTCTCACTAGGGAACACAGTGCAGCCACACACAGGAGGGTGGAATTCAGCAAAGGATTTGGGGTTTGAGACTTAAAGGCAGCAACCCCATCTCTGCTCCTAACCAGCCATGGGAACTGGGCCCACCAGCCAGCCTTGTTTTCTCTATCTGTAAAATGAGGGGCGTGGGCCCTTTAACCCTCTGTCCTCTCTAACCTCTCCTCTCTTGTCCTCTTCCCATCCCCTCCAGTGCTTTTCCAGAGGTGGAGAGCAGCTTTCAGATCCTGACTCCAGTCTGCACTGTGCTAGCCCCATTTCTGATTGTGGCTCTGGTCCTATTGCAAAGGAAGCTCCAAGGAAATGGACCATGTAAGTTGAGTTGAGTGGCCCTGAAGCTAGGTAGAGGGTACTGGTCCCTGTCTCCCCTCCCACATAACCTCAGACCTGGGTCAGTTTAGAGTCGTTGCCAGGACTTTTGGATGTAGAGCTAAATTCTAGTTTGAATCAACTGTGGCATCACAGAGCCCAAGGAGAAGCTCTTTGAAGATTGGCAGGACCTCTGCTAACAGAGGCATAAGCAACCCCAAGGGCAGAGGGCAGGAGTACAGGGCCCAGCCATGGGCCAAACTGCATGTCCACCCTCCTACCTGGCCTACGGATACTCTCACTGCCATGTGCCAAGTTTAAATACTCCTAAAGTAAGTGTTTTGGGTGTGCAGACCTGGTGAAGAAAGGGTGAGATTTTCTGGGAGCAAGGAGGGAGGCTGAAATTCTCAAAGCCAGGCCCCCAAAGGCCTGGCCTAATTTCTGTTGTCCTAAGGAATTCAGTTGCTAAGTTTTGGGAAGTTCTTAGAAACTTGTAGTGGGTTGAGAAGGTCCGTGAGGAATCCAATTAATTCAGTGTCGGTCACTCCAGAATCCTCACAGCCTGCTCTGTGTCTTTGCAGCTCAGGAGGCAGAAAAAACACCCAGGGTCACCCTGATTCAGATGACACATTTCCTGGAGTCAACCCTTTCACCAGCTCATCTGCCTCATGAGGAGAGAAAGACACTGCAGGGTGACTCTCCTACCCAAGCAGATCCGACGGCCCCAGAAAGGGACCCAGGGCTCTCAGGAATGGAAAAATAAATGGCTCAGTGCCATGGAAGGAGGACCAAGACCAAGCATGTCCATGACCTTAGTCCCTCGTGTCCACCTGGGGAAGCAGCAGCTGACTGTCTCAGGCCTAGAAGGTGAAGCCTTCTCCACAGCCAAAGGTAGCCGAATGACTCAAGGAAGGCTTCAAGAAAGGACCTATTAGACACTGGAAGAGGTCACCTAGGAAAACTGTGGAATTCCAACTCCTGCATGTTTAAAAATGTAAGAGGCTTCCAACCGATCTGGAGGATGACAACTTCTCTACCATCACCCCAGCCCTCTCTGGGTGCCCCCTTGTCTGTTAGTATGAAGTCTGCTGTTCACATTGAAGTCTACTCAAGCATGCCAGGTCCTGTCTGTTCATGCCCAGTCTAAACTGCTTTATGGCAGTAACTGTGTTTTATCCATCTATGTCCCAAGAGAATCTCCAACTCGGTGGGCTCCCCCATAAATATCTGTGACTGGCTGAGGGAAGAGAGGGACTAGGTGGCCTCTGAGGAGACACCCAGGCTAGCACCCTAAATCTCCCTGTGTCTCCATCACTTCATTTGGGAGTCCCCTAAATGTCCCTATTGGTAGGTAGTTTCTACAAGGAGACCAAAGGGAAGAAAATCCACCCCTCCACTCACAGCCTTTCTTTGGGTCCATTCTCATTATGTCATGGATCTTCTCACTCAGCCAAGACTTTCTGGAATTTCCTAAATTCATGGAGGAAGAAAGTATTTTTTAGTAAATTTTTATCTTTATAAAGCTCCTCTTGTTCAACTTCTTATAAATCCTTGATATCACAGACTGTTGGCAAAGCTGGAAAATGGTGTTGGGGGACAGGGTAGGAGACAAAAGAGGAATTTTATGTGGATTCCGCCTGATGACCATGTTACCTCGTGTCTGTTGGGGAACTTTTGCTCCACCCTGGATCCCACTGTCTTTTTAGGAATCGCATCTGCTCTTTTCCTGCCCCTCATGCGCTAGCAACATCAAGTTGAGAACTGTCAAGTAGACATTTTCAGAAGGCTCTGCCTCCTAAACTGTCAGCAGCATCAGAAATCCCTCAGCAGTACCTCCTCATACCTGGTCCAGGACCAAGGAAACCAAAGAGATGCAGTTTTCATGGTTTGTGAGAGAGAAGTAGCAAGTTCAGGCATTTAACCGAATAGAACCATAGAATTTCCAAGCTAATAAATCCTTAAAGATTTAGTCTAAACCCCTCAGCTTAGAAGTGAGGAAACTGAGGCCTGGTCACGGAGTCACCTGTTTCAAGTCACTCGGTGAACCCATCTCGTGATAGATAGCAAAGTGAGGACTAGTAGAGAACTCGTGCCCTTGGCCTAGTGCCTTTTCCCCATTGTTATATGATAGAAGAAAGAAAACTAGTCACCCAAAGACCACAGTCATCCCTCTATACCTTTCATGCCTGCTATCTTGGGGACCTACCTGAAGAACCTATAAGAGAGACAGGACAGACACCATCATTCCCTTCAATCAGTGAGAAAGCAGGCCCTGACAGGTGCATCATTCAGCCAAGGCCACCTGACTCATTGGTGGCAGGGATGGGTCAAGAAGTCAGGCTGTTCTTTATATCTAAACAGCATTTTCTGGGGGCAGCCACAGAACACCAGCTTCTCGGGATGTTAAGAGGTGCTAAGGAAAAGATTTAGCAGTTCAAAGAAGTTTGGGAAATATTAAGTTAAAGAACAACAGATTCTTTTATGCAGGAATTCTCAGAGCCTTTTGTATACCTTATTTGCACATTGCAAATAGTTTTGAGGGTTGGACATTATGTGTGTTGGACTCCTGTTCAGAGAAGCAATCTCACCGAACTGGACTTCCTCAGATCACTTGTAGAGAAGACCAGAGCACTGAACCAGGGGTCCGTTGACTTTTTCTGTAAAAAAAAAAAAAAAAAAACAGACAGTAAATATTTTAGCCTTTGCAGGCTCTGCAGTCCCTGTGGCAGCCGCTCAGTTCTTCCTGAGTAGCACAAAAGCAGCCAGAGGCAACACAGAAGCCAATGACCACAGCTAGGTTCCTACGAAACCTATTCACAGAAACAGAAGGCAGACTGCATTTGGCCTTTGAACTAATATGCCAACCCCTGCACTAAGCCATTAAATCACCCGAGACTCTCCTGGCCTCTCTCTGATCTGATCCTCATGAAGAGCTTCCTGGCCACCCTCTGCTTCCTTCCTCTGAACAGCTTTGGTAATTTCTCTCTGGAATTGAGCAGCTAGAATGTCCTGTTCGGCTACCTATCTTCGGGGCAGGAGGGGACCCGTCCAGCCAGTGAGTTGGGCAAGTGACTGGAGCCAAGAGAGTGTCCAGGAGTAAGAGTGTTCTAGAGAGCTGAGATGCACCAGGGGAAGGTGCCAGTACAAGCTCAAAGAAAGAGCCAGTGCAGAGCCAAGGTTAATGTCAGGGCCAGGAGTTTTGAGGAGACAGAGATAAGATCTGAGGACAGTATAGAGGGAAGGAAGCAGGGTAGTCCCAAGTGTTCACAGCTCTCCTTTATAGCTCAACTGATGAGCGGCTGGGTCAGGAGTTTCTCTTAAAGGGCTTGAAACAGAATACACAGAGCAAACCAGCTATACCACTAGGTATAAGGTCAGAGATTTTATCTTTTTATTTCCTATTATCTCCCTGGTAGCACAATGTCCTCACCACTGAGACAAGGGGCAGGGAAACCACTGGGCTATAATCAGGGAGACCTCTATATGGATATCTAGTACAGAGTGCAGGAAAGCCACTGATTGTCATAGGATCAAGCAGCTTCCTGGGTCAAGGCACAGCTCTCTAACACTCCCTTCCTCCTGCTTATTAGCTCTGCTGCTGCTCGTTCCTGTGTCTCCACACAGCACCTTCTGTCACATTTGATGTGACATTTCTGAAAGGAAGGTGTGTTGGTTCCCATTTTACAGATGAGAAAACTGAGGCCCAGAAAAATTAAATAGTTACACTACCAGGGAAAGGGCAAGCTGAAACTTGAACACAAGGTCTACCTCCATTCCTCCTTGATTGCTATGCCATCTGCCTCTCTCCTCATTTGAATTTACAGACTGTTCAACTGCTCAGGTCTCTTCCTGCTTAGAGTTCCAAAGGCTTGCTTCTCTCTTTTAGCTTGCACAATCCTTTCCGGTAATTTGTTCTCTTTCCTCATTAAGTAGCTTATTCTTGTCCTGGCCTACTGAAGCATAAAAAAAAAAAAAAGTCCTGAGAGCTAAAAATTCAGGCACCAGCCCTGGGGTGCTTGCTGGCATTTCTACGAGTAGAACTCAGATCTGAAATGATCCATAGGAGTATCCATCTAAGGTTACTCAAGGCAAATGCTTGACCCTAAGCCAACTTCTCACTGTCCTCTGCTGACACTTTGGGGGATGCTTCTCCTCCTCCAATGGCCAGTATGGTCTGAGAAAAGCAGAATCTGCTCACCAGCAGCCTCGGTCACACAGAGAAGAAGGTGCATCACAGAAAGATCTATCACGCACTTCAACCAAGTAGACACGGCATATTTGGTTATGTCCCTTTGGTGCACAGATACAGGGCTGAGAACTTGGCAAACGTGGACTGGAGAACGGAGACTGCACTGAAGGAAGTGGACTTTCTCTGGTCACCCTGCTATCCATTCTTCATTAAGTGACACAACTTGGCTTATAGGCACCGCCCTCCCAGGGCAGCCTGCTCCCTTCACTGACTGCAAGAATATGTGCTTTCACCCATTGCCACTCTTCACAGGGCCAGCTGAAACCGAGGTGGACCACAGAGACGTGCCAGCCCCACAGGACCCCACCTAGACCTCTGGAGGCATGTGGAACTTCCAGTAGTGAGTCACCCGGCCAGCGGCCACCGTTTGCCTCCTGGTCCCACTAAAGACACACGTTCACCGATTAGGATCTGGACTCTATTTTTATGTTCTGCCTTTTTCAACCTCTGGCCTAGTTTTCACTCCCCATGTATTTGCCTGCTGTGTCTAGAACCACCAGTTCTGCTCTCAGCATGGAGGTCAAACAAAGGCCACTTCTCTCCCTGAATTTCAAATTCCTACCTCCCCAACCCTGAGTATTTTAGAGAGGAGGGAGAAAACCAGGGCTACCAAGTCCAAAGTGTTTTCCAAGTTGCCATAAAGATGTTGCAATTCACTTGTGACAAGAGTTCAGAAATAGGGCATCAAAGAGTTTGCTTCTTTAGGGCCTGGCATGGGAAGGGCTGTCCGCTTAGCAAATGCAACTGGACTGGACTTTCCATTGGCCAGCTCTCTCCTCACCCACCACCACCAGTGTAGTACAGACAAGTCGAAGTTACTTGCAGTATATATCACCAGGAAGAAAGGGTCCGTCTACAGATGGAAACACTAAGGCTTGTTAGATGGGCACAGGCTGCAGGGGATAACATGGACAGTTTTCCAGTGGCTACCTGCCAGGCAGACCTTGGGCTGAAGGCCAGACTCAGACCAGGAACAAGGAAACAGTCAGCCTTTTGGGGGGGACTCCAGTGGCTTATGAGAGAGGCTGGGCCCTGTTACCTGACACTTACCTATTGACTTTGGATGTCTACTCCAAAAATTTTTTCCTCCTTCTGCTCCTCCCTAGCCAGGGTGTGGAGGTCAGAAAGGGCAGGAGAGTGGTTTGTTAACTTCAGAAGATGTTTGCTCATTTGTCCCTGCCACTCAGAACCAGAGAATAAAGGTTCCTTGGAACTCAGCAACCAACCCCAAAGGGGAACCAAGAGATCTTCTGGGCCACAGCCAACTTTCCATTTCTAGGCTTTTCGATGCTCAGCTTTGCTGCTCCCTGGGCCATCACAACCTCCTCAGGGAAAGATGGACCCAGTCCCCGGGGCACAAGCCTTTGCTTTCACCCCTCTTCCAGTCAGAATGAGAAAGGGTACTGACAACCCTTCCACCCTACAGGCCCCAGAAGGAGTATTGTTTCCACTCTCTGGTTGGGAGTCAACTGAGCTAGGAAAATAATTGAGGGACTAAACATCTGGGCAGTGACATAGCGAGCAGTCAAGGAAAAGGAGGTGATCCGGACATTCATTTGGGAGAAAGAAAAGATCAGAGTTTCACTTGCATGTGTTTGATCAGTAGGTCCAACACTATTCAAAGATTGGAGTCACTAACCTGCCAATAGCCTTCTTCGCTTCTTTCACCCTCTCCCTGCACCCCACCCAGTTTGCCATCCTTTGATTATTCTCTCAGGGGCAAGATTCTACCAGATTGTAGATGTCATACCCTGAGCTCCTAAGGAATGACCCTGGAAAGCCACTCTACTATCTATCACCCAGTAGTCAGGCCTGTAGAGAGTCTTTTTATAAATAGTTCTCCTCCATCCTGCACCTGCTCCAAAACAGAAAGACTCATTCCGGGAAAAGGTTGGGGCCTTCAAGCATAAGTCCAGGTTCAGAAACTCTCAAAACACTTGCCCAAGCCAAACCTGCTAGACTAGTCCAGCCCTGGCTCTCCCAGCAGGCTTCCAAGCAGTGGCCACACTTGCTAGTCAGCAGGAAGAACAACAGTCCCCCTTCCATGCTCTTCTCCCCCAACCCAAAAGGCAGAACTGGAATAAGAAGAATAAATGCTGTGCTTCTGCCCATGCACAGCAAGGGTCAGGAAATACTCTACAACTATCTGTTGACAGGAGTAGGTGGCCACTGTGGTATTCTAATTCTAAGCAGCCAATATCTTCTAAAATGGTAGAGAGGATGTTATTTGAGGCTTGGGCAGATTCTCTGTCACATGCTATTTTTCAGTGATTAATACTAATGTGACTCCATATTCTAGGCTGCAGAGGGACTGCTCGATTACAGGGCTGACTGGCCCTGGATTAAACATTGACTCCAGACAAGGGTTAAACATTGACCCAACTAAAGACCCGCAGATAGGAGCAGAGAACTGGTAGCAAACAGCATTTCATCTGTTCATTCTTATCTCATTTGACTGGCAAAAGCCACACTCATAAGAACCATTCAAACAGAGGCAGGCCAGATGGACAGTGGAGAGAGGAGAAGGGCTGTGGGCTCGGGGCTCCCCTCCTCTGTTGGTGATAGGGTCCATCCATGGTCTTCGAGCAACAAGTTAATCATGACAGCCTGAGGGCTGCATCTGTGTGTGTCTGGGAGCTTGGCCCTCTCTGGTCTTCTCTGGATAGTGTAAATGGAAATCCCCTACTATCTGTTGAAACCCTAGCACAAAAGATTCTACCTAAGAGCAAGGGCTTTGGGAAGTGGAGGAAAATGTCCAATGCTGGAAGATCTTGGTTATAGAGCCATCTATGCCATTCCCTCCCCATGCATGCTGGGCAAGTCATTGCACTTCTCTGCCCTCTAATCCTCATCATTCACTGGGGAATCGCTCTCAGTTCTGGAAGCCTATGCTGTCCTATTTATTGGATGTTGAATCATAAGCACCAGTTAAATTCCCACCCCTGTGCATATTATACCTAATCTTTATAACATCCTTATGGAGTTAGGATAATTAGGCCCAAGGTCCATGGCTCGCAGATGGCAGAGCTTGGATGTGAACCAGGCAGCCTAGGTGCAGAGCCCAGACCCTTTCCACAAGGCTGTGCAGCCTGTGCATGCTGGCTGCCACCTGGTTACTGGGACTCCCTCATAGTGTTGTATGCGAGTGATGATCCTCTGCTAGACTATGTGAACTTGGGTACAAGGATGCACACTCCTGCATGTCTCTAATCTCCCTGGACTTTTAATTGGTTGTGATCAGAATAGATGCTTTTGGTAGGCTGAAAATTTATCTCCTTTCCCCGGACTATAGCATCTACATCCTAATCCCAGGAATCTGAAAATGTGTACTGACTGAGAAAAAGTGTCTTTGTAGATGCGATTAAGTTCAGGATCTCGAGATGAGAACATCATCCTGGATTATCAGATAATATAATATTATATTATCAGATAATATAATATTATTATATTACTCATGTCATCATGAGTATCTTCATAAGAGAGAGGCAGAAATATATCAAAGACTCACAGAAGGCAATGTGACCATGAAGGCAGACATTGGTGTGGTGCAGCTACATAACAAAGATCATAAGGAATGCCAGCAGCAGCTAGAAACTAGAAGAAGCAAGGAAAGAATCGTCCCCTAGAACCTCCATGGTGGCCCTGTTGACACTTTGATTTCAGATTTCAAGCCTCCAAGACTAAGGGAGAATATATTTTTGTAGACTTAAGTCACTAAAGTCATAATCATTTGTTACAACAGCCACAAGAAACTAATACAGTGCTCAATGAAAACACAGACTCCTAAAACTAGAAGGGAACCATTTGGCCCTATTCTCTCATTTTAATACGTGAAAAGCCTGCAGACCTAAAGCAGGAAGGGACTTGGCAAAGGTCACTCAGCAAGTTAGAGGCAGAACTACGATCAGGACACCCGTGTGCTGACCCCAGACCCATCTCTCTGCACCTCCCGGCACACTGACTCAGGCCAGCTCCCAGAGTCATGCAAAGCAAATGAGAAGCTACTCTTCTTATATGTTTTCTCTATTGTTACTTTAAAAAGAGGAAGGGTGGTTTGAACAGACAAAGAGATCCAATTTTTGGAAAGCATGATCACCACCAGGGATGTCATTATCAAGTTGGGCAGTTGAACCCTCTTGGCTGGTCCCTCGTCCCCCAGGGCTGGATACAGGGCCACCAGGTTCCAGGTAGGAAAACCACAGCAGTGTGGAAGGGGAAGCTAGTGACTTCAATCACGCTACCAGTGTGTCGCTGAGCTCTAAATAGGTCACAAGACTTTAACTTCCTGGCTTCTACGGTTCACTTTCCCCTGTCCCTTAGCTGGATCCGTGGGATAGGTGGGCTTTGGGTATGTGGGGGTATGTGGTGTATATATCTGTGTGTATCTGTGCCCATGGCATGTGTGTCTGACACAGTCAGCTAAAACGGTTTTGGATGCCACTGGGAACATGTACCAGAACATGATCTGGTAAGCTACCCACCATCATGGAAAAACAGAATAGGGCAGGAAATCTGCCCCCTCCTCCAGGCAGCATGAGAAACAACCATGTAATGGATGCTCTTCCCTCCCTCCCACAAGCCTTTGCCCATCAAGTTCTATGCCGGTTTCTCTTGCCAGCCCAGACAACTAGACGCAAGTTATTCCCTGCGTTGGGAGAAGCAGATTACTGAGAAACAAGGAAGCGTACCCTACAAATACCTTGACTACTGAGCTCAAACGAAGAGAGGTCTAAGAAAACTTTTGAAAGGAGTTGTCGTCTCCCAGTAGCAGGCTTGTCCTGTCGCTGTCCCTAAACATCTCCATCACCTTTTACATCCCTCCCACCCCAGATATCCACCTTGGAACTGGGGGAGGAGGAAAATTGCTAAAACGGCAGGAAGAGAACTTAGTCATTGATGTGTGTGCTCCCTGCCACCACCATGGAGCTGAGTCCAGGCTGCTGTAGAAAAGAAGAGATTAACAATGATGGACATCCAGATGGATTTGGAAATTCCAGAGCCAAGAGGACCTGCACCTAGTCTGTCCTCTATAAAACTTTGGTGGCCCACAATCTTGCTAATATAATTGCACCCACAATTATATGGGAACACTGGAACCCAGAAGGTTACAGAGTGTGACATTGCTGCATGGGATCTCCCGAGGGCCTCAAAAAGAAGCAGATCAGAGCCCAGCACGGAGGTGCCTGTCACCCCAGCTACTTAGGAGGGAGAGAAGGGAGACGGAAAGGAAGGAAAATTCAGAGACTGAATTTTAAACCTGGAATGAAGGGACTGAGGTACTGAATAAGACCGAGTTTGCCTGAAAGTTACTGTGCAACTATTTTTTTCCTTCACATCACCCAGGATATGAGTTTAGGATATGGAATTAAACTCCAGAATTTTAAAAAAATGCTTTCTTTTCTTGCTATTCAAACCTGTGATTGTGGGTTAGCACATTAGCATGAATCAGTGGTTAGCTAAAATAAAACCCAGACTCTGACTTCACTTTTTCTCCATGGGTCTATTTCTCCCTTCTCCTTCCCCTTCTGGGTTTTGGCCTGTAGGACTCTATAGAGGACAGAGCCAGGTCAGCCCTGCCCAGGTAGGACGGGGCAGAATTTCTGGTATAGGATTGTAGTGAGAGATGGGGGTGAGGCGTGTGTGTGTGTGTGTGTGTGTGTGTGTGTTGGGAAATGGGTTTCCCGTGTGTGACACAGGATGGTTAAGAATATTTGGGGACACCTAGAACCACATCACATCCCGGGATCACACCAGGGACTAACTGTGGGTGGGAAGGAGGTAGCTACCTCAGCCCGACAGGTAGGTGCCTTCCTTGGTGTGAACCCAGAAGCAAACAGAATCTTTAATCCCTCCAGGAGTGAAAAGTCCCCCAGGTTCCTGGAAGCTCTGCCTGCCAGTTTCCAGAAGCACCAAGGCTGGTAAAAGGGGTTTTGCTGAAGGTGTGTGGAGGGTGCCGTGGTCCAGACTGAGTGGGTTCCCTAGTGACTGGGATGTGAGATCAAGGAGTAAGAGAGCCACTCCTGCTGCCTGCACCCCATGGAATGAATGTCAACTTCACACCACGCATCGGGCTGGGCATTTTACATCTAATACCTGGCCGTATCCCCTACCTGTAGACATGGTATGATTGTTCTTATTTTCCAGATGAAAAGAAATATGAAGGTGATGTGATTAAGATCTTTTCACTAGAAAGTGACAGAGCAGGATCTTTGTGTTTGACACTCTGCCCCATATCCTGCAGCTATAATGATGGAGGATTCCCAAGTAAAAGACTCTCCCCAAGGTCAAGGGAAAGCCAATGGAGCGAGCCAGGAAAGGTGAAATGAAAGGAAAGAAGGGATCCATGAGTCACGTGCCCCTGGCTAGCCGCCGTGCCTATGGGAGAGTGGCCCTTTAAGAGCCCAGGTGTAGGTCAAGCCCTGAGCACAGTTTCAGTTTTGGTGGCAGTATCCAGTGCCCGGCTGGCAGCTTCCACAGAGGCAGGGGTTACACGGACTGGCCGGCAGGCTGTACCCCTGAAGCTGGATCAACAGGAGAGGAGGAAGTAGCTAAATGTAAGTGTGGTTGCTCCGGGATCCCGGGCAGGATGCTACCTGGGATGGTAGCTCAGTCCCACACACCTCACAAGGTTGGAGTGAGGAGGACAATGGGGCAGACTGGGTGGCTGTATGTGGAGGTGGGGAGGAAGGTGCATTTCCCAGAGGCACGAGTAAGGACAGACATGGGTGTAGAAACCCCCCGGCCATCCTTTTTTGCAAAATACCAGCAGACAAGAAGGAAAATGTGTGGTCACCATATGTCGTTCTTCCCATTAAGCTCCGTCCCCAGATTCCCTTACTCCTCCACTGTTTATTAACTGTGACCTTAGGCAAAACACTTGATCTCTCTGAGCCTCAGTTCCTTAATCTGTAAAATGGGAATATAAATAAGACCTAGCACTCCGGGTGGATCTGGGTGCAATAAGAAAATATGTGTGAAATAACTTTGTGACCTCTAGAGCAAAACAGAAATTGGTCTTTTTTTTTTTTTTTAATTTAGTTCAATCACTCCCGGATTTATGGAGCGCCTCATAGACCTGGATTCAGATAATGCATATAGAATGCAGGGACTCAGCCTCTTCTAGTCTTTGAAATTTTCTGTCTGCAGAGGCTATGCTCAGTCCCTTCAGGCTTCAGAGAGTCTCTGAATTCCTTTCTAATTGCAATTCAGCTTTGCCTCAGCAGATTCCTTCCACCTGAAGCATAAGCATGTATCATAGTATCATCCTGCCCTTGCTCCAAGCGAGAAAAATGAGGTCCTCACAGAGTAACAGAGTAACAGAATAAGGTTGGGCAGGGCCACCTTCCATGCTCAGGCAGTTCACATATTGTGTAATATCCCTTTTGTCCCTTCACTAGAGAAATTATAGCTTCTTTAACATCTAGAGAGGGAAAATGCCAATTTGGGGGGCCTAGGGAGAGGCAGCTGAAACTAGAGGGTCTTTCAAAGTCATGGCTGGAGCTCTCAGCCATGCTTTTCCCTGGCCCAGGATGCGGTGATGGAGCAGAAAGAACTGAGCCAGAAATCAGGAGAGCAACTCGCTCTGTGATCATTGCTGGTCTCTTGCTACCCTGCATCTCCATGGTTTTGGTTTATGAAACGTGATCATGTCGGTTTCCATTTAGTAAATCCACTTACTCTGGACTTTCACGGTTTTATTTCATTCGACCCACAACAAACCTGGGAGACAGGCGGCATAGGTATGGTAGTTCCTTTTTTTTTTTTTAATGTTGATGGACCTTTATTTTATTCGTTTATTTATATGTGGTGCTGAGAATTGAACCCAGTGCCTCACACATGCTAGGCAAGCACTTTACCACCGAGCCACAACCCCAGACCCTGGTAGTTCCAATTTATAGCTCAGGAAATACACGAGCTTATGTGAATGGTGTAAAAACCATCCAGCGAGTAGGAATGATGACATGTGGATACAGCCATTCAGATGCAATTGTGAGATTTTGTGAGATTTTGATATCACCAAAAAATGAATTTACCTAACTTTAAAAAATTACAGGTTGAGCATCCTTAAACCCAAAATCTGAAATCTGAAATGCTCTAAAACACCAAACTGTTTGAGAGTCATCCTGACATAGTGGAAAATTTGACACCTGACCTCATGTGATAGGTTTTAGTCAAAATGCAAGTGCACTAAAAATGTATAAATGACCTTCAGGCTATGTATACATGGCACATACGAAGCTTACATGGATTTCATGTGTAGACTTGGCTGAACAAGATATCTCATTATGTACACGCAAACATTCCAAATTTCTTTAAAAATCCAAAATCTAAAATACTTCTAATCTCAAGTATTTTAGGTAAAGGATACTCACCCTGTGTTACCCAAGCATGATGTTCAGCAGAGACGCTCACCTTTGTCTCGCTCTTTCTCTGGGTGGACTGGAGCTGAGATCTCAGAGTCACGGGTATTGACATAGTATGGTAGAGTAGAAAGATGCTTTGGGATGGATATATTCAGACACAGGAAGCATATGTAATGTGCCCAACACATGGTCGATGCCAGGGAAATAGCAGCTAATATTTTTTAAGGAAGAAATTTCTCTTTCGGCGCCTACCTCTGGGTCCAAGTGTCTCTTCATGGGAGATTCCTTTTCTGTGTAAGGCAGAGAGAACAGGACTAACCCTCTTTCTCTAAGATTGGAGATTCTGCTCATTCCTGTCCCCACTGCTTCCTCTCACCAACAAGACCTCTGGGTACAGCAGAGCAGCTAAGTTCCTACGCTCTTGGTCCAGAATTCCATCTATCACTTAGAAGCTATGTAATATTGCTTCTGCTTACCCCCCCCCCCGTAAGAAACCTTACCTCTCTGTGCCTCGACCTCTCATCTGTGAAGTGGGGTTGCCCATGTTATTCTACTTTCTATGGTGGCTGTGATGATTAACCCAGTTAACACATATAAAACACTCAGAAAAAGGTGGTGTTTCGTTCTTCCTTATAAGCTAGTCCACAGTGCTTGTCTCCTCTCTCAGCCATCGGGGCCCAACCTGAAAAGCTCATTCCCTGTCTTGAAAAGATGCCCACCAAGCAGCCTTCCATTCTCCTCTCACTTGATGACAGGAAAAAAGAGAAGGCTATATTTGTTTTAGAGAGGAGAGGGAGAAAGAATTTAAAGTCTGTTGCCATGCTAAGGATTTCATATATGTTGTTCAATTCTATCCTGATAGCAACCTTCTGCACAAGGTACGTTATCTCCAGTTTACAGAAGACAAGCTTGAGGCTCAATGGGTTTAAATAGTCTACCCCAAATCACATAGCCACCAAGTGAGAGCTGACACCACACTGAGGAATCAGTGCTTTGTGCCACTCTCAGTCAAGTGCACAGCAACCATGAAAGTCAAGTGTACAGACCCTTCCTACCCTCCTATGATTAAGAGTAATTAAAATATCTTATGGTCGAAGAGCACTTGACTCTAAAGTGCTTCCATGTACAGTATCCCATTATCCTTCCCCCCATCTTCCCATCCTAAGTACTAGCCCTTCAAACTAGAAGAACACAGGGCTATTTGTACCTATTTTACAGATGATGGAGTTGACCAGCATATTTTGCCCAAGTGACAGGACTCTCCTTGTAGCCCATGGTAGACCAGAACTGGACCTCTGTGTTCTCTTCCATCCTTGAAGCTCCTTCTTCAGTCAACTTTTTCCAAGCTCATTCTGTGCTCGACCCACGTATCCATGGAAGATGAGAGTGACAGTCCCAAGGGGACTAGGGCAGTTCCTCTCCTGGAAGCAGAGGAAGGGCTGTTCAGTCCAGGCCAGGAAAAACCTCTCCGAAGCTAAGCCAGACATCCCCCATGCCTCTGAACTCCACAGCTTTCTGTTCCTCCAAGTTGACATTCACAGGCTGTCAGAAACTGCCATTCTGACTTCCAGTCTTTTTATCAGGTGCTTTCTGTCCTTTCTGAAACTCCTGGGACCGTGAGAAGGTCACTGACCATCTCCTGGTCCTAAGCATATTGAGAGCTCAGATTGCTACAGCATTATATGAACACATGACTCCCCAGAAGCCCAGCCAGGACCCAGGTCGCCGTGATACCTCTTCCTTTGAAAAAGAAGAAAAAAACCTGAGATTAGACGGTTTGAACTCCATGCCAGGAGAGCTGAAGAGCAGTCTAACAGCAGTGGAGTTAGCTAAATTAATTTCACAGGAGACAAACTCTACTTTTCAGCATGGCTTATGCCCCTATAAGCCATGGGCCTTATACAAGGTGGATACACAAGGAATGTCCACGATCCTGGGGACATACCTTGTAAATGTATCAGGCATTAACTTACTAAGCTGAGAATGATTTGGATATTTCAGTCCAACCACTAAAAACATTAGATTCATAGTTTAAGGACCAGATAAGGTACCTTCAAGCATGATGTACTAGCATACATAGAACCCAATAGAACAGATCCCTCAGCCCATTAAAAGAATGATAATGGGGTGATATCCTCAAATTCTAATTCTTATGTGGGTTTTGGGGTCCAGAATCTCTCCAAACCTTAGATTTCCCATCTGCAACATGAAGATAATAACATCTGCCTCTTGGGTTTCTGTGCTGATGAATGAAATCAATCAGGAAAAAAACTAGCAAAGCATCAGCACAATATAGGTATCAAGTAAGTGTTTTGCCCTTTCCTTCCTTCCTTAGGCAAATCTTTTAAATCCCGTTTCAGACACCCTGCGACTGAGGCTTCCTGGAAACTTGAATTTCCTGGATTTGGAGAAAAATATGGCTTAGATAAAGTGGTCCCCACTGATCCTCAAAGTACATGTCCTTTAGCTGCTATCAAATTTAACTCTGGGCAAGAAAAAGTTCCTGTTCTCAAAAGCATCTGTGCCCTCTCTTCCCCACTATGCCCCTTGGGACTGGACTCTGCTTCTGTACCAAGGTCATCCTCTGCCAGCTTTGCTTTTCTAGCTATGCACACCTAATGCAATTCACCTCTGGCTTCAGAATATGCAAAAGGTAGTGGGCACACGCATGTCCCTCTTCCATGCAGACGTGTCCCACCAACCAAATAAGTCACAGAATGGGAAGAAAGCAGGCTGAGAGCTGACTGCACCCCCCGCCACATTAGAAACCCTGGCATCTGACTTCAGATGCCAAGTGACTTCAGGGGCAAGTCACTTCACTGATCAAGAGGAAGGGATGCAGCCTTCAGCCGAGCCCATGGAAAGACCCACTTCTGTCTCACAAAATATTAGGAAACTTGCTTTTCTACAGGTGAGAATAGCAATGAGAATAAAGGATAGCTGCTGCAGGTTAGGGCTCTTAAAACTTTGAGCTATTTGGCCTTCCCACTGGCAGCTGTGCTCAGGGCTGAGCACAAATGGCAAGTGGCAGGTTTCCTAGGACATTGCAGCCCATCCTAACTCCAGAGTCTCACCACTCAGGTAGCCCCCAGCCAGCAGCCCCTGAGCACTTTCAACCCAGGCTGACTCTGGTTTTTGGCTAAGGTCTCACTCCAGGAGTTTATCATTGATCGGGTGAGAAAGGTCTGGAGCAATTAGCTGGACTCAAGAAAGCCTAGAGTTGCCACCTGACATCCATATCTGTCCCCAACCCCTCCCATACTCTTCCAAATAACTAGAGAAACAAAATACTTTTATCTACACAAGGAAATACAAGGACTCCTTGCTGGGAAATTCCCCTACGGAAAAGAAATAACCAAGATAAACAATGCTATTGCCTTTGGCTCAAGCTGTGAAGGAAGTCTCTGGGAACAGGAGCCTGGGCCAAGGCAATGAGGAGAGATAATGCCCAGCTCCCTCTTGCTACAGCTTCCTTATCTATCTTTATGGGTGCTCATTACTGCCCTTGCTTATTATTATTGTTTTCTCTTTTAACGCTCTTTGTCTTATACATTCCAAAGTTGAAAGTCCGTCAGAGTCCGCTGGGATGTGGGGACTCTTCTCCTCTTCTCTTCTCTAGGCTGCAATTTGGATCTTGAGGAGAGCTGCAGTCAGGTGGGGTCCTGGGCCTCAAGCCTCTTGGGGCTGTGTTGGTGGTGGACACAAAATCTACAAGGGCTGCCTCAGATTCTCTGTTGGTTTCTGCCAGTCCTTACAGGCATGATTACAAAGATCTTAACATCTACATGCTTAACTCTGCTGCCATCACCAAATCACTGGGAAACCTTGGGCATCACTCAGCATCCTAAAACCTTGATTTTCTTATCCACATCATGGTTGTGATGATGTCTGTTTTGGTTCAAGGAAGTTATAGAGCTCAAATGAATAGCGTCAAAGACTGTGTTTGAGAAGCAATCGAGGCCCTGCTATCACACTTGGGCTGCGATATCCTGCCGTGGAGTAGCCCAGAGCACAGACCCTGGAGTCAGAAAGCTGGCTTCAAATCTTCCGCTCAAGCCTGACGCTGCCCATCCACACACACTTAATCCCTGAGTGACCTTGAGTAAAGCACTTAACCTTTAAGCTTTCATTTCCACTGATGCAAAATGTGGTAAGAATACCTATTTCATAGGGTTATCAAGTTTTAAATAAGACAACACATATAAATTATGTAACAGTGCCCTGGACATGGTAAGAAACAATTGGTGAAGGTGATGTCTTGCTCCCTCATTATATTTACAACCTTCGTAATTATTAGACCTCCTCTGTGGGAGTCAGTTTACTCATCTGAACACACCAAAAAAATATGCCAGCCTCTTCCACCTCCCAGAGATATCTGGAGGGCTGATGTTTTGACAAAAATGGGGCCACCTCTTGATAGTAACCAATCATCAATGAGCCAGTACTAAGGTCTCCATACCACATCTCCTGGACAGAGATACAAAAGAATGTCACCAATAGCCCTAGACAAAAGGAACGTGCAGCTTAGGTAAGAAGACTAAAGCTACTTATAACTACTGAGGACCAATAAGTAGTATAGGATGATAAAACTTTAGCCATTCATTCATTCATTAGCAGAATTTATGTCAGTTGCTGGAAATAGAGTTTATGGAAACTCTAAGGTCATCTCATCTTTGAAGACTGAAGAGCTTCATCTCCCTGTGGTTATTGTTTTTCAGCATCTCACAAAAGAAGTTGGCCTGAGTGGCACAGCCCCCACGGGAGCCACCAGCGATGAGGCTCTTCTTGCTCACCTGCCTGATGGCTGTCTTCCCAGGTGTGTCTGCCAGGTCCCAACTCCTCAGGGTTCCACATCCTTCATCTGACCCCCTCCAGAATCCAGTTCCCTGAGGACACTGAAATCACACTCCCCAGGGATGTCCCTCTCCAAATTCATACTCCCTAGAGAAGGACGTAATGCAGAAGCATCATATCTGAAAAAGGCTTAGTGAGCATCGGGAATCAGAAACAGGAATGGCAATTCCTAATTTCAAGGGCAGGGTCTGGTGAAGGTCATCTCTGGGAATAAAAAGAATTTAACCTCAAACCAAGCATCTTTATGAGCTACCATGGGATTTGGAGTGACTTGATTACCTTTCCCAGCTCTTAATATTTTTTTATGGAAAAAAAAAGAAAATCGTCTACAAAGTATTTTTTAAAATATAAGGAAATAACAATAAGAAATGGAATAATACAGTACCCTGCAAAGGGGGTATGTAGAAAAATAAAAGATATCATAAGTTACTCAACAATTGTGTTTAAAAGATTGCAATTGAATTGCATTAGAATTTAATAGTGGTTAAGAAATCATTTTACCCAATACAGCAATTATATACTTGTATCTTGTAAATATCCACAGGTAGAAATTGCATCTTTTAGGGGAGCTGTCTGGATCCCTCCACCAATCTTTTACCCACCCCCCAACCCCTGGGTGTCTTAAAGCCTCCGTCTTCTGTTCCCACAGTGGTCTTCATGAAAAGTCCCATATTTGGTCCCGCGGAGGTAAGTAGTGTGGAAGGTAACTTAGTGTCCATCAAGTGCTACTACCCGGCCACCTCTGTCAACCGGCACACCCGGAAGTACTGGTGCCGGCAAGGGTCCAGGGGCGTCTGCACGACCCTCATCTCCTCGGAGGGCTACGTCTCCAAGGACTACTTGGGCAGAGCCAACCTCACCAACTTCCCGGAGGAGGGCGCGTTCGTGGTGAACATTTCCCAGCTCTCCCGGGATGACTCTGGACGCTACAAGTGTGGTCTGGGCATCAGTAGCCGAGGCCTGTCCTTCGATGTAAGCCTGGAGGTCAGCCAGGGTAAGGCTCCCGGTGCTGTGGGCTTCTGGGGCAAGTGAGAGGGCATCACTCAGGTGCAATGGGAGGGCCGGAGGAAGGACCCCTGATAGGAAGGGGGTCCCGGCCTGGGGTGGGGAGCACCTCCCTTCCAAAGCAAACTTTTCATAATAGGACACAGAAAGGAGACAGGTGACATGTACCTGGGGGCCTAAGTCTTCTGGGCCTGTAACATTTTAGGGCTTTACTGAGGCTTAGCTTAGAAGTATCAGGAGGACAACTTCTCTCCTTACATTTATCGAAGGTGGAACAAGCCGTCTACCAGCCTAAAGAAAAAGAAAAGACACAAAAAGATTTCCAAGGATCCTTAAATTCTTACTATTAATGCACCCTTTAGATCAGGGTCTTGGGACACCAGAAGGTTTCTTTTAAAAATGAGGATTTATTCTTTAACCTGGGATCCATTCATCTATCAGAACTGTCAGCATAAATTAGAATTTCAGTTCTTGACCAAAGACGGGGTCCTGAAGTCAGGGGCATCTGAACAAGCCTGTGCCGATTAGTGAGAGAAACAGAAAGGCACTACTGACAAGAGTATAACCATGAGAGCACTAGGGATAGTCAAGGGCAAGTTGAAAGACAAAGAGTCTTCAAGAAGGAAATTTGGAGGGACTCTTCAGGGTATGTCTTGCTCCTTTGGGCTGTGTGTGCCGTGGTCTGTTTTCTACAGAGGTTGTTCCAATTGTGATGGAATCCTAAGAGCTGAAGAGTGCTCAGAGTTCTCCCTATGTGGATATCCAGAAGAACACTGTAGATGAGGGGAATCTAGGCTCTGATGAAACACTTTAGATAACAGAAACACACATGCTTCACAAGACAGCCCTCTCCATCATTGAACTGCTTTAATTTTTAGAAATATCTATTGTAATGCACGGCAATTCACCAACCTGTTATTACATTCATTCTGTTCATTTCCTCACGTGTGAATTTGGGCACCTACTATGAATAGGCATTGTGCTGGGGACTCAAATATGAGAAAAATACGTTTCTGCCCTCCAGTCTGTGGAGAACATAATTAGATCTCCAGTAGACCCGATGAAGGGACCAATTCAAACATAAGAAAGGCACGGAGGTGGGAGAGATTAGTATCAGCTAGGTGGAGGCATCATGGGGGAGACAGCAATCCAGCTGGGCCTTGGAAGATGGAGGGGAGGAAGGGGGTTATCCCTGTCCTCACCCATCATATGGATCATGGTCGACACCTCTATAGTAAAAGGCAGGTTAACATAACAAATTCATTGAATGAAAGTTTCACATGCATCCGAACCTTCAGAACAAACACCCAAACATGTAGGGAAAGTCGTCTGATTTTATATTTAGGTTCCATGAAGTAGGGAAGGCCATGTGGGAATGTCCTAGGACAAAAAGGGCATGAGCTAATCGTGGTGGATGTAGTTGGAAACCCAGGAGGGCCTGACTCTTCAAATTCTTCTTGGCCCTTCAGTATTAGCATTTCTTCCTCCAGGATATGAGCCAGGAACCCTCAGAATGAGGGTCTTATGGCAAACTAGGCTCTATCAGAGAATTTCTTTATGGCCAGTTGTTACACACAAAAGTGGGGGGAAAGGTAGAGTAATGTTTTTAGGTTTTGTGAATAACTTTGGGGTAAAGGGGTCCTAGTTTCTATGGCCTGCCTTGAGAAAGAGGAATTCTAGTTTCAATGGCTTGCCTTTGGGAAAAACAAGGGTGGGAGGCAGGAGGGCAGGAGAAGGTCAGAGAGAAAGTTTGCTTCTGAGGCTTCACTTTCAGGTATCATTTTCTGAGTTCCAGCAGACATATTCTGACTGCATCCCTCTGGAGAGTAGGGCACTCCTTGTTGTCAGCCCACCCAGACCCTCACTGGGAACAGCACAGGACCCTGTGTTCTAAGAAAACGAAATCACAACTTTTCCCCTGCCCTTCTTCCTACAGGTCCTGACCCCCAAGATGACATTGAAGTCTACACAGTAGACCTGGGTAGAACAGTGACCATCAACTGCCCTTTCAAACGTGAGAATTCTCAGAAAATGAAGTACTTGTTCAAGGAGACAGGCGAGCTAGTCATTAACACCAATTATGTGAACCCCAACTTCAAGGGAAGAGCCAGTATAGTTATTCAGGGTACCAACCAATTAATGTTCAACGTCATCATCAAACAACTGAAACTCAGCGACGCTGGGATATATATCTGCCAGGCTGGGGACGGTTCCAGTAGTAACAAGAAGTATGTTGACCTCCAGGTGCTAGAGCCTGAACCTGAGTTGGTTTATGGAGAACTGAGGGGTTCCGTGAACTTTGACTGTGCCCTGGGCCCTGAGGAGACAAATGTGGCCCAATTTCTGTGCCGGGTAAACAGCCAAGGAAGCTGTGATGTGGTCATCAACACCCTGGGGAAGAGGGATCCAGCCTTTGAGGGCAGGATCCTACTCACCCAAAGGGGAAATGGCCGCTTCAGTGTGCTGCTCACAGGCCTGAAGAAGGGGGATGCAGGACACTACCTATGCGGGGCGCACCCCGGCGGTCAGCAGAAGGAAGGCTGGCCCATCCAGGCTTGGCAACTCTTCATCAATGAGGGTAAGACCCTGGATGGGGAGAGAGAAGGCGTGGGGCAGGCAGTGAGAAACTAGCTTAGCTCCAGCTCCCGGGTCTATTGATCAATATTCATCTGTCAATAGTATCATTCGCTCAGGAGCCCCGGAGCTGGATACTATGTACGCAGCAGTACAGGAAAGTTAGAAAATGCAGCAGCCTCTGCCTTTTGCTCTTTTCATTCTTTTCCTGTTATCAGAGGCCTTTTGGTGGCCACCTCTGGTCAATAGGAATATGGAGAGCAAAGCTCCCGATGAAGGCAAGATTTCTAGATTATCTGGGTTTGGGTGCCATGGTTGGCCCTGTTCCCTCCTCTGACCCCTGAGCAAAGCAGATACCTCATCCTACACATTCAGATGAGAGAAGAATTGGCCTCAAAGCTTCTCAGGAAGGTGATGCCCCAGTCTCTAAATCTTCCACTCCCACATTTCTTAGGGTTATTTGTTATTCAACATGATCTGGCTCACTCGGCCATACATTGGAAGGCCATCCACACTGCAAAACAATTAAATCCCTGCTCCTCCTTTTGATCCCTGCAATATTCTGCATAAAGTTGTCCTCAGAGAAGCAACAAACTAGAGCTTGCCATTCACAGCATCTGCCCTTGGGACTTTTCTTTAAGAAGCCCTCATTCCCTGCACATCCCTTTTCGTTCCAGCTCAGGGTCCTAGCCACATTCCTCCACATCCTTAGTCTCCCAGGGTTCTCTCTGGACCTCAGCATTAGATGCTTTGAAGATGTCTGTCTATCCATTTGAGATACCTCTGAGGGTCCTTGGTTATTCAGATTATCTATGCTGCGAAATTTGCACTGAAATCATACCCATTCTACATAGCTTTTCTGAATTTAGCTACAATCCACTGAGTCATTTTTAAACCACGAGCTAAGAAATAGATAAAAATTTATATCAAGGGGTAGGAAAAAGGAACAAACCATCCATGGTGGTGAAGCTCGTCAGGTCTGGTCATGGTGGCTCTAGCTATATGTTCTGAGAGGGTTTTTTTTCTTTTTCTGAGAAAGGTGAGGGCCTCCACCCTGTTGAGTCATGGGGAGAAAGCTGCTTAGGCCATGCAAGCCTGCTCCTGGCTGCCACCCTTCCATGCTGTCTCCTTTTGTGCTTCCAGAGACCGTGATCCCCTCTAATCCCTCTGTGGTGAAGGGTGTGACAGGAGGCTCTGTGTCCTTGCTCTGCCCCTATGACCGGAAGGAAAGCAACAGCATCAAGTACTTGTGTCGCTGGGAAGGAACACAAAATGGCCACTGCCCACTGCTGGTGTCCAGCGACGGGGAGGTTCAGGAAGAGCATGAGGGCAGGCTCGCACTCTTTAAAGAGCCAGGCAATGGCACCTACACAGTCATACTCAACCAGCTCACCACCCAGGATGCTGGCTTCTACTGGTGTCTCACCAATGGCAATACTCGCTGGAGGACCTCAACGGAACTCCAGATTGTTGACGGTAAGAGCTTAGGGGCAAGAGAAAAGGGAGAAGACCCCCAAGACCACTCAAGTCAGCAGCAGTCTCCCCAGCCATTGTTCCTCCTATCTCACCTGCATCCTGGTGTGTGGATGAGGACAGTCCTCAGGAGAGAGCCTTCCTATTCAAAGGTCACATTTTGGTACCTATGACAAGCACCCCACACTCTTCCCAATTACTACATGTAGCACTTCCTAATTTCAGGAACACTGGCCTCTTTTGCAGTAGGTGAAGTAGAATATTGAATAAGGCTCTTGTATGTGAGTCTAGAAGAAAAGGAAGCGTAAGGAAAGCAAACTGAAACCAAGGAGCAAAGCTCTGTGTTCTCTTAACAGACTCTGGACCGATCACGGTGGGCATCAGTAATGACAATGACATCAGCACATCATTCTGTTGCTTAAGTAATTAGCCTATTCTATTTAGAGCACTATGCAAAGGAGAAATGAGGACAAAGATCACCACCATGGTCACTTTCCTACAGCACCTCCACATGCCAACTTCTATGCCTATGTCTTCTTCCTTCCCTGCCTCAGGAAAACCAAGCCTCAAGGTACCGGAGAATGTGACCGCTGTGCTGGGGAAGAGTCTCGAGCTCCAGTGCCACTTCCCCTGCAAATACTACGCCTTTGAGAAGTACTGGTGCAAGTGGAGCAACGGGGAATGCAGGGAGCTGCCCAGCCAAGACAAAAGCCCCAGCCAGGCCCTTGTGACCTGTGACCAGAACAACCGGTTCATCTCCATGACCCTGAATTCAGTTGTCAAGGAGGATGAAGGCTGGTACTGGTGTGGTGTGAGAAAAGACCACAATTATGGAGAGACTGCAGCAGTCTATGTGGCAGTTGAGGAGGTGGCAGTGGGTGAGTCTCCAAGGGGAGGGCCTGTGCTCTCTGGAACCCCAAAGCAGGACCACTCAAAAGTTCAATTTCTCAACCACAGGTGGCCCTAGGTTTGGCATCAGAAACTGGATGAGGTGTGTTGGGGGTGGGGGGCTGCAGGACAATTGGGAGTTCTCCATAAGGGGCATCCCAAATAGAAATACAAACTATATAAAGATAGTAAGTTGGCTGTTTAACCTCAGCAGTAAGACAAGAGCCATAGTTGCCCCTTCAAACCAAACCAAAGTGCATTCTGTAACTAGAAAGATGGAAATTTCACTATCACATGCAATGTACTCATCCTCCTGCCCTCTATCAAAGCCTGCCCTCAAAAGTGGGACCAAATACCTTCATTTGCAAGATCTGATCAAGAAAATTAAGGCATGGGGCAAAGGTTAGCTTAGTGTAGAGCATGTGCTTAGCACAAGCAAGGCCCTGGTTGTGATTCCCAGCACCAAAAAAAAAAAAAAAGAAAGAAAGAAAGAAAACTAAGATGACCTCATCCAGCAGATCTGCATTTCCAGCCTCTTTTTTGCCCTAATGAGGGTATTTTTAGACACCCCCGATATCCCATTGTGTCTGGGTCCTATTGGTCTAGTTCATTGAGGGGGCCACCACCACCCAGCTACCACCAGGAGGCAGCACTGCCCAGCAGTTAGGAGGCTTCGGGCAGGGTTTCAACTTGTGAAAAATCTCCCTGTCCCCAGGTGTTGAGTGAGCCCTTATTTACAGCTGGATCCATGACAAGGAGTCTTGATTATGGAAACAACTTGGGTAGCAATGAGGCAGAGATCATCTGTGACAAGCTAGAGAAGGCCATCACTCCTCTGCTTCTAATGTCAATCTTGGTCCCGCCCTAACAGTCTTGAGCTCTAACTCTAACCCTGTGATTTCTGATGAAGCTTCAGTCCTCAGACTCCCTAACCTATGGGAGTAAGAACACTGGGGAAATGGGGGTGGGTGGGAGGGACTTACTGAGTCCTTGCTCTTCTCTGCTCCAGGGTCCCGTGAGGTCAGCCCAGCCAACACAAATCCAGGGGCTGAGGAGAAAGTGGCGGAGCCCACTGTTAGAGTGATTGAGAACAAAGCCGTTGTGAATCCCAGGCTTTTTGCAGAAGAAGGAGCGGTGGTAGAGGATACAGGAGACCAAGAACCTGGGATCAGAGCGTCCTCGGATACTAGCAGGTGAGGAAAGACTGGGACTCCTCACTCTGAGCACAGATAAAGTCCTGAGGCTGGGCCACCAGTTCCCATCTCTTTAATAGTGAGGCAGCCCTAACTGCCTCAGCTTGAGCTTGGGGCTGTGGGTCCCTTGTGCCCTCAATCCTTCTCACATGGCCAGAGCAGTGTTTATACTTTAGTACAAGCTTCCAAGCCTGGGATGTAGAAAAGGTCCATTCCTTGCCTTATGAGTCTGGGAAGGTTTCTTAGGAGAACAGAGCTCGGGAGCTGTGTCAGGAGGGTGGAATGGATTAACCTGGGAAGAACATTAGCTGGGGCCAACCTGCCAGCTCATCGGGCAGCTCCTGAGTCTCCCTTCCAGTGATGGATTGACTTAACCCTTCTTCTAGCTCTGAGGGACAAAGCAGAAGCTCCAAAGTGTTGCTGTCCACCCTGGTGCCTCTAGGCCTGGTTCTGACAGCGGGGGCTGTGGCTGTGTGGGTGGCCAGAGCCCGGCACCGAAAGAATGTGGGTGAGTGCCCGGGATGTTCTCCAACCCCACCTCCATCCCTGAACCCTCATTCCTGGCTCAGCTGCCCACATGGGAGGCTACCACAGTGTCCTGTAGACTTGGTGGCCTCTCCATTGACTTGCACAAAGGATTCTGAGAAAGTGAGTTGGGAAAGACAAACCCCCATGTCCTCCCAAATTAATTAGGTGCTCCTATCTAGATACTGTCTCTGGAAGACTCTGATTGCTTGGGGTCTAAGTTCAGAGGCAGGGCTGCCAGGAGACCAGGATCGGGGAGGCCTGGGCATCTGCCTAGTTCAGTGACTAAAGGACTATGTGACTCTGTGACATCCCCACTTCATGCCTCAGTTTTCTCATGGCTCAATACAGAATGACAATAACCATCTCACAGGGATGATGTGAGGGCAAAACAGGTGCTGTGCATTAAGAATCACAGAGTGACAAAGGTCAGGGAGTATTGATTATCCACCAAGAGGGACTCAGATCCATTCTGCTTTGGGTCAGAGGCAGAAGTGAGCAGCCAGAGGACCCACCACCGTAGCTGTCCCATGGGCTATGGCAGAGCTACCTCGAGAGGAGTAGCTCTGGTCTTCTCTGGCCCAACCCTGTCCTTACACCAATCCTTCTTTCTCCTGGACAGACCGAGTTTCAATTAGAAGCTACAGGACGGATATTAGCATGTCAGACTTTGACAACTCCAGGGAATTTGGTGCCGTTGACAATATGGGAGCTGCTCCAGTCACTCAGGAGACCGTCCTTGAAGAAAAAGCTGGTATGTGTGGAGAGAATGCTCAACCCCGCTGTCATGCTGCAAGAACTAGTCTGACCCTGAGTCTGGGGTGGAAACAGGGGCTAGTGAGAGCTAACCACACTCTCTGTATATGCAGAGGCCATGGCCACCCCTGAGGGCAACACGGAACCTGAAGAACCCAAGAGAGCAAAAAGGGTAAGAGCATGGGGTAGGCGGGGGAGCCCCATTAGAGTGACAAGGAATTGCAAGATGAGGAATTATGGTTACATATCAGGACAGGGGCACCTTCGCATGGAGGCTGACCCCAGAACAGGGAAGATGGCACAAACAGTATTCAGGGGGACTTTCTGCAGGAGGGGCAAGACTTCCTCCTGGTTGTGGGTGTTGTGTATAAAGCTGAGGAAGAAGGCAGCTGCATTGGTAGACTATAAACCTGCAGGAGGGAGGAAGCCAGGACAGAAGAAAGAAAAGTGCCTGACAGGTGTGGTCACAGGCGGGGAGATCACATGTCAAGAGCTGGGGGTTGGGAGATGCTCTTTCTGGGCTGTGGGACCCCTGGACTTTCCTTAGGTCACTCACCCTCCCTTGAGAGTTGCTCAGCACCAGCTCTTTGTCTGGGCCTGAAAGACATTCACTGGTGGTGGGCAACTTGATGGGTGGTGGGTGACTGGCAGGCCCTGCCTACCCCCAGTGGAGTGGCAGTATACCAGTACATGAAATCCCACCAGAGCTTACTCTGGACTTTGGGTTACATGTCACCCTCATCCTGTGGCTTCCTAGAAGGATACTGACTGGACTCTAATTCTGAAGCCTTCATGCTTTTTATCCTATCTAATTCCCCTGGCAACAGCAGACACCTCTGCTTTTAGCAAGAGGTATCCACAAAGCTACAGGCAGCTTCCCCACCTGCTGCTGAAAAGCTACCTTTCTGGGCTAGTGGAGAAAGAAAAACACAAACCACCTTACCTGATGCCAGCCTGGGCCACCTTGCCCATGGACCGTGTGTGGGCACAGCTTCCGGGGACAGGCCAGGGCAACAGAGGTGGTTCCGCCCCACGTGTTGGAAGGAGGTAGTGAGACAGAGGGAGATATTTTTAGAGGTTGCAACTTTCCATTTCTCAAAATCAGAGCTTCTTGGTAAGCACAGGGCAGGCCTGAGAACAGGGGGCCACACAAGCTTGTGTTGCTTGGGTCAAGATGATGAATCCCGGATGTGGAAAGCACCCCTCCCTCCCCACCCTCATCCACTGATGCCTCTTCTTTTGCCCCCTAGTCATCCAAGGAGGAAGCCGACATGGCCTATTCCGCCTTCCTGCTCCAGTCCGGCAAGATAGCTGCCCAGGGCCAGGAGGAACCCAATGAAGTCTAGGCAGCGCCAGCCACCTGCCCCATCGCCTGTGACAATCACCTTCAGAATTATGCTGATCTGCTGCCTGCACTCACCCCCACCTAGGGTTTTTCTACCTATGCTCAGAGGTTGCTGGTCCTGTCCTCAGTGACATCGAAGCCTGGCCAAATTGTTCCTGTTAGGTGGGGTGGGGCACAAGGAGTGTCCATCTGCAGCTAGTTTTTGTTGAGAGAACCTCAAGTGTGAAGGATTCAGATCTTAGAGGGGTCTCTCTGAAAGAAGGGGGACCTGGGTGGGGAGATCATTTCAGGAAGGAGAACCTTTGGGGCCTCCCTACACCCCTATGATGGGGTGCCAGTGATATTTTTCCCCTCCAATCCATCTCTCCCTTTCTTCCTTCCTTTCTTCTTTCCTTCATTAAAAAGTCATGTTTGAATACTTACTAGAATCCAGGCATCCTGCTAGATGATGGGACAGATATACCATAAACCCAGTTGGCCACGTCCCAATAAATATCACTGAAGGAGACCCGATACTTCCAGTGTGTATCCACTCATAAGACCTGACACCTTAGCAGGTACACCACCTCACCCCCAATGGGTGACATCATACAGTGCCTGAAGTCCTAAAGCATACATACAAGTCATCATAAACATACTCTTGCAGTCCTAGGCAAGAACTTTGAGGTCCTGAGTTTTGCTCAAGGGCACCCAGTAAGATAAGTGAGTATCAAACCAGATTTGGCATCTCCTGACCAGGAACCTTTCTGTAAGAGTCCTGCCCCACTGTTAGAGGTAGTTTTTAGAACAAGGAGGAGGAAAGGAAAAATGTGGGCAGTGACTGATCTTTCCCAGGTCCCACCTGCAGGGAAGATAACTCCTTCCCTTCCTGTCACTCCCCTGGATCTAAGATAAGAGGGCTGTCAAACACACGTTTGAAGAATTATAAGTGGAGAGAAGAAAAGAGAATGTCAGATGGTGCCAGGGAGGGGCTGATCTCCCAAGAGCTAAAATTAAAGCTCTTTCTTCCTCTGAGCTCTGTATTTCAACCAGCATCTACAAGCTGGCCCTTGCTAACAAATCAGAAATGTGACTTAATTCATAATTAAAGACCATGATTGCCACCAAGAAGGGTTGGACTGCATTTGTCTCCCATACCTGGGGTTTTCCAGATAATTTTTCCAGAGCATTTTTCTTTGGTCCCACTTTTAAATACCCTGGGGCATGTGTCTAAGCCAACAGGCTCCCCCAACTCCTTCCCGAGGCTGGACTAAAGAGGGCTAGGAAAGTTCCTGAAAGTGGGACCAAGATTGTCTTCAATGAAACAATTGTTTTCAATGGAAGAATGGTTTTATGTGAAATTTTGTTATAGAATATAATCAAGATTATAGTGGAATAAACTGAAAGCAAGTGTAACCAGGGCTTCTGATGGGCACTGATAAAACAACAAACAAACAACAAAACCTTAGAATAGTAAATACTTAACCTTTAAACTCCTGTTCCTGGTGTTCCCTCCAAAATCAATAGGCCTCTAATCAAAAGCAAGGTAAGCACAAGAGTAAACTCTTTCTATAGGCTCATCAGCTAAAAGCTAGTTAAATGATAACTTAAAGTTTAGAGTGATTGATCCAAAGTCTCTTTGAGGGGGTTAGTGATTAGATAAAGGACCCCTTATTTATTAAGCTTATCCTAGCTTCTGGAACTAAACCATGTCACATCCTACAAGGACTCTCCAAACTGTTGGCTGGCAGCTTGTGTCCCCTCTCCAATCCCTACCTGGACTCTTCCTCAGGGCCTGGATGTGGAGAAGTCTCTCCTCAAGAACACTCTCCCTAGTCTTCCATTCTGCCTGATGGGAACCGTGCTTTCTACCTGGGCCTTGAGCACGTTGTCTCAGGGTCACTTCCCAAGCCTACCTTTGCAGGGACTCAGACTTCCCTTCCCCCTATTCTCCCCTCCAGTCCCACTGACTACAGTGTCCTGTGCCTGGCTCAGGGCCTTGGGCTCCTCCCCAGGCTAGAGAGGTGGCCATCAGAAGTATTGACTTCCCTCTTCTCTGTGATGGGAATGCAGTCCGAGCTTCTCCCGGGATGACAGCGAATCATTCCAAGAGAACTAAAATTACAAGGCATGTTGGAACCTATAAGTGTTTTATCCCTCAGGAAGCTACTCTTGACCCACGAGAGGTCCCTGTCTGTGACAAACAATTAAGATGCAATTTCTGCATCAGGGCCAATAACCAGGAGGCCAGTCCCCCGGTCCCCAGAATCAAAGGCCAAGAAATGTCACTAACATCTCAGAAAGTCTCATTATTCCTAACTGATATTGTCAATAGTGATTGCAAAGATAATGATGTTTGCCCAAAGCTCATCAGCTGCCCAGGAGCACAGGAGGGGAAAAGCTGGTTCGTGGGTAGACATGAATTTTAGGAAGCTACCATTCAGCCCAGTACAGGGGAATAACTATTGACTGTAAGACTGATGATGATAGACACTTAGCAGTGACCAACAGCCACTCAGGGAGCTATTTACATATTTAATGATAAGGAAATCTTCCTCAAGTTCTAGAATTATCTTGACTTTTTTTCTTTTTAAGTCTGCTAGGTAATGATATGCTTATGCATTATTAAGGTCCAACAGGATTTTCAAATATATTATAGCAATTGACTTTGGTTTTTAAAGCTAAACAAAGCAAAACAGAAAACTCGTTTATGACTTTTCCAAGACTCAAGACGGAACAACTCTCCTAAGAACGATAGAGAGCAGTGAGGAACCGCCAGTGCTGTGGTCTATGGAGCTGGTCCCCAAGACAAAGAAACAGTGTTTCCCCACCCCCCACTAGCTTCCCTAAAACAATCACCTCTGCTAGAGAATATTTCTATTCTGTGTAATAGAAACAATGAGGGTTCATCTCAGAGAGACTTTGTATCTCAGTGGGCAGTGGGCATGCACATAAGAGAGCAGATGAAGGACCAAAGCCAACGGCCCCAGTTCGCCATGAAATTAAAACGAGAACAGAGAGTTCATCCAGCCGTATGAGCCAAGAACTCTAGAGTTTCACTTTCAAGGCTGAAAAATAAAAGGGCTGCTCTGGGCTGGGGATGCAGCTCAGTAGTCAAGTATTTGCCTAGCATGCACAAGACTCTGAATTCCATCACCAGGACTGGAAAGAAAAGAAAGAAGAGGCTACAATCCACTCTTAACTAAAGCCAAAAGTCTTTATCCTGGACGTGGAAACATGAATATTCTAAAATCCAGGACTTGGGTGATGAATCACACTATAATTCACCTGAATTCCTGTATGTTTTGGCCAAGCAAGCCTACGGTCAAGTTCCTGGAAGGAGGGAAGTTCAGGATACCTAAGGAAGGTGCCTCCACCTGGTGGGAAGGGGCTCCCTGGAGAGCCCACCAGCAGAGATTCTCAAGGTCAGACACTGCAGAGAGGAGCACTGAGTCATAGGGAGGGCCACCTGAGGATGGAGGCATTCCATGTGGACAGGCCCAGGAGATGGCCCTTTGGAAACTAGCCATGTGGGAGGCCAAGGTAGAGAAATGTAATAGCAAAGCAGAATCCAGACCAACCCAGTGACAATGGTGAACCCCACTCACTCTTACTGTATTCCAGGGTGTGCGCCGTGCCCCTGGTAAGTTTCACCTCTTGCCACCTTCACCTTAGGAAGAATGCTCCTTTAAGCCTAGCAGTAACACGGGGAGGATAGCAAAGCCTCAGTTAAGAAGTGGTCATGGAAAGTGAACGACTATGCCTCTAGGCCTGAATGCTCTCCATCACATACACCCCTCTGGTCCCTGGAGGATGTTGAGTCCCCTTTGCCTTTGTGTACTCCTGGGACTAGGAATGCGGGGAACACAGCAGCCCATGAATCAGGAGCTCAAATTCACATGGGGAAAAGAAGAGTGAAGAGAATATGACAGGTAAACAGCATAATTTATCCAGGGGCCAGACTTCCTAAGGGCCCCTGCCCCTAGACACCCTGGGACAACATCTCAAGGCAATGTCTGGACAGGCCAAGGTGTGGGAGTTTGATCTCTCCAGTTACCTTCTGCCTGGCAGACCCCTAATTCTTTGTTGTTGTTGTTTTTAGTTATACATGACAGTAGAATGTATTTCGACATATCACACATAGCTGGAGTACAACTTCCCATTTTTCTGGTTGCACATGATGTGGAATGACATTGGTGTTGTATTCATATATGAACATAGGAAAGTGATGTCCAATTCATTCCACTGTATTTCCTATTCCCGTTCCCCCTCCCTTCCCTTCATTCCCCTTTGACTAATCCAAAGTGTTTCTATTCCTCCTACCTCACGCCCTTATTGTGAGTTAGCATCCACATATCAGAGAGAACATTCAGCCTTTGGTTTTCTGGGATTGGCTTATGTCACTTAGCATGACAGTCTCCAGCTCCATTCATTTATGGGAAAATGCCATAATGTCATTTCAGAACCCTAATTTTTGCTCTTAACCCCATGTGATGCTTTTAAAAATTTCATTGGGGCCACAAATGTGGGAAATTCTTTACCCAGGCTCATTCGCAGAGCTCCAGCTCCACCTGATAGGCCTGGCTACAGCGCAGTGCACCCAGGTCCTTGCAGACACTCATACACACATCATACTCATGCACACACGTGCCACGCACTGCTCATCACACTCCACACATCACACAATACACATTGCACACTCACACACTCGTAGCCATCATATACACACTACACAATTATGCATCACACAATACACATGGCATATCCATACAGCTTGTGCACGCTCACACATTCACACCCACAAGCTCTCACACCCACAGCCACACACATCACATTCATTCATTTATATTTGGACCTTCCCTCCCACTTTTCTCCCTGGGTCCCCAAGGCAGTCCCAGCAAACAGCAGAGCCTGGCAGCTACAGGGCACAGGAAGGGCCCTCTAAGGAGGGAGGGTGGGAGCTGATCCCAGCTAAAACCTCTGGCACCCTAGCCTGACAGAGGCCTCAGGCTGCCTCTGATATTATGGCCCATCTGCTGGTTGCAGGACCTAGCTCCTCTGAGCCAATGTAGATCTAGCCAGAACAGGGCAGGGCAGGGCAGGGCAGGCAACCCGCCTACACGCGCTTCCTCTGCACCTGCTCACAATGGACCCCTAACTGGGGGAACTTGTTGTTTTGGAGAGCATGTGACAAATTTGGTGTGTGGGGGCGAGTGGGTTGTGATGCACACAGCCCCTGAGGAGCCCTGGGCTCTGTCAGCTGCCTCCTCCCTGAGGCAGTGTAGGAATAGCCTGAATCCTCCATGGGCACAGGAGGCTGCAACACCTGGAGGTAAGAACCAACATCCAGGAATGAAGCATCAAGGACTGAGGCTCTGGGAACCCTCTGATCAGTAACAGTGCAGCAAGTCTCCACTTGAAATAGATGCTCTTTCACATCTGTGATTTTTGCTGGGCATCATAAAGATGTGTGAGGTAGGCAGGGCTGAGACCCTCCCTACTTTCTTAATGAGAAAACTGAGGTCCAGGAAAGCTTTCCCAAAACTAGATTGTGACATTGCTCCTATGGTCCCTGGATAGTGGCCTGGGTCCCTGCTGGAGGGAATTACCTTATGGAGACAGCTGGGGGAAATGAGGGATGAGGGATGGCAGAGATGTTGAGTGAACTAGGGATGATGTTCTGTAGGAGGAAATGCCAGGGGTCATCTAGTCCCACCTTCATATATTTTCTAGATAAAGAAATCAAGACTCAGTACTGAATTGCCCCAGATCCATGATTGGCAACTCCACATAGTAGGTGCTCAAAGGTATTCATCAAATGAGCTAACTGATAAGGACCACAACCAGCATCTTCTGACTTCAGGTCCAAACCTCTGTCCACACAGCTTCCATCCAATGGGAAGAATTGGAGATGAGGCTCTTTTTTTTCCTGAAGACAGGGGTAAAACAAAGGCCCCCAGCTCAGGAGTTAATGGATACATATAAAGCACAGGAGGCCCCTCCAGGAAAAAGTGTGAAGGCAAAGAGATACCAGGCTGGTGCTTGCTAACAATCTCGAGAGCTTCCTAGAGGCCCTTTGAACCCTGGTGACCCATTCTCACCCAACACAGCATGTTTTCTCAATTCCTGACTTCCGCTGTGGTTTGCTGGTATTTTCTTTTTTAGGCTAAGACTAGCTGGCAAACAAGACAGGTTGTCATTTCCTCATTTTCAAGCCTTTGCCCCTCGATGGGGCCAGAATCTCTTTCAAGCTCCCGATGGTGAAGGGCTCTCGGGTTGGCAGTGGGTCTCTGCTCCAGAGGCTTTGGAAAGAACCATGGACCTCTGGCTTTGGTCACTTTACTTCCTGCCAGGTAAGTACTCTGGGGAAACACTTCACACTTTTTAATGAAGTGGCCACAGGCAATCAATCGCCAGGCATCTCCGTCCCTGATGTTCCTTGATGGATTCAATTGCAAACCAGTACAAGGACGGAGGCCATGTGAGTCACCGGAGCACCCCTGCTCCCTGCTAGTGCTCCTCTCTCCACTCCAGGTACTGTTTAGCCAGTTGTTAATTCTCCAGGGCTGAAGGTATCTCATTTCCTAGACATTTCTACCTTTATTATGGGATCTTAAAGCTGGTGCCTCCAAAGATCTTTCTTCTTACCGCCATATTCTCTGTCTATAGATCTTTTTCACTCCTGAATTTCCAGCTTTCAACTCTAAAGGAGGACTCCCTAATCCATTCAACAGTCCCATTCTATTTTCTGAATTTCATATTTCAGTTGGCAACTGTCTCTTGGACACCCCACTTTAACAACCCACAAAGACCCCAGACACAGCTACATGCTTAACCCTTTACCTCCGACTCCTCATTGGTCCCATCCAAATGGGCTATTTCATCTGCCGTAAGTGTTTCTAATATCAGCCACAAAATGCCAGAATGGCTTTTTTTTTTTTTTTTTTACCACCTCTTCCCATTTAGTCCCAACCAGAGTTTGGTCCAATCAATGGCCAATTTGTGTAGCTTACCAGAATGAGAAGCAGTGGCAGCCTCTACTAGCAAGGTCACAGAGGAAAAGGAAAGGGGTCAAATGCACAACTATCCTCTCTCAACTATCTTTCCCACTTTCACCCTCTCAGCCTGATCAGGTAAATCTTCCCACAGCTTGACTCTAGTCAGAGGATTGTTCTTTGCAAAACCTTCAATGTATTGACACATTCTCCTGCACTTTGCTCTAGCCAAACAGGACTCTTCCTTGAACATATGCTACACACCCCTGCCACCTTGCCCTTCCTCGCCCATGTTATTCATTCTACCAGAAACATCCTTCATTTCACCTTCACCTCTTATGAGTTCCTTAAAGTCCACCTCAGTCTCCACTTCCTTTTCAAAGACTTTCCTGAGCCCCCGCTTCTGAACTCAGAATACTAATTACATTCATATTGTGGCTCCGTGTGTGTTTATTTGGTTAATTAAATGATAAGCTCCTTAAGGATCAAAATGGATTTTTATTCAAAAGTTCTTTCTTTGTGATGCCTTCAGTATAGAATAAATTCAAATAATTGTTGCATTGAAAAGTCTTAAGAGCCCAAAGGAATGGAGTTTTAATGCGGTGTCAGACACTCTGAGAGGTAGTGGGATATATGTGCATGATGGATGGCTAATCAAACTGAGGCTGAGAAGGCAGATGGGTGGGGCGGGAATGGAAGATATAAAGGTGTAAAGAGTGCTTAAATCATACCACTTCAGTCTGCCCCTGAGCAGCACCGCCATTCTAGCTGGGCCAAAGGGATGTTGCTCCCCCTAGAAGGAGGGGAGGATTACGCAGGCCCAAGAGGATGCAGGGGCTCATGCTTCCAGCTCTCCCACCATGCTAACATGGGCTACACTTTCAGTGGGCTCCCGTAGAGCTCCCTCTCCAGTCCCTGTAGTCTGCATTCTCCTCCCATGATGGTTTCCACCTCTTTACCCTTGTCCACATTTACCCATTTACCCATCAGGGATGTCCTGATCCAGAATCCTCAAGTCTCACTGCTCTCCTGACGCTTTCCTTGACACCCATTTGACTGAACTTCTTGCAGCTGTCCTGAAGTCGTGCTCTGGGGATGCATCTCCCTAAGCAGGAGGAGTTCTCTCCATCCACATCCACAGATGTGCTCTGTTCTCTCTGGCATCCCCACCCTGGTGGGGACCATTCTTACCATCTGGAAGACTTCTTCTCCTTTGCAGCCCTGCACCCCATCCCATCCCCCCCCACACACACACACATTTTACCTTATGAACCCTCTTCCTGAAAATATTCAGACACTTAATGGAACCTGTTTAGTTAATAATTAATCATTGAAGCCTTACCCTCTTCTATAGCTGGCTGAGCTGCATGAGACTTCTCACCTAAAGCACAAGCCTTTTAATGTCAGACTCTTGCAACCCACATCTTTTATCCCTCCCTGCTCCACACCCTGTCAACACACAGTGTGCCCACACCCTCACCTGCATTCACTCACACACTCCTTTGAGCTCCCCACTGGGTGACAAGTATCAGGATTCTCAGTTGCCCTCTATGCCCTTTCCTTCAGATCACAATTCAGACACCACATCTTCCAAATAACCTTCCTCTAACTACCCCACCCCCTACAAGAGACTGGATCAGGGGCCCCTGCTTGCTCCTTCCAAGGAATACTGTGCTCTCTGTCATGGAATTGATCACTCGGTGTTTTACTGGCTGGCTGTTGATATTGCTCAGTAAATGATTTGTTCTGCAAGGGAGAGATGCTCATGACAGGCATTCAGTAGACACTTACTGAATGACTGAATATGGAGAACTGTTGGAATAAATGACTGGCTGAATGAATATGACCAAAACAAAACTGGAGAGGAAAACCTACTGTAGCAAAACTGACCTGCATCTCCCAGCCTCAGGCTGAAGTCCCTTGGAGGCTATATGCCATTTGGGGTCACCCTAGGCACATTATTTCTCCTTGAAGTGGGTGTTGTGGTTTTGATCAGATTCTCATAGGGGTGGTCTGGGTCCTTATGGATATGGATTTAGTGATGAGGCAAAGAGCTAAGTTAAGGTGTGGTCATGGGGGACGGGTGTGTAAGGACTTGGCCTGAGGTGGTAAATCGGGTTAGGCAAGGGAAAAGATGAATGAAGATAAGGGAAGAAATCATGACAGGTTGAGGCTGAGGACTGACTGAAGTTGGACTGGTAATGGGGATGGGGCCATGGTTTGGAGTGAGGCTGGGCTAGAACCTGGGCTAGGGTTGGAGAGAGTTAGAGTTGGGGATATGTCTGGGAATGAGGCTCCCTCTGCATTAACTCCTTCTTCTGCAGTATGTGGGGCTCTGAAGATCCTCCCAGAAGTAAAGCTGGATGGAGAACTGGGTGGATCTATTACCATCGAGTGCCCGCTTCCTAAAATAAATGTGAGGATGTATCTGTGCCGGGAGATGGTGAAACCTGCAATCTGTTCCACGGTGGTATCCAATAACTTCATCAAGAAGGAATATGACAGTCGAGTCACTTTGAAGCCGTGCTTACACAAGAATTTGTTCCTAGTGGAGATGACAGAACTGACCGAGAGTGATAGTGGAGTTTATGCCTGCGGAGTGGGCACGCACACAGAACGGGGCAAGACCCAGAAGGTCACCCTGAATGTCCACAGTGGTAGGTGCCACCGCTGCTTGCAGGTTCAGTACACTCAGAAAATGTCTCCACTTAGGAAGATTGAGACAGCCATCTAAATAACAGTCCTCCAGACTTCTATGCTATTGCCATATTAGCCAGCCCAATAACAATTAGCATCCACAGAGTTGAACTTCATAGTCCACTAACCTTCTGACCCATAGAACTATCTATCCACAGTAGGCAAAAGGATAAGAGATGCTGACCTTGTGTCGCCTGTCCTACCCAGGGCTCAAGGGGAGAGGTGACATGAATTTGAGCACCAGTGGAAACTGGAAGCCAAGGACATAACCGTCATATATAACTGTTCCATGAGATATATCAGAGATGAATAAAAAGGAAATACACCCACTTATCAAGGCATATTTATAGGCCATATTTGTTACTGTCTGGTCTGGTCCTTTATTTCTCATGCATCCAGCCTTTCTCCTCTTCTCCAGTGATTTCCTACACAAATGCAGCAACTAATTTAACAGTTCACAGTCCCAATAGTGTCTGTTGGTTTTTCAGGGCATATTAGCTGTGCTAGAAGAAAAAGTGCTCTGTCAAGGAGGCCATAAGACCAGCTCCTTTTCTGCTCCTCTCCAGCAACGCTGCTCTCATGCTTACTGCCATTCACCTTGTTTGAGTCAGCTTTTACTTACACCAACAGTCCCTTCCCCAGGCCTGTCTTTACTTCAGATACCATCAACACAATCTCCTTGCTTCCAACAGAGTACAATCCATTCTGGGAGGAGGAGCTGATATCTGAGCCTCCAAAATGGTTTCATAAATTTCTGGAGCAGCGGATGCCCACTTGGCTCCAGATGGTTGCACATGCCAGTTCTTCTGAATCCACATCCAAAGGTCAGTCCATCAAAGCATGAGTAAGAGAGATGAGGAAGATGCTGTAGCACTGTGGAAACGGAGGAGGGGGGTGGGTGGGTGTCCAGCTCACCATGAGTGGCAGAACACAGCAGAGCAGAGCCCAGCAGACCTGCTTTTACATCCTCCAAGCCTATCATAAAGCCACGACTCCCTGACATAGTTGCAGAACTTGCACATCACCACTAGGTGGCACCACAAGCAATGGAGCGTGTGCTCCATTCACAAAATCAGCTCTTTTTATGAATGACTGCCAAACCCACGACTGGGCAGACGTTTCCCAGCTGGAGGTCATCATGTCTTCTTGCTGCCCACAGGGTTGTATTCTACCTGCTGGTGTCTAGTGATTTTAACAACTCTATTTTTCAATTAAAAGATAAATGGTTATTATACTAACAATACTTTTATAGTTCAGTATGTTTCTAGTTTTAAATGCATTTATGACGTGTTAATATTTCCATCATATCCTCACATATATTAATTGAATACATGAGGGGACCCTGTTGATGCCAAAAGGAATAGTGTAATTGGGAAGGTCATAGAGCTATGGTTGTTACTGATAGGTGTGTGATGGGGGAGTACAAATAAACAAACAAATATAGCACAAGGCAGAGTGAGAACAGAACTACAAACAAGGTCTCCCCATGCTCATAGGAAGGCAAGCTCTTCTTCCTGGGAAGGCATGAGATGGGGAGCTTCCTGGAGGAAATGGTATTCGAAGCCAACACAGAATTGATTGCATAGAGGTGGTATGCTCTGAAGGCACTTCAGGCCATGAGGACCCTAGGAACAAATATAGTCTGGTCAAAAGAGAAGAATATATTAAAGAAAGAGCTGGTGGCCCAGTCCCTCTGGAGACTAGAGTAAAGTGTATATGGAAGGTCCCTTTTTCTTTCGTCTCCTGCAGTTATCACACCAACCCAAAGGACTGATGACCCTCCAGAGCCCCACCCTTCCCCCACCACACCAATAATTCATCATCCTCGAGAATCCAGAGCATTCTCAGTAGCAGCTGCCAAGCCCTCAACTGTTCTGCCATCCACCACAACATCAAAGACTTCAACTCAGGAGGGGCTGCTCAGGCCCCCAGGGGCCAGCTACAAGCAGCACACTAGATTGCATGGGCAGAGGTAAGAGGCCTCCATCATCCAAGATGGTTTCAAAGCCAGGTAAAGTAGGCAAGAGTCAAGAGATCCACTAAAATCTCCCTGCAACATCCATTATTAGAGACCCTTCTTAACCTTGTCTCTAGAAGACCACTACGAAATATACTACCTATGAATATAGCAGGTATGAATCTCATTAGCATTTAATGTTCTAGCACTGAGTCTGTAGAAAGAAATAGACTCAAGTCTTTCACATTCAAAATTATTCAACTCTGTTTTGATGGGGAAAATTAAATGAGAAGCAAATGAACCAATAAGCTATTAAGTGTTTGAATTAGTTTCATCTATTTCGTTTTTAAATGTGGCTACTAGGAAATTTAAAATTACATATGTGACTTACATTGCTAGTGGACAGCCCCAGCCTGAAGACTCAGGTGCAGTCAAAGGAAGGCAGCAATTAACCACTAGGTGGTAGCACTATAACAGGTGGCAAAGAAAATCTCTAATGTTGGAATTTTTTATGCCTAAGCAATCACAAACATGTTAATGAGGAAATGGACTTCCAAGATTATTTGGGGTTCTATAAATAGGGAAATAGGCTGTGAGAGCTAAGTGATTTCAGATAGTACTAGAACCCCTGATACTATTTGGTTTGATAAATCACACCAACATACCAGTGGAGAAGAAAATGAGTAAATTTAACCAACATTTTCCTAGTCTAAACCATGTGACAGGACTGTGCCACGTCCTTAAGATGTAAAAAGATGATAACATTCAATATCCAATTCTGACTGTGATCAAGTTTGTAATGGGCAAGGACATGGGAACTGGAAATACATGAGATTTATTTTGGCTTGGCACAATGGGGGAAGAAAAGAGGACTATGCACTGTCCCTTCCAGAAAAGTAAGATTTCAATATGTACAGAAAACAAAGGGAAGAGGGAGCACTCAGAAAAACAACTTTTTCATAGTAATAAGAAACTAGCTCAAGCCAGGTGCAGTGGCACACACCTGGAATCCCAGCGGCTCTGAAGGCTGAAACAGGAGGATCATGAGTTCAAAGCCAGCCTCAGCAAAGGCAAGGTGCTAAGCAACTCAGTGAGACTCTGTATCTAAATAAAAAATACAAAATAGGGCTGGGGATGTGGCTCAGTAGCCCCTGAATTCAATCTCTAGTTAAAAAAAAAAAAACTATCTCATTAAATATTTTCAATAAACATGTGAGTAAACCAAGGTGCACAGTATTGGCCAGGGACTGGCATTTATCGTCTCCAGCTGTAGGCCAGGAGCATTAAATTCTTCATATCCACTATTTTGTATCATCTGCAAAAATGAAAATGATACAGACTTGTGGGGAAATGAGGCTCAGAGAAGTTGGAGATTTGTTCAAGGTCACGAGTCCAGGAAAAGGCACATCTGAATTTGAACCCCAGTTTACTGACTCCACAGACAAGAGTCTTTGGGGTGAATGGAAAGAATTCTATTAACAAAGGGACAAGTCTGTGAGTTCATTTTAAAACGTTTGCCACAGGAAAGTGCTTCTTTAAACCTATCTCCCTCACTACCTTCTCTTTCTCTCTCCCATTCCTTCCCCCCCCTCCCCCCCCAGAGAATTCAACCGTGGCTCAGAGTTTGGAAGGGAGGATCAAGGATTTCACATCCTGATCCCAACTGTCCTGGGTCTTCTCCTGCTGGCCCTTCTGGGGCTGGTGGTAAAAAGAGCGATTCAAAGGAAGAGAGGTGAGCAGCTGGGCTCTGGGCTGGGGTGGGAAAGCTAAGCTCCCAGACGGTTCTGATCTCTGCTTGATTTTGCAGGAAAAACCCGGGAGATAGCGATGTACTAGTAGCCTGGGGTGTAGGGAAGTGGGGCGAAGGTCAGTGACCTGGGAATGGGTACGAGGAGGAGGGCGGCCTGAGACCTTTGGTCTTCAGGAGAGGGTAAGACGGTTCAACGAATGTCCCGCACACTTTGAGCATCTATAGGTCTGACGTTGCCAAGCATCGAGGAGGGAGCAGCCTTGAGTTTGGGGAAGGAGAGGAAAGCTGGCTTCGGGCCTCTGATGCCATTTTTTTCTTTCCCTGTCACCACGGAGAAGCCTTCTCCAGGCGGGTCCGCCGAATGGCGTTGAGGATGCGCGCCCTGGAGGCCTCCCAGCGGCCCCGGGAGCAGCGGCCCAGATCGCAGCGGCCGCGCTCCCAGAACATCTACAGCGCCTGCCCCCGGCGCGCTCCAGAGTCTAACGCTGCCGGTGAGCGGAAGCTGGTGGCTGGCGGGTGACCCTACAGAAGATCAGAAGGAGCGCGGGCGTAGACGGTGCGCCTGGAGCCAGGTTCTGGGGGAGCAGGACTCCCCCCGCCACGCGCCGCCGCCCTACTTCCTCGGGATTCCCGCAAGATGGGGAGGGGCGGGGGCGGAACTGGAGGCTCTGTCTCGCCCTTACGTCAGCACTCCCATCCCCCTTAGGCCAGAGGCAGGTCCCTCCTGCGGATCCTGGAACATCTGCGCCCTCAGCCCCGCCACAGGTAAGCTCCACCTGTCTTCTGATTGGCAGCTTCAGCCCGAACCCGCGCCCCCAACTGTGGGCATGGACCAGAGAGAGCACTGTTACTAGAGCAGGGTCTTAGCTCCAGGTTGCAAGATCTTACCCCAGATCCTGGGGCCCATTCGGGGGACAAGTTGTATCCATTCCCTTATTTGGTGTTGTCAGAAGACCAACTCCCCAGGGATTGTGGTATTTTTAGTTAACTAGCTGTTAGAGAATGATACATTGTAACCTGCAGCTACTTGAAGAACTTTCAAATGAAGAAATTATTTTACTGGGAGGTTTAAGAGGGTTTCATCTTAACGTGAGGAAGAACTTTCTAGTAAACCCTAAGATGAGATGAGGTAGTTTACCCATCACTGGAGGAGGTCAGGCTTAACTTAGAAAGTGACTCAGCAGACGAAATTAAACACCTTGGGTGTCCTTCATCAAGGAATGGACATAGAGAGTTTCCATTAGGAAAGAAGCCTTGAAACTATCTGTCCATTTTGTTTTCCCAAATTAAGAAAACCTTTTATTTTCTAAAGAAGCCAACAGTGGCTAAAACACTGGTTTCAATACCCAGAAAAGAACTAAGGGTAGCAAATATCCAAGTTTTAATTAGAGTGTTGACTAAGTTCATGTAACAGACCCCCAAACACATGGCTCCAAAGTTAGAAGCCTATTTTCCTCTCAAGCAAAGATTCAGAGGGACAGGAAGGGGTGGCCTGAGCCATGAAGTCATGCAGCGACTTTTTGCTCCCTCCGTCTCTGGATGGTCCTGGTCCCTGGTCAATACTCAGTCTCTAGTATCATATCTACATTCCAGCCCACCAAGAAAGAAAGAAGTGCTTCTTTAAGACCATGGTCCTGAAGTTTCACACATTCCTTTACTTATTTAGCTTAATTATGGACCTTAATTAGCTTAGTCTAGCAGCACCCTCTACCTTCAAGGGAAGCTGTGAAAGGTCGTCTCTGGTTGGCAATCATGAGCCTTGCTGAAAAGGAGAGAGTGATACCCAGCTCTGCCAGTTACCTCTAGTTTCTTGAGCTTTCCCTTCCCCACCCCCATTAGAGAAAGCTCCCTGCAGCTTAGGAATGGTCCCACTGTTGTTTGTCTACTCCACTATCCACCAGCCTTCCTCTGAATCTGCTGGGACCACACAGTCCTCTCCTGGGCAGGGCCTTTCTCACAGCTTACTCTGCTTCCCTACTTGAGACTCTGATTCCCAGTATCGGGGCAAAAACATTGATGGAACAAATTCATTTTAAAACCAAATGAGTCAGTTTCAAATGATGAACTGTAAAAGACAATGGGGGATTTTGTTTATTTTGGCAGTATTGGGGATTGAACCCAGAGCCTCATACATGCTAGGCAAAAGCACTCTGCCACTGAACTACATCCCCATTCATACCATATCCCCACCACCACACACACACACACTTTTTTTTTTTTTTTTGAGACAGGGTCTTACTGGGTTGACCAGCCTGGATTCATACTGGCCATCCTCCTGCCTCACCTCCTGAGTAGCCAGTATTAAAGGTGTGAGCCACTGCACCCAGCTAGGAGATGTTTTTGAAGCAAGCTACTTCTGCATCCCCCTCTTGGAAAGTACAAAACATAAAAGCTCCTTTCCATGAGTGCTCACTGTATTCAGGGTCCTGAACATCTGGATCGTAGAACTTGTGTTTAAGTACGTGATCACAGTCCCTACCATGGCTTTCTGTGAATATTATAGTACTTGTGCCATGTTGGGGTCTTTGGCACAGCCCTGTCCTCTAAGAACTAATCATACTAAAGGTAGATGATCTGAAGGGAAGAAACCATCTGTCTGAGGAGGAGAAGCACCACAGTGCCACATGGTCAGCAATTTTCCTCCCCTTCCCTGCCCAGCCCCTTTCTGGAATGCCATGTCATGGCCTCTCCAAGCTCTTACAGAGAGGTACAAGTGTGAATCACTGTACCTGTGAATTCCTCCCTAAGAAGATGCATATTTGTTCCACAAGTCACATTTTTATCCCCAGGGGGTTACTCCTCTGACAGCTGGGTCTCCTCAGACCCATGCTTAGCCACACGATTTCAATCTGAGCTCCATTTAAGGCATTTCCTTCCCATATTAGTTCTAAGTGTTTTCACCACCCTGAAAATCCCCAGGGCTGGCCCACTTGATGGAAATCAGCTACCTCTTTGTCTTTGCCTTCTAGAACTCAGAGTCCCCCCTGCCATGCCCCCCATTTCCTGTTATGGAAACCCAGCTGGAAAGATACTAAAACCATCCACCCAAATTCAGTGATGCTTATTTGGTGTTTCCAGGTGCTCGAAGCTCCCTGGCTCCACACCCCATCTCTGAAGACCAGCTGTGAATATATGAGCATCTGTCACCAGCCTGCTGTCAAGAGGGAGGACACTGAGTCAAATGATTACATCAATATTCCCAGCCTGACTCACCCTCCTAGCTGTACCCCTGCAGCCACACCTTGATGACAATAAGTCTTCTCTGTCTGCTAATTTCCAATGACTGCTCCATCCCCTCACAGAGCCCTGATCACCTCGCATGCCCCCATCTATCTGTGCCCTGAGCATAGCTCTACCCCACATAATCTTGCACACCTTTGTACCCCACTGTGTGCCTCGAGGAGTCTGGGTATGCATAGCATTTGTCTCAATGCCGCCTGCTTCCTTTCCAAACCATGTAACAGGCTGTGGCATTTGCAGTGTCTTTGGTCACAGGGACTTTGCTGCTCTGGCTCTAGATCACGTGGCATTAATATGGAGTGTAGGCATAGCTGCCATTTCAGAAGCCCTTCCCAAGCTTAGGCCTCACACAAATAGACAGCCTCTGGGTTGCACTTCATGAGGATGGGCCTCAGCCGTGTGAGCTAGGAAGGGCCTGGTATGATAACACTCCTAGGAAGGACTTTGCCTTGACCCAAAGGCTGGAACTTGCTAGTATGAAACTATTTATCTCCTGTCCAATTTACTTTGATGTTATAAAGTATCCTACATTCTCAGAACCAACATTGTTAGTGATAGTGATATATATATATATATACAATCCTCTTTAGTCTAAGTCTCCCTCATTTGCTATAGAAAAGTACCCTGACCCTAGCAGCTCCTGCTCTTTTAGTCACAGTCTTTGTCACCTCCTTACCCTTCTTCCACATCCTAACACTGACAGAACACTCGTTTTTAGTCTGTTCTAGCCATCCCAAGTCATTACCTCTCTCTGCTTTTAAAAATGTCCCTCATCTTTTTGCCAGTTCCAGACAACATATAGCAAAGTGGGAAGGAAAGTAGCATGGGGTTCCTGGAGGATCAGGGGCTCTGCAGTAGCTCTTCTGTTGTGGAAAAGGAGACACCTTGCCTCCTAGCAGCTCTTAAGTGTAGTCTTTCTCTTAACTTTTGGGGGGCAAGGTGACATAATTGGACTCTATCTTTGGATTGATGTCAACTACAAAGTACAGTTAGAGCTTGAGAATGACCATTCTTGCCATTAAGAAGATCTTTCCCTAATACACAACACAGTCTCCCCAGGCACTTGCCCAGAAGTAGGGAGAACAGACTACCAGATCTGGGGTGAGTTGCCCCCTTTATTAGCAAGAAATGTCATCACATATTTCACAGTACCTCCTCCAGCCACAGAGATACCATCAGTGATGTCAGCTTGACGCTGTCACTTTCTCAAGTATCAGATAAAGGAAAGAAGAAGAAAAGGAGAGGATCCAGGCAGAAGGGATGGTGGAGTAGGGTAGGGTGGGGAGGGGTAGGGAGTGCAGCAGGAAATGAAATGTTGTGTGACAATCTGCTTTGTGCCAGGCACTTTAGCCAACATGTTATCTTCCATCATTTACTTTTCAAACTAATGCTCACCCTCACCCCAATGCTGTGCCCCTGCAGATATATGACTTCCATGAGTTAAAGTTCAATATTATATCCTAGCATCCCTCATTGTTTCTCAAAAATCCAAACACAGGTAAAAAAAAATAAAATCCAGTTTATTAAATATTAATTGAGCACCTACCCACTGCCCCACACTGCAGCAAGGATCATGGGAGATAAAAAGGGAAATATGGGTCACACTATATTCTGCTGCCTTCAGGGAATTTAGCATCTTGCAAATAAATATAACTTCAGTTGAAGCACTGGCAGTAATTAAATGGAGTTGTAATCAATACAGGAATCCACTTTGTAGATTATTCACAGCATCCTGTGATTGTCGTTTGGGCTGCTGAAAGAATGAAGTCTTTGAAAGAAGCCTGGGACAACAGTAGGGTCCATGGCCAAGAGTGTGAAGTGCCCAGCGAGCCACACAGGAAGGGACACCTGTTTGAAATTACATGAAGAATGAACAAGTACACGATTCTTGTCTGGACATTCAGATCTTGTAGAATTTCTCCATCCAGGTCAGGAGAATGTCCACTTCCCCAAAAGCTTTCGTCAGAGCTGCTTCTATGTCCAACTAAGGAGAAAGGAGAGCCAGAGCTCAGCCACGTTAGCCGAGAGAATGTTTTCCTTCCAATCTGCCATGTCAGAAACAGACATGATTCCAAATCCTGGGCTGGGTCACCTGTGGAATGGTCTCTGATGATCTCTCCTGCCCATCCCTTGTCCCCACCTGAGTATTTGTCTGCTTCAGGGATGAGGATAAAGAGAGTAGTCATGGGGTAGCCACAGAGTAGTGTTGGGTAAAGGACAAGAGCACTCGGCACCCCTAACCACAAGAACCACAGAATGCAGCCTGGGGTGGGTATGGCCCACCACCTGCATCCACTGCGCAAATGAGGAAATGAGCCAGGGTGGCCTCTTTCCATCATGTATTTTGCTCTTCACCATTTATTTATAGGCTAATGTATGATCAAAATCACATTTTGGAAAAAAAAATAACTTGTGGGGAGAGGTGCTGAGAATGAAATTTGGATTATTTTGTGTGTGTGTCTAAATTTAGGAAGAGGCAATATAATTTTCCATCGTTTTTATTCATAAATGAGACCAGTTGAGCATTATGGAAAATACTGCAGATGTGTTTGGGGGTGGGTGGGGTGACTCCTCGCTTCTTTCATTACCCAGTTCAAGTACCCATAAAACTCTCTCACAGGGAAAGTCCCCAATAATGAAATCATCTGGTAGGGAAATATAATAGCATTTTAACTTGATAACAGCTGGGGAACAAAAGAACACTTCATTTGTGCCACTTATACAAAGTATATGCTAACTGATACAAATATGCCTATGTTCCTGCTAAGTCAGGTGGGATTGGGGCAAACCTGGTGGAGTCACCTATATTAAATTCCACTTTAGGTCTCTGAGGCCCCTTAGTGTGACAGGTTGAGTTATTCTGCTAGGTGAGCAAGCTCCCAGCTCCTAGCCTTACCCGTTTGAACGCTCTGTGGAATAGCAGAAACCGCTTGTGTGCACTCTCACTGACAGAAAACATCTCATTTTCCTGCTGGATAACAAGAAAAAAAATTTTTGAGCCAAGAATTAGATGATGATGATGGTGATGTCACAAAGGGTCCTGAGAGGACAGAGCTGAGCTAACCTCAGAATAGTCAATGCCCAACTCCCACCATGTGGCAGAAGCTATCTCCTTTAATTCTCCAGGGAGAAGTGTCATGCTCATTTAACAGATGATAAAACTGAAGCCAGAGAGGCTGAGCACCTTGCAAAGTGTCACCCAGTTGATCAGAAGCAGAACCTAGACCTGAACCCAGCACTCTTTTTTCATAACCCCCATAACTCCCTGTTGAGGAATATAAGCCAGGACCAGATAAGGAAAGAGAGTGTTCTCAAAACACACCATTTGCCGACCCCAAGGCCCAGCTTTGTTCTACTCACAGAGGGTTGAAGTTTTGACATGATGACAATAAAGTTGTTGGCCAGAGTAGAGAATGATTTCAGGGTCTTGAATTCAGCTCTTTTGTGGTAGTTTTTGAAAACGGTGTTCAGATAGAACTTGAGCAGGGCGTGGATAAGGTAACAGCTCTCAGCATCCTGGGGGAGGATTGAGTCACTGCAAAGCCGAGACCTCTGCCCACCCTGGAGGGACAACCCATATGCAACCCAAGGCAAGATAAGTACAGTAGGGGTAGGAGCCTTCTAGGAGACGATGAACATTTGATCTGAAGGAACTTCAGGGGCCCTAGAGAATAACACCTGTTTCACAGGAGGAACCCAGACCTCAGGAAGGAGGTGACCCACCCAAAGTCACACAGCTGTCAGTGGCAGGCACAGACGGAGGGTCTGGAACTCCTGACTCCTCATTTAGCTAATATTCCCTTTCTTTTGCACCACACAGCCTCCCTAATATGGAGAGGTCACAGACCCTGAAAGCACTTGAACTTGGACTTTGTGGTGGAGAGTTGGTGGGAAAATGACTAATAGGAAAAGAAATGAGAAAAACGAACAATTCTTCAACAGCAATTGCACTACAACCCCCTCAGCTCTTGAAGCTCCGCACCTCTTAGGGATCAGGGATCAGTACATTTGTACTCACTCACTGAATTGATGGGTAATGAGAAGACAGAAATAGGTAAGAGAAAAGCATATTAGTGGAAAAGAGGGTTCAGCTCAATAGATGCCCATTGTTTATATAAGCAAAAGTGAAATAGAGACTGGTGACAACTCTCTGGCTCAGTGGAGAAAGATGTTTACAAGTCTCAACCACCACAGAGTGATTCATCTGCACGCTGCCCTGGCTCATGGCCAGATCTACCCTGTATAGGGTCAGCCCAGGGTAGATTGGGAAGGACTCCATCAGCCCCACAAAAGGAGGTATTGTCCTTGCCCACCATCTGATTACCGAGACATTCTGCAGAACCTCCTGGCGCAGCAGCCGGACGCTGGTGTTGTTATCCTGAGCTTGCTTGGGGAACAGAAAGAAAAGATGTCTCTAGGTTAGGGGTCAGCGAGGAAGCCAACCCCGCAAGTATGAGCTGCTTCCCCGGACCCCTAAATCCAACCAGTCTATGAGGTCCCAGAGACCAGAGGGACCAAAGGAGGACCCAGGAGGGGTGGTGCTGAGCTAACCCCTGGGGAGGGGGGACAAGTCTTATGTATAGAACATCACTAAGCATGTCCCCTCACTCCCACACAGGCATATGGAATCTCAGGTCTGAACACAGACTTGCTGAAGGACTTGTTTGATTCTTTTGGTCATTTGAGACAAGAGGAAATAAGTCAGTTTGGTTTGCCTCTGTATTTTGCAGGGTAAGGAGGAGACATGGGGGAGGAGGGGCTGCACCTGGACCTCCCTCTGCAGCCCAGCCATTCATTTCAGATCTTGAACTAGAACCAGAGCCCACCATTCAGGATGAAGCCTGACAAATCAGCATATTTCCTTCCCTTGAGCTCTGTTTATTTTACTAGAGGCTGACCACATCTTTCTGAGCCTCAGTTTTCTCATGGTACCAAGGGGCTTATAGTGCCTCCTGACCTCCTTGAGTTCTTATGTAGAAAACTGATGAGAACCTGTGAAGGTCTTCATAATTATCCCCATGGCTGGGTCCAGAGCATCTTTGCACTCACCACAGTTTCCTGGATGGTCCAGAAGGCCTCCCTCAGTTGCTGGAGATTGACCCCTTCTGCTCGGCAGGGCCCAAATTGGAATTCTTGGCTCTGGAGCCCTGGTACCTGGCTCCAGACAAACAGGATCAGACTCAGGCAAGGAAGGGTGACCATCTGCAACCAAGAGCTCATCTGCAGCAAAGAAAGAGCAGACAGATCCTGCTGAAAGAAAGGGGGCCTTCTCCTGAGGCATGACCTCTGATCGGGAGGGATACACCCCAGTATAATGCTCTGTGAGTCTGTCTAGGCCAACCTCAGGAGCATACAGATGGGGCACCTGAGTGTGCCATGGTCTGAATGTCCCAAGAAAAACTCATATTGAAAAAAAAAAAACTCAACATGAGGTATGAAGAAATGGGGCCAGGTGAGACCTTTAAGAGGTGATTAGATCATGAGGATTCAGCCCTCCATGAGTTAATCCATTCATGAATTAATGAGTTAATGGATCATCTAAAAGCAAGTCTGTTATAAAAGCCAAGTTGCCCACTGCTTGGGATGCTGCATAGAGTCCCCACCAAAAGAAGACCCTTACTAGATATGGCTGCCGATTCTTGAATTTCCTAGCCTTCAGAACTGTGAGCCAAATATACTTTTTTTCTTACAAATTTTCCAATCTCAGATATTCTCCATTAGAGAAATAGAAATAGGCTAAAACAGATGGGTTCCCAAGCTTGAATACTACAGACGTGGGGGGCTTATTGGGGTGCACTGGGGTGGGGCTAAAGCTTCCGGCTCCTCAATTTCATACACGCTGGTCTTGCCGTCTCTCCACCTGCCCTCCTCCACTCCACATTTCCATCTCCACATCCCTGTACCCACTTCCTTCTGCATTACAGCCATGCCGGGCCTCCAGCCTGCTAATTAGAATTTGACCATCACCACTACCACACCCCCACACACAAAAAAAGTAAGAACATGCCAAAGAACATGTCTAGCGAGCCCAAACTCAGGAAAGTGTTGCTTCCATATTTACTTATCTGAGATTTGCCCAGGCACGCTAAGACAGGTCTCCCTCCCTCCTCCCAGGAGGTGACTACCTCTGATACCTCATCACACTCCTGGCCCAAAGGGAGGGGGCAGAAAGTACAACCAGGTCACTCTACCATCTCAGCTGACCAACTCACTCTTTTTTGTTTGTTTGTTTTAGGAGTACTAGGGATTGAATCCAGGGGCACTTAACCACTGAGCCACTTCCCCAGCCCTTTTTTTAAAAAAAAATTTTATTGGCACGTTATAGTTATACATAATGGTGGTATTTGTTATAATATATTCATATGCACACCCAATAAAACATAAGTAAAACAGTAATTTGATCAGTTTCATGCCCCAGTACCTCCCCTCCTTCCCCCTGATTTTCTTTCTCTATTCCATTGGTCCCAGCCCTTTTTAATATTTTATTTAGAAACAGGATCTCGCTGAGTTGCTTAGAGCCTCACTAAGTTGCTAAGGCTGGCTTTAAACTTGCGATCCTCCTGTCTCAGCCTCCAGAGCCGCTAGAACTAACAGGCGTGTGCCACCACACCCGGCAACCAACCCACTCACTCCAGACTCTTAAGAACTGGCTTTGCAAGTAACTGAACAAGAGAACGGAATCAGAGTTCCAGATGACTCACCTTTCAAACTCCTCTGAAGTGCCAACTGGAGAAGTCTGTGTGAAGGGCTCCCCAGCAAAGGAACTCGGCACCCTGATCTACTTATAACTGTATGCAGAGAATTTCTTTCTAGTGCTTTCTTTGCCCTTTGTTTTTCTTCTTTTCTTCTTTCCTCCCTCTCCATCTCCCACACTCTTTATTTCCTACTTCTTTCCAACACCATTGAAGAACCTTTCCTGTTCCAGGCCCTGTTCTCACACCTAAAGAAAGAGCCTCCCACCCCCAGACTGGGAAGCCGGAGAACCCTGCCTTTGGAATGATCACCAACACCTGGGAAAGGGAATAGGTGTCCAGGGCCAATGTTCACTGTCCTCTGTCATGTGGGTCTGTGTTTCAGCATCTCCTTCAAAGTCTTTCCATTCCCTTCTTTCAAACTCTACAGGTTTTGTGGCCTCTCTTGAAAATTCATCTCTGGGTCTCATAATCCTCCTGGCCTTCCTTCCGCACCAACTGAATTCTTTGTGATGTTGAATTAGAGAAACATCTCCTCAACCCATCACATCTTGTCCTTAAGAAACACTCAAATGGACTTCTGCCATCCCCCCATGACTGCCAGCCCCAGGTAAAGCAGTAGCCCCATGCTTCAGAACAAAGATGCCAGAATCCCCCATTACTCACCTCAGGCTCCGTAAGTGACACTCCAGGGCTGGCTGTTTGGAGGGAGCTGGTCTGGTTTTATAGACAAGTAAGCTAAGCCACACTTCCTCACCATGCACCAAGTGACTGGACCCTTCCTGTATATAAGGGGGCTGGGGAGGGGAGGGACAGATGAGGAAAAGGAGGTGGGGAGAGGATTATTTGTCATGGAATACTTAATTGTCTAGTCACCCTTCACTTTAAGATAATGAAGCAACACAGAAGGCGGTCCCTGAGGTGAGATGAGACCTGGGTCTGAATTCAGGCTCTCCCACTGTCTCTGTGATCAAAGACAAGTGTCCTTGCTTCTCTGAGCTGCAGTTTCTACATTTATAAAACTTAAAAAAAAAAAGAAAAAGAAAAAAAAATCTGTCCTACTTCTCCAAGAAGGCAGGTAAAAGGAGAAAAGACAGTTACAGAGAGGTGCTTTTAAAATTCTGTACACAGAGCATACCAGTCTTATGATGTCAGAATAATTCAATGATTATGCTTAATTCATGATGGGTCAGTAGCCCAGAGGCTAAGGCTAGCCCCTAAGTGCCTCCCCTTCAGTCCCTTGGGGCCAGGAACTTTTAGAAGTGTTTTCTGACATGCACTACTCACAGTCCCTAGGGTTAAAGTCATGCAACCCAAACATATTTCTCCTTAGATTCTAGAAACTAGGAAAAATAAGAAAGTGTCTACATAGACCGGCCTGAAAAGCTGGGGGCCCTAGTATCCTGGTAAGTTGCCCTGGCCTGTGCAGTGCTGACTGGGCTCACCCAGGGGATGCAGGCAGTGTCGAATATCGAATATCAAGCCCAGCAGAGGCCATCAAAAGACCTGACCACAGCTCCAGCTAATGAGGCCCTTTGGCTTCAGTTTCCCTGCCTGTGGAATGAGGGCATCAACTGGAGCAGCATTTTCCAAAATGTAGTCCATAGAACCTCGTCTTGATGAATGCTTGCCTTGTAGAATACACCATGAAACAAGATAATGCATAGTCGGAGCAACCAGAGAAGCCCAGTGTGTACTTGTCCCTCTTGGAAACAGATGATGTGCCTAAGAGTGGTAAATATTTTGAGGAGGCCAGTGGAATGTGGGGGCTGTGACCAGCCTTGTTTCACCCCTTCACCTCAGAATAGATTTTACCTTTATAAATGACTGGAAAAAATAAATCAAGGAAAGGAACAATATTTTGTGACACATGAAAAAATACATGAAATTCAGATTTCAGTCCCACCAATAAAGTTTTATTGGGACATAGCCACACCCAATTATTCACTTACATTGGCTACTCTTGTGCTACCAGTAACAAAATGAGCAGCTATGGTTGAAAGCACATGGACCTCAGAGCCTGGGGCACTCACTCTCTGGCTCTTTACAAAAGGCATTGAAGACTCCAATAGTTTAAGACTTCCTAGACAGTTGTTTATATGGAAATTGTCTGGTTTTCACTGTTTGATTAAAAAAAAAAAACAAAAACTGTAAGCCTAGGATAGACCGACAAATAACTATGATATTTTTAAACAATTAAGTTCCATTTTAATTTTTATTTTGCTACCTAACAGGAAACGCTATGGTCAACTTACGAAATAACCTTAATTACACCATATTTACAGGTTATTGCACTTTACTGGGAAATCTTAAGAAAAAAAATTGAGCTAAAGTTTAACAAAATCCTTTACTGTATAATTTAAAAAAATAAAACAAGACTATACTTAAAAAAAAAAAAAGGCATTGCTACACCTGTTCTACATATGAATGTTCTCAGAGTTCCCTTAATCTGGGTCCAAGCAGAAATGGAGTGGGAATGATAAGAGAAGGCTAGCAGTCCCCAGGTAGATGGAGAAGAAAGAACTGTACATGCTCCGTGTGTGGGGGGGGCGGNGGGGGGGGGGGGGGGGGGGGGGGGGGGGGGGGGGGGGGGGGGGGGGGGGGGGGGTGCTCCCCTCCCCCATTGGCAGACGTGCTGTTGTTTGTTTTCTTAAGCGACAAAACATGCGCAATCCCCAGCCAGCACCCAATTGGCCATCACTGTCACCAGCTGAGTCCTCCTCCATCTTGCCCTAGGCAGGGACTCTTCACACTTTCCCTTGCTTCAGGATCTAGAGCATTCCTAAACACCCCTGCCTCCTGTGAAAAGAATGACAAGACAGTGATGAAGCAGATCCGAAGATGAAGACGAAGACGGGTGAGAGTGTGGAGCAATGATGGGAGGAGACAGGAAGCAGAAAGGGAAAAGGAGCCATGGGTCAGCACCCAGCTGACAGGTGGATGGGCAGGCAAGATGAGCTGGTTCCAGGGCAGGCAGGCTGGAACAGGGTCACATGGCAGTGGTATGGCTCAGCAAGCTCCAGGATATCCACCTGGGCTCAGAAGCAGCACACTCTAAGGAAGGGAGAATGTAACATGGATATTCCAAGCCAACCCAGGTCTGCGCCTCAGCCTCCAGGAGCCTGTCACAGCACCACTCCGAGAGGGGAAGCAATAAGAAAGCTCAGGGACCTTAGCCAACATCCACTGAGACCACTGGCTTTGGAGGCAGGCAGACCTGACTTGGGTTCCAAGATGTGAACTTCCGCTTTCTCACTTGTAAAATAGAGTCCTCACAGGGCTACAGGGACACATATAACTTTGCTCTCAGAGTGATCCATGAGCCAGTGGCAACAACAATGCATAGGAGCCTGTTAGAAATGCAGAATTTCAAATCCTTCCCAAAATTACTGAATCAGAATGTGCATTTTCAGAGACTCTCAGGGTGATTCTCATGTCCATTGAATTTTGAGAAGCATCTGTGTAAAATACATGAAGGACTTGACCCTGTGTCTTTCACACAGTAAATGCTCCAAGGGAAGGGGAAAAGGACTAGAGGAGGGGCTCTGTATGATGATTTGGTCCCCAGGGAATAGTGGCCAACATCTGGAGACATCCTTAATTGTCTTAACTGGGGGGAGTTACAACATCTAGCAGAATGGCCAGGGTTACTGCTAAGTATCCTGAGTGCACAGGCTAGCCCCTCACCACGAAGAGTTACATGGCCCAAGATGTCAGTAGTGCTGAGGTTAAGAAACCTTGGGCTAGCCCAGCACGGTGGCTTACGCCTGTAATCCCAGTGGCTCAAGGCTGAGGCCAGAGGATCTAGAGTTCAAAGCCCGCCTTAGCAAAAGCAAGGTACTAAGCAACTTGGTGAGACCCTGTCTCTAAAAAAAAAAAAAATACAAAATAGTGCTAGGGATGTGGCTCAGTGTTCAAGTGCCCCTGAATTCAATCCCTTGTCCCCTCCCTCCCCCCAAATAAAAGAAACCCTGGGCTAGAGGGAAGAGAAGAAAGAGGTGGCTGTAGGGGCAAGAGCTGGAAGAGAAACAGAGAAAGATAAGAAGGTGAACCTTAGTGGAGGGGGAGGTAGTGCCCAGAGCACCAGCGGCAATAAATGAGTAGGGCCTGGTCCATTGCCTCTGTCTTGAACCAAGCCTAGTCCTGAGGTTCTTCTACTCCCAGTGAAAGGATGGAACTTGGGGACTTACCTTTACAAAAATACTGGGTGAAAGAAAAGTGCACCTGAGGGTGAAGTGATCTTGACCTTCATGACAAGGCCAGGTTTAGAAAAAAAAATCTCTTCATGATACTTAGGTGTTTTGCTCTGATACTCTAATGCCACCTCTGACCTTTATATCTCTCTGCCAAACCTGAATTTTACCTTCAGAAAATAAATCTACTTGGGCATCCCAGCCCCCTCCAAATTCCTCTGAACCTACATAGAGAGAAAGGGACTGAACCACTGTGGAGGGAAGTCCCGTCTCCAATTCTGGGTGAGACCATAGAGAACTCACTCGTAAGCCTAAGTCTCGCCTCTTTCTGATTGATAGAAATGCCCTATAGGAGGGAAGTACAGAGCATAATAGTCTGAAAGCCAAAAGATAGGAGAAAGTGATATCATCATTTTTCTTCCAGTGAATTGAGTTTATTTTTCATTATAAACCGGATTTTAATCCCTCCCTTTGGCTTGGAAGCCCATGTGGCAATGAATGTGTGATGTTTGGTTAGCCCTTTTCCCTGTCTTGGTTATAGATGTTCAAGGAACAGGAATGGGGTTTGGGGGATGTCCCCAGGTGGACTCCCTGATGCTGTCACTTTGCATTGCACCTTACCCTGTGTCATTGGAGGGTACATGATTTATTCTTACAGGCATGTCAAAGGATAGGAGAAAATACAAACATAAATGATTCTCCACTGGTGCAGCCTGCTTAGACATTCAAAACCCTTCCAAGTGGGTTTTCTCATTTGCATTCTTGCCTCCTTTGTGGATTAGCAAGCTGAGGGTCAGGAAGGTCATGTGACTCTCCCTGGCTTATAGAAATGAACAACAGAACTGGGACTAGAGTGCAGGTCTTCTGACATTCAGCCCTTCTGGCTTTTTTATTATTTCCCTGAAACACACTTCAGGTCAGTCAGTTTCTCATTCTTTTCTACATTCACTTATTCATCAAGTGCACATTCTCTAAGCACTACTGAGTGTCAGAAAATGCTATCAAAAACAAAACAAAACAAAAAACCCACAACCTGAATTACTGTGGTAACAGTTATATAATATTTAAAAAAGGAAAATCCATTGGGGCAGAAAATAGACTATTTCCCCAAGCCTGGGAGTTAGGGGCAGGATGAGTGGGAGGAATAGGAGTGGCCGTGAAGGAGTATGGGGTTTCTTTGGGGGTGATGAAAATGTTCTAGTATGTAAAATTAGAGTGTGGGAATGGCTACACAACTCTCAATATACAGTAAACCATTGAATTATACACTTTAGCGGATGATCTCTGGCATGATGTCACCTCCAAGGTTGATTTTTCTAAAGGACAGTTTAAAAAGAAAGTGAGGAAGGAAGGAGGGGCTTCAGTGGAAATGAGATGAATCTCATTCTCAAGTATTAATCAGGATCAATACTCTTAATAGAGCACCCTCTTTTCCTCCTATCCAAACCCTTTCTTTGCACTTACAAGAAACTCTTTTCATTCCCGGGCAGCATTGGTTTCTCCTATGCGCCTGTGGACTACTGCTAGTCCTTTTGGGATGACATCAATGTCATTCTTCCCTAAGCCCTGGTTGTCTTCATTACCAGGCTATGAATCACTGAGCGCCAGGCCTGAGTCTTATCCATCTCAGAATTCCCCTCAGAACCTGGCAGATGGCAGGAGCTTTGCATTTAATAAATAAGTGAATTTCATATGATGGGTGTGATATCTCCTCCTCCTGCCCTGCACATAGCCCTTCTAACCCTCCTGATCTCTGATAATATCTTCTCATGCTAGTGAGATCATTGAAGACTGAGGGCTCCTGAGTAGCTTTGGGGTGAGGCTGCTTGCCAGAGGAACTAACCGTGTGATTGGAGGATTGGCACAATCAGCCCTGTATCCACCCCTCCATACCCCGTCTCCCAGGAAGGGGAGAGAGGCTGAAGGTTGAGTTGCTCACCAAGGACCAGTGGTTAAATTAATTACAACTGTGTCAGGAAAACTCTAAAGGACAGGGTTCAGAGAGGTTCCCAGTGGTAAACACATGGAGGGGTTGAGGGATATGGAGATTCCATGTCCCCTCCCACATGCCTTATCCTATGCCCCTCTTCCTTCTGGCTGCTACTGGTAATCCAATAGGAAAATTGTTTTCCTGAGTTCTATCACCCATTTCAGAGAAGGATGAACCAGGAGAGCCCATGGTGAGGATCTCCAATTTTTAAGTATGTAGTCAGAAGCTCATTGATTACCTAAACTGCCAATTGCTATCTCAAGTAAGGGCCGTCTTGTAGGACTCAGGCCTTAACCTGTGATATGATACTAGCTCCAGATGGACAGGGTCAGAATGGAATTGAAATGTAGGACAACCAGTTAATGTCCACTGAGAATTAAAGAATTGGTTGGGGTGTGCCGCCCACAACCAGCACAGGCAGCTGAACTGAAGATTGCTCGTGTGGATTTGCAGAGACACCAAATAAAACACGGGTACAATTTACCTTTACACAAGCTTCAGGGTGTCTTCTCCACTCTCGGCCTCAGGCTCCCCAAAAGGGAGAGCAAGAGAAAGTCATGAGAGGGCTGGAGAGAGAGAGAGAGAGAGAGAGAGATCAGAAGTGAGCTTTTATGGGTGTGTGTGTGTGTGGGGGGGGTGTGTCTCTTGTTCTTAGAAAGTTCTATCCAAAAAAGGGCAGAAGGGGCAGGGCTACAAGGGACAGATGAGTGTAACTCAACCCTGAGGGCACGTTCCACAAAGAAGACCTCTTACTATCTGAGCTAGACCCCACCCAAGCCAGAGCAAATGCAATGGTTGGTCAGAATCTGAGGCATTAGGACTGGAAGAGTGTGGTCATTCATTGTGGCTTCCCACAGTGGTGGGAGGAAAAAAATCTCCACGTGTGTTGACCATAAATACTGGTGTGAGCGGAGTAGTAAAAGTACTGCTACATAATTTCACTAGTCTCCAAATATTAACTGTTATTATGTGCAGGTCAACCAGCATCCCACACTATTTGTTACGAAGTCTTTCTCAGGCATTCCTCCCCTTTGCTCAGGCAAGAGCCATAGGCTGTGAGACATGGCCTGTATCCTGTGACATTATTAAACACCTGGACCCAACCTTGCATGTGCCCTCAGTATAACAGAAAAATATTCAGGAAATGTCATGGCCACACATCTAGAATCCCAGGGAAACAGAATCTGTGATCAGGCCAGCGTGGGAGAGTCCTGGGTCTGTGAATGAGAACATCCTAGTGCTGCCAGCCTGAGCTAGTCACATCCATTCGCTGCGCCACCTGCCTCATTCTGTTTATGGTGGAAAGGGGCCCCTCCATCATGTATCTTATAGAATATCCTCCAGTCTCACCCCCTTTAAAACCCTTCTCCCTCATTTAGGAGACTCTAAATGCACTACCCTGATCAAAGTATTCCTCAACCCCCAAATCACCTTCTGCTTCTGGTAAGGAAAGTTCTCTCCTCTGGCCCATTGCTTCTTTTCTCCTTTTATAAAAGTCTCACTTAGGACCTGGCACAGAACCTTCTACCCACCAAGTGTCCATCAGTGTGATTATTCACAAATCAGCTCTTAATTTCAAAACCAGGTAAATGGAATATACTTAAGGAAGACAATTAAATTGCTTTTTACTGTTGTGTGATCCTCAACTGGTTATTTCTGGGTATAAATGACCACATAATAGGATGCTATTCCACCACTACAAATTATTCATATCTATACTCAGGAGATAGAAGCTAGAGGGTTACAAGTTTCGGGCCAGTCAGCAATTTAGCAAGACCCTGTCTCAAAATCAAAAAAAAAAAAATTATAAGACTGGGGATATAGCACCACAGTAAAGTGCCCCTGGGTTCAATCTCCGTGCCAAAAAAAAAATTAATAAAATTGTATAAAAGGGCTGGGGAATGTAGTTTACTGCCCTATCCAAAGTTCCTCCCATTCCTCCCATGCCCCCACCCCTCTTATCAGAAAAAACATTCGGCCTTTGATTTTGGGGGAATGGGCTTACTTCACTTAGCAAGATACTCTCCCATTCCATCCATTTACCTGCAAATGCCATGATTTTATTCTCTTTTAATGCTGAGTAATATTCCATTGTGTATATATGCCACAGTTTCTTTATCCATTCATCTATTTAAAGGCATCTAGTTTGGTTCCACAATTTAGCTATGTGAATTGTGCTGCTATAAACATTAATGTGGCTGTGTCACTATAGTATGCTGTTTTTAAGTCCTTTGTGTATAAACCGTGCAATAGGATAGCTGGGTCAAATGGTGGTTCCATTCCAAGTTTTCTAAGGAATCTTCATACTGCTCTCCAGATTGGTTGCACCAATTTGCCATCCCACCAGCAATGTATGAGTGTGCTTTCCCCCCCACATCCTCGCCAACACTTATTGTTGCTTGTATTCTTTTTTTTTATTATTAGTTGTTCAAGACAATACAATGATCTTGACATATCATTCATTTGATTCAAATAGGGTATGAAATCTCATTTTTCCATGTGTACATATTGCAGGATCACATTGGTTATACATCCATGTGTATACATACAGCAATCCCAGTGTCAGTTGTATTCTGCTGCCCTCCCTATACCCCTGCTATTCTGACTGGAGTGAGATGAAACCTTAGAGTAGTTTTGGTTTGCATTTCTCTAATTGCTATAGATGTTGAACATTTTTTCATATATTTGTTGATTGATCATATCATCTTCAGTTCCTAGGCCCATTTATTCATATTGGGTTATTTATTTATTTATTTTCTTTGGTGTTAAGTTTTTTGAATTCTTTATATATCCAGGAGATTAGTGCTGTATCTGATATGTGTGTGGTAAAAATTTGCTCCCATTCTGAAGGCTCTCTCTTCACCTCACTGATTGTTTCTTTTGCTGAGAAGAAGCTTTTCAGTTTGAATCCATCCAATTTATTCATTCTTGATTTTATTTCTTGTGCTTTAGGAGTCTTGTTAAGGAAGTCAGGGCCTAATTCAACATCATGAAGATTTGGGCCTACTTTTTCTTCTATTAGGTTCAGGGTCTCTGGTCTAATGCTTAGGTCCTTGGTCCACTTTGAGTTGTGTTTTGTGCATGGTGAGAGATAGGGGCTTAATTTCATTTTGCTGCATATGGATTTCCAGTTTTCCCAGCACCATTTGTTGAAGAGGCTATCTTTTCTCCAATATATGTTTTTGGAGCCTTTGTCTAGTGTAAGATAACTGTGTTTATATGGGTTTGTCTCTGTGTCCTCTTCTGAACCATTAGTCTACAACTCTATTTTGGTGCCAACACCATGCCATTTTTGTTTCTACTGCTCTGTAGTATAGTTTAAGGTCTGGTTCTAGTGATGCTACCTGCTTTACTCTTCTTGCTGAGGATTGCTTTGACTATTCTGGGTCTCTTATTTTTCCAGATGAATTTCATGATTGCTTTTTCTATTTCTATGAGGAATGTCAATGGGATTTTGATTGAATTGCATTATATCTATATAATGCTTTTGGTAGTATGGTCATTTTGACAATATTAATTTTGCCTATACAGGAACAATGGAGATCTTTCCATCTTCTAAGGTCTTCTTTAATTTCTTTCTTTAGCATTCTGTAGTTTTCATTGTAGAAGTCTTTCACCTCTTTCATTAAGTTGATTCCCAATTTTTTTTGAGGCTATTGTAAATGGGGTAGTTTTCCTAATTTCTCTTTCAGAGGATTTATCACTGATGTACAGAAACGAGTTTGATTTGGGGGTGTTGATTTTATATCCTGCTACTTTACTGAATTCATTTATTAGTTCTAGAAGTTTTCTGGTGGAATTTTTCGAATCCTCTAAATATAGAATCAGGCCATCAGCAAATAGTGATAGTTTTAGTTCTTCTTTTCCTATCCATATTCCTTTAATTTCCTTTCATCTGTCTAATTGCTCTGGCTAGTGTTTCAATGACTATGTTAAATAGAAGTGGTAAAAGAGGGCATCCCTGTATTGTTGCAATTTTTAGAGGGAATGCTTTCAATTTTTTTCCATTTAGAATGATGTTGGTCTTGGGCTTAGTATAGATAGCTTTTATGATGTTAAGATATGTTCCTAATATCCCTAGTTTTTCTAGTGTTCTGAACATGAAGGTGTGCTGTATTTCGTCACATGCTTTTTCTGCATCTATTGAGATGATCATATGATTTTTATCTTTTAGTCTATTGATGTGATGAATTACATTTATTGATTTCTATATGTTGAACCAACCTTGCATTCCTGGGATGAACCATACTTGATCATGGTGCACTATCTTTTTGATATGTTTTTGTATTTGATTTACTTTAAAAATTGTGCTCTATGTGTAATATGAATTGAATTGCATTCTGCTGTCATATATAACAAATTAGAATAAATTAATAATTCTAAAAAAATCATGAAAATGAACAGAGGATGGTTTCCCCTGTATAGTATTCCTTTTCTTGAAAGTCACCATCCCTCTTTTCAGACCTGAGAGGAACACTCAAGAGAGTGAATTTAGTTGCTTTATCCTGATTGAGTAAATTCTGATTTCCCACAATAAAATAATAATAATAATAATTTAGACTAGCATTGCTTGAATATCCATGCTTCCATAGCCTGTGTTTTCAAAATGAGAAATGAAAAATCTCCCACTTCCATGGGCTCGTCTGCTCACATAAACATAGCAGGTTCTTGAAGATTCTCTCTCCTTAGAGTGTTTTGAGAATTTCCAAAGGGGCATTTCTCTTAAGCCCATGAACCAATCTGTGCTGTCAGGGTGGCTGAGCCAGCTATTGCAAGCTCCAGCTGCAGACCAGATGATGGTGAGGATGGGACTCTACTCAGCAGCTTCTCAGAGCCCATTTACTCCTGCCAGAGAATGTTACAAGGTCACATTCACTCCTAAAAGGGTGTTTTGGCCCAGAGTGTAACAGAGTTCAGTGAAACAGCTTTCTCAGTTCACGTTCAGATCTCCCCTTGGCAGTGGGATGCCTGTATACCCCCACCCAAGAGTGGTAGTTTTGAGGAACTTCTGATAGTGTGGGACTGGAATTCATCAACATTAGTAATGTTGGTTACTGTTACTGAGCCCATCCCACAAGGTGATGATTCCTCAAGGTGAATCATCTTTAATGAGGAGGGAGTTGCCATTAACCCTCTTGCAATCTGGTCCCCATATGGTCTCCTCTATCAGCCATGTCTGAATATCTGAACTCCAGATGTGAACAGAGTTGAAGCCTCTTCCCCAGAAACTTCCTCAGCCCCACTGTAACTCAATGGAGGCAAATGGACACTTGTAGGGACAAGTGTCCCCTAGCTCTGTCAGCTAGGTTTCTCAGTGGGAGACGGGGGAGACTGGAAGAAGAATCTCAGCTCTAGTCCAGTAAACCAACCAGTTGCATAATGCTTTTCAAAGTACATCTCCAATTTGATATTCACCCAAACCCTGTGAGATAAATAGAGCAGATATCATTATCTCTGTTTTATGGATTAGAAAGTCAAAGCAAAGTTTAGTGACTTGCCCAAACTCATAACACAAGAAAAAAAAAATAACTATCTGGAATTGGTACTGGGACTCCAACTCCGAGTCTAGACATAGGGGAGGCAGAACAGCGCTCCTGAAACATGCAGACCGTGGAGTCACACTCTGTATTTGGATTCCCAGCCCTGTAACTCCTAGCTGTGTGGCCATCTGTAAGTCCCTTCATTCCCAGGCTTTGGCTTCCTTATCTATAAAGTGACAATAACAGCATCTCCCTCCTAAGTATCTGTGAGATAAACAAGAATATACATGTGAAGCACATAGAAGAGAGCCTGGCACATTAGCAAGCATGAGAAAGGGAGAGCCAGGATTAGGACCAAACTTATCCTGTCTCCTGTCCAGTGCACATCACACTCAATGTCTTTCACCAACAGGGAGATCAGAGGGTGAATGGCTATAAACAAACTTTTTACCCATTGCCTATATGATTTTTCAGTGGACAAATACCTGATTAAGAAAGTGTTCCCTACTGTACTCCAGATTGGAACAATAAAATATACCGTAGTTAATCCCAGTTCTTATCAGTCTGCATAGGGAGCCTGCAAAGCTGCTTTAAGATAATAATACTCTTTAGGCTGGGGATATAGCTCAGTTAGTAGAGTGCTTGCCTCGCTTGCACAAGGCCTTGGGTTCAATCCCCAGCACCACACACACACACACACACACACACACACACACACTAGTCTGAGAATATGATATGAAAACTTCAGGACCAGAATTCATTGAACAAACTCTTTTTTGACTGAATGGTAATGAAAATACGTGAGAACTGAATTGTCCTAATGAGCCAAATCACTCTGTCTTAAAATCATGGCACCTTAAATAACTGTTTCATACTTTCCCCTGATATTTACTGTTTTCATTCCATCTTTATTTTTAAATAATGACTTTATAGAGATTTAATTTGCATAACCTAAATTCACCCTTTCAGAGTATACAATTCAGTGGTTTGTTTATATTCAGAGTTGTGCAACCAGCACCATATAATTTCAGAATATTTTCATCACTTGGAAAAGAAACCTCATACCATTGGCCATCTCTCCCCACTCCTCCTGCTTATTCCCTGGAAACCATTGAGTTGCTTTCTGTCCTCATGGATCTGCTATTCTGAAAGCTTCATCGTTCACCTATGGAGCTTCTTGTGATAGGTTTCTTTCTCTCAGCTTAATGTTTTTAAGGTGCATTCCATGTTAGAGCATGTTATCAGGACTTAATTATCTTTTTGTTGCTGAGTAATCTGTTGCATGCATATATCACATTTGGCTTATCCATCCATCAATTGAAGGATATTTGCACTCTTTCTACTTCTTAGCTGTTATGAATAATTCTACTATGAAGATCTATGTGCAAGTTTTAGAGTGAATCTGTCTTCACTTCTCTTTCAAGATGCCTCTATGTTTAACATGTTTTATTTAAACTATGGGAAGTGTTACATATTTATTGAACAATGAGGTTGGGTTTTTTGGTTGTTGTTGTTTTTGTTTGGGTACCAGGTAATGAACCTAGGGGCACTTAACCTCTGAGCCACATCCCCAGCCCTTTTTATATTTTTTATTTTAAAACAGGTCTCATGAAGTTGCTGAGGCTGACTTTGAACTTGGCAATCATATTGTCAGCCTCCTGTCGGTCCGGCATGAACAATGAAAAACTGTCAATTAGCACTTGGATGGTAAAGATATTTCTATTTATTTTTATGTTTAACATTCTGTGGAACTGCCAACCTATTTCCCTAAGTCTCTTCACCATTTTAGAACCTCACCACAATGTTTAAGAGTTCCAGCTTTTCCACATCTTCACAAATACTTATATTTCCTACCTTTTTATGTTTTAGCCATCTTAATGGGTCTGTAGTGTTGTTTTAATTTGAAATTTTTTTTAATCTTCTTGGTGCTGGGGATTGAACTCAGGGCCCAGCTCATGCTAAGCATGCACTGTACCACTGAGCTGCATCCCAGGTGATTTGGATTTTCCTCAAGGACTAATGATTTTTTTCTTCTTTTCATGTGCTTAATAAATACTCATGTTGCTTTTGGTGAAATGTTTATTCAGTCTGGGTTGTCTTCTTATATTGAGTTTTTGTCATTATTGTTGATGTTGTTTTGTTTTGTGAGTCAGAGTCTCTACGTTGCCCTGGGTACAAGTGATCCTCCTGCCTTACCCTCTGAGTAGCTGGGACTTTAGGCGCTTGCCACTCTGCCTGGCTTTTATGTTGAGTTTTCATAGTTGTTTATATATTCTGGATAGCAAGTTCCTTATTTGACAAAATTTGGAATATTTTCTCCCATTCTATAAGTTGTCTGTCCACTCTATTACTGGTGCCTTTGAATCATGATGAAGTTCAGTTTATGTATTTTTTATGTCACTTATGTTTTTGATTTCTTGTCTAAGAATACCTTGCCTAATTCAAGGTCATGAACATGTACCCTTCTATAAATTTTATTGTTTCAGCTCTTACACTTAGGTCATTTGATCGACTTTGGAGTTGATTTTTGTGTAAGATATGAATAGGTGTTCTGCTTCCTTCATTTGCTTATATCCAATTGTTATAGTTTAGGTGTGAGGTGTCCTCCAAAAGCTCATGTGTAAGAAAATGCAGGAAAGTTTAGAGGTGAAATAATTGGGCTATGAGAGCCTAAACCTAATCAGAACATTAATCTGATAATATGGATTAACTGGGTGGTAACTGTAGGCAGATAGGGAGTGGCTGGAGGAGGTAGGTCACTTAGAGGTATGACTTTGAGGTATATATTTTGGCCCTGGTAAGCGGGACTCTCTCTGCTTCCTGATTGCCACGTCCTGAGCTGCTTCTCTCCTTCACACCCTTCCTCGAGGATATTCTGCTATCACCCCCACTGAATTGTCAGATCACTCTTACTGAAAATCAAATGTCCAAAATTTGAGGATTTATTTCTGCACTATTTCGTTGAGCTGTATATCTAGACTTATTATAGCACTACACTATCTTAATTGCTGTAGTACTGGAATTTCCTTAATGAATAATGATTTGCGCATCAGAGCCCCTGTAGTCCAGCTACTCAGAAGGTAAGGCAGGAGGATCAGTTGAGCCCAGGAGATGGAGGCCAGCAGGGCCACCTAGACCCTGACTCAACAAAACAAAACAACATCAACAATAATGACAAAAACTCAGCTTTGTAGTAAATTTGAAACTGTAAAGCCTAAGCCCTCCAACTTTGTTTATCCTTTCGAATGTTATTTTGGTTAGTCTGGTCTCTTGAGTTTCCATGTGAATTTAGGATTGTGTGATGGTTAATATCATGTATCAACGTGACTGGGCCCCAGGGCACACAGAAATTAGTTTAAAATTATTCTGGGTGTGTCTGTGAGGGCATTTCTGGGTGAGATTAACATTTGAATTCATAGACTGAGTAAAGCAGATTCCCCTCTTCAATGTGGGTGGGCCTCATCCAGATGTTGAAGGCCTGAATAAAATAGAAAGGTTGAGCAAGAACCAGAATTTATAAGATTGGTTTTCTTGGTTCCTAAGCTTCATACGTGGACTGGAACATACTACTGGCTTTCCTGGGTCTCTATTTTGTCCCTTCTTCGGGGACCTCCATTACATGTACACTGGATTTTTTCACTGTGTTCGCTAGGTCTTGTGCATATGACGTTTCTGTATTTTCTATTGCTTTATCTCTCCATTTTTTTTTTATTCTGGACATTTTCTTTGACTTATTTTCAAGTCTACTAACTCTTTCCTTATCTACATCTAGTCTTCTGTTAAATTTCACGGATTGAATTCTAAATGTTTGTATTGTCTTTTCAGTTCTAGAATTTCAAATAAATTGTTTCAGATAATTTCCAGTTCCCTGATGCAATAATCTTACATCTTATTTCCTTGCACACACTTATCATAGTTGAAGCCTATGTCTGATGACTCCGTTCTCTGCGGTCCTTGTATGTCTTTTTTACTGTCTATTATTTTTCTTTGGTTATTTCTTTTTTAAAAGAAATACTATTTTTAGATGTAGTTGGACACAACACCTTTATTTTGTTTAGTTTTATGTGGTGCTGAGGATCGAACCTAGGGCCTCACACTTGCTAGGCGAGCGCTCTACCACTGAACCACATCCCCAGCCCTTTTTGGTTATTTCTATGTGAGATCCAAACATGGTATTTGAAAAATTACAAAGATAATTTTAGGCTTAGAATATAATCTTCCTCTGGAGGTGAATTTTTATTTACTTCTGGAAGGAGGCAGATTATCTTAATACAATCAAAAGTCCTTTCTTATTATGGTTAGGCCATTTATGGCTTATCATTACTCCTTGGGTGTAGAACTTGGAGATCTTGTCCTGAAGCCCAATAAGGAGGTCACTAAGGCCCTTCCTTAGCAGGCTCCAAGCACCCTTATTTGTTATCCCAACCTATAATCCTGTAGAAAGTTCTCCACAGCTTTTCAGTCTCCCAAATTTATATCAACTTTTGCAAATTAGATTATATCCCTGGGGGAAAGGCAGCCCCCCCACCAATGCTGAACTCGTTTCTCTTGTTTTCTATCTCCCACATCTTGGCCCTGCAGTGAAAATATTCATTTAAAGGACAGCAGCTGTTCCCTCCTTCTTGCAGAACATTAGTACTTCCCTAATAGCTTCTGAAAAATCACTCATCTCTGCCACTGGTGGGATAGCCATGCCTGCTGTGCAGGGTGGGTGAGGATTGCATGAGGTAACTAAAGGGAAAGTACTTAGTGAGTTTTCTAATAATCACGTTTCCCTCTCTCTAGTCTCTAGAAAGCTCAAAGCCACTTTGTGATCCTTGCAGCAACATATGATTCAGAACCTTATGATGTCTGTGGTGGAACAATCTTGATTCAACTCCATTGTGTGGTCTGTAATTACCTGCTTCAGGTATGTACCTTAAATCTTATTTTATTACAAGTATGCTTATTAGCCTCCATAACTTTCATAGAAAGTAGGAAACAAAGAAGCAAAGGAAATAATTTTAGCACAGTTATCTTGAACTACCATGTGTATACATATGATAGAAAACTCTTATATAGTACAGGATGGAGCCACTTTCCCCGGGCAATAGAACATCAAAATCCCTGTCTTCTCTTGCCATGCTAGTCAGCATGGCTCATCCTGGAACATTCCTTACTCATCCTTCAAGGTACAAGTCAAGAATCCCTCTTTCAGAAAGTCTTACCTGGTCTCTCCACATAAATGTCTTTCCTTAATCATATTGAGCTGTATGTTACTGGACAGTGACTTGTCCTACAAACCTCAATTTCTTTATACACCTTACCATCTACAATGTCTAGAAAGAGAAATTACTTTGAATTGAGTTATTTTAACACCTTTACTGAACTATAATTAGCATGCAATAAATTGCATGTATTTAAAGTATACAGTTTGGTAAGTTTTGACATATACATATGCTACCTATAAAATCTTCAACACTATCAAAATAATGAACACTATCAAAATATCCACCACAGTTTATCTATTCATTTGTTGATGGACATTTAGGTTGTTTCAAATTGTTGGCTATTAAAAATAAAGGTGACATGAACCAGGCATGGTGGCACACACCTGTAATCCCAGCGGCTCTGGAGTCTGAGGCAGGAAGATCACGAGTTCAAAGCCAGCCTCAGCAGCAGTGAGGTGCTAAGCAACTCAGTGAGACCTTGTCTCTAAATAAAATACAAAATAGAGCTGGGGATGGTGGTTGAGTGCCACTGAGTTAAACCCTCAGTACCCTCCAATAAATAAATAAACAAATTAATTAACTAATTAATTAATTAAAGCTGACATGAACATTCATGTACAAATCTTTGTCTAGACAGGTACTTTTTCTTCAGGGATGAATATCTAGAAGTGGAATGATTGGATCATGTGGTAGATATTTCCTTAACTTTTTAAGAAACCATCTATTCTGGCTTTCCATTATGGTAAAAAAATACCTAAGACGATCAACTTATACAGAGGAAAGGTTTACTTTGGCTTATACTTTTGGAGTTTCAGTCCATGATCAGGTAGGCCCATTGCTTTTGGGGCCCATGGAAGGGCAGCACATCATGGCTGTAGCATGTAGTGGAGCGAAACCATTTACTTTATGGCCAGCACATGAAAAAGAGAGGATGAGAAGGGTTGAGGTCCCAGCATCCCCAACAGAGGCTTACTTTCCTCTAGGCCCCATATTCTAATAGTACCACGGACTGGGGAAAAAGCCTTCATCACAGGGACCACTGGGACATTTCATTAATCATATTGAGCTATATGGTGGTACCATCTTAAGGTACCACCAAACTGTTTCCCAAAATGATTGTGCCATTTTACATTCCCAACAGCAGTATAAGACAGTTTCTCCACACCCTCCCGACCGTTGGTATGGTTAAGGTGAGTCTTTTTTGCGGGATGAGGTACTGGGGAATGAACTCAGGGGCACTCCACCAATGAGCCACATCCCAGCCATATTTTGTATTTTATTTAGAAACAAGGTCTCACTGAGTTGCTTACTATTGCTGAGGCTGGCTTTGAAATCACCATCCTCCTGCCTCAGCCTCCCAAGCCGCTGGGATTACAGGCATGCTCCATCATGCCTGGCAGAGTGAGTCTTTTTAATGTTATCCATTGTAACAGAAGTGATGTGGTGTCTCATTGTAGTTTTCATCTGTAATGACAGACAATGGTAAGGATCTTCTCATGGTTTTTTTTTTTTTTTTTTTTTTTTTT
>NW_026000016.1:39426910-39429959 GCF_001458135.2 Marmota marmota marmota
TTTTTTTTTTTTTTTTTTTTTTTTTTTGGCATCTATTTATCTTCTTTGGTGTCTGTTCAAATATTTTTGTCCTTTTTTATTGTATTGTTTTCTTATTGAGTTTTGAAGATCTTTATACTTTTTGAACATAAATCTTTTATCATATACAGGATTTACAAATATTTTCTCCCAAACTCTGGATTGTCTTCTTGTTTGCTTAGGCCTTTTGAAGAGCAGAAATTTTAAACTTTGATCAAATCCAAGGTGAGCCAGCCCATCATAGGGAAAGAGGCCGGAGAAAGAAAGTTGCTCAGCCTGGCAGAGTCAGGAAGCAGCGGGGTAAGATGTACCCTTCCAGGGCTCGCCTCCCATTTATCCATTTGTTCTTTCATAGATTGTACTTTGGGTGACATACCTAAGAAATCTTTGATAAACCCCAAATCACAAAGGTTTTCAAAACTCTCAGATTTTCTTCAGTTTTTTGGTTGCAGGCAGTACATTTAATTATGGCCCATTCAGAGTTAGGTTTTAATTACGGAATAAGGTATTCCATAATTTCAAGTTCATTTTTTTCCTCTATGAAAATACAGTTATTACAGCATTACTTCTCAGAAAGACTGTTTTACATCCACTGAATTACCTTTGTATGTTTATTGAAAATCGTTTGTCTTTATACACATGAAAGTTTTTCTGGACTTTCTGTTCTGTCCCATTATTCTGTTTGTCCATCTTTACACCAATATTATTCTGTCTTAATTGCCATATGTTTTAGTTAGCTTTTTTGACACTGTGACAAAAACACCCAACAATAACAGCTCTAAAAAAGTTCATTTAGGGCTCATGGTGTCAAAGATCTCAGTTCATGGATGGCCAACTTCACGGTTACTGGTATATAGAAATACAATTAATTGATTTTTTTTTTGGATGTTGATCTACTACTCTACCATCTCACTAAGCCTTCTTATTAGTTTTAGTAGCTTTGTATAGATTACCTCAGATATTTTTACCTTGACAGGTATGTCATCTATGAGTAGACATTCTTCATTTATACTCTGGATGACTTATTTCTTCTTGAATAGAATTGAGATTTTGTGGTCCTGGAAGTATAGATACCTGATTTTTAATGCAATTCTGCCATAACTCATGGGCAGCCTTTGGCAAATTATCCAGGGTAACTGATTAAGGGGCATCCAGGGTAACTGATTAAGGATACATATGTCCCTCTCTGAACCCTGATTACCCTCGGAAGTGATCTCCATGTTCTCTGTACCAGTTTGCCCCTTTCCACTTCTAACATTCAATCAGACTAAGAAGGCACTCTGAAAGGCGTCAGTGCCCAAGCAAGCCACGGCCTCCAGGCTCTGACTCCTACCCTCTTCCTGCTAAGCAGTTGACTCACTGAGCTCATGACCGTTGGGCTGAGTGTCATTTCTCCTCTCTACTCAACCTTCCAGTAAAATAAAGGAGTGGCTACATTCCGTCATTCTTCCACCATTTGTTGTACCGCCTCCTGTGAGCAAGGCCCAGTCTGCAAAGATGGGTGGGCATAGGCTTGAAGCTTTTGATTCACAACAAAACTAGCTAAAAGCCATTTACAAATAAAAAGCAATTTATTTTTTTTTCTTTGAGATACTTTCCATTCTCTTGCTTCCGAATTCAGTCCTTTTCAATAGTGTAGTGTTATACTCCTCTTTCATGGGCTGTGATGGGGCAGATTAAAAAGCTCAGGGGAAAAAATACTATCCTCTGGGAACTGAAGAACCCAGCAGGAGATGGCTTATTTGCTCTCCATCTACATGGAGAGGAACAGTCAGGCAAATGACAATGAATTATGTTGGAAAAGTCCAGAATCCTTGAAAATAGGAAATTCAGACAACCCCAGGTGATGGTGGAAATGAGAAGTAGAAAGGACTTCTATTCTTTGGGGTGATCACCACCTGGACCTCACTTTTTCTGAGATGGAGCTCACCTCCCATCCAAAGGAAAGCTCATCCAGCCTCCTTGGCATCCAGAGCACAGGGCAGCACCTCAGCCTGCCAATCAGATGCCCTCACTTCAACCCTTGAACCCAAAGCTGGCGGTATAGGAACCATACAGGCTCCTTTTTTGGCAAGTGGTAGCAGCTATTTCTGGTGCCCTGAAACCTTGGGAGAATCCACTATCAGGAATTGTCTGGTTTCTAAAATCCAGAATCATCTATTCTGATCCTTTTGTTTTACAAATGCAGTGTGGAAATAATGAAGAACCATCAAATGAACACCGGCAAAGGCTATTCACTCAGAACTTGCTTTAGAACGGGAGTCAGCCCTGCTTCACCTGCATTTTAACAGAGATGGTAAAGCAGGCGGAGGAGAGGGAGGGTTGTAGTGGAAAAGGGGAAGGTTTTAGGTGTGCCCTGACGGGAGTCTGTTGACATGGGAAAGCCATAGGTAGGCGAACTACAAGTGGGGCATCCAGGGTAACTGATTAAGGATACATATTTGACTTTTTCTAGTTGGTCTTACATTGGAGGCAGAGACAAAAATTAGGGCAGTTGTCAGTTACTAATCAAGTCATGACCATTGGGGGCCAGTTGCTACAGGGACATTACTTCCTGGGTTTATGAATAGAAGAGTGGTCTAACTTTCTACAAACACGACTTAAAAGACTGTAGTGGCGATTAATCTGGGGGAAGGAAGATGGCGGCGAGGGGAGTGCATTACCCCCGTGTGCTGCTTCACTGTGTGGGAGTATGACAAGTCAGGACGGCTAAAGGATATCTTGTTAGGAATTTCCAGCAATAGTGGGGTGCTCCGGAACCTGGAGGAAGGATTTCCATCCCACGAGGATCTGCTACGGGGACTCAAACGCGAGAGGTTTGTCGCACGGAGGGTAACTGCTTATTCAGCAAATCGCCCCGCGGCTAGAGTCTGCAGTGCGCGCTGGGATAGAGACGCAGGGTTACAGCGCTGCAGTTTCTGCCAGCCGCGCAAGCACCGTACTCAGGGCTGAATTCTGGGTTCGAGACAGGGGAAGGAAGCGGTCCATCTCGGTTCTCCACACCGGTCAGACCACAGAGGAGGCCAGCAGC
>NW_026000016.1:39432610-39495883 GCF_001458135.2 Marmota marmota marmota
GGGAGCTCATAACCCACTTGAATCAAAGTGTGAAATATGATATATCAAGAACTATGTAATGTTTTGAACAGCCAACAATAAAAAATTAAAAAATTAAAAAAAAAAAAAAAGGTATATCAGGGTCCAGGCTAAGGACAGAGAGCGGAAATTAGAGGCAACCAAAGTGCTAGCTGAAGAAGCTGGGGAATCAGCCTGAGTCTGTTGTTTCTGAATTTGGAAAAACTAAGCTAAGAAGCTGGGGTATAATTCAGAGTAAGGGGCGAAGAGCAAGGAAGGAACCAGACTCTGGGAGTCCAGGGAAGCTCAAACTGAAGAGGGTTTGGAAAGAGAACATTTTGGCTTAACAGACACAGAGACGAAGACTTGACTCAGCAACAACCAGAACCCGGAACAAGACAGAATCCAAAATGGGAAGGCCGCCCAGAGGGCAAGCTTCCTGGGCAAGGCTGTGGATCTAGGCTCTGGGTCTGTGTGTTCTTGACCCTTGTCCTGGAGCCCCATGCCCACTGTGTTTGGCGTTGTCATCAAGAGTCCTGGCATGGCACGGCAGTATGGGAACCAGGATGAGAAAGGAAACAGGTTTCAGAGAACACTGTAAGCATGGAGCCAAAGCCAAGGTCCTTTCTGTGCATCTGTCCTGGAATCAGAGAGACAAGTAAATTAAGAAGTAGAGCCGGGAATGAATTCCCAGGAGGAAGAAGGCCAAGTTCTTGCTTCCATCTTCCTTCCCGAAGGAGTAAGAGGACCCTGAGCAAATGAAGATTCAAACTCATCCACAACACTTTTTCTCACCAGAAGCATTTTCAAACACCAAGCAAAGAAAGCTTTATTAACAGAACTACATGTTGACCATGCAGGATTCCACACCTGGAAGGTACACTATATGGGTTGGAGTCGGGTTGGAGTGCTCAGTATTGTAAGACAGGTCTGCAGTTTCATCAGAAGATCTTCCATAACATCCATAATAGTGGCTACTGGTTCAATTTTAAATATCTCACATTGGCATTGGCAGTGAGTAGATATGTCCTTAGTGCCCCTCCAGCCACTCTTAGAATTTAGAGGCTTTGTTTACAGTATGAAAATACATCACCTGCCTTAGGCTATAAATATAGCCTGGGAATGTTTTTCCATCTCGTCGTATTCAAGTCGAAAAATAAATAAGCTCAATCGCAAAAAATAAATAAATAATTAATAAATAAATATATCTAACAGCAGAAGAGATATTACAAAAATCCTATAAGATTTTGGTCCAAATTAAGATTAGGGACACATAAAGATGACCACATAAGGAAACAACTAATGAATAAATAATCTACACTGTGACCAGCACTAAATTATATGGCAAAGATATCGTGGCTTGGGGTCATGTCTCTGTGGTCCAGGGGACTAGGATGCTTGCTCAGGAGTATTCTCAGCCGCCTCATCACGTCACTCCTATTCTGTCTCCTCCATCCATCGTAGAAGAATGTCTAGTTCCCCCAAAGCCTTCACCACTGCTTCTTGAAGGTCAAGCTGAAAGAGACACACATGGTTAGCAACTCCTCTGGCTTCAGGATTAATCTTCTTCTCTCCCATTGGTAGGTCTGTTGGGAATTCTAAACAGAGCATTCTTTTCAAGACCAAGAGCTTTAAAGAAGTATTATAATCTCAAGTGTCACACGGTGAATGGAAACCATGGAGTCTATCACCCTGGCTTATCATCCCTATTTTTTTACATAGGGAAACTGAGGCCCAGGAGGTACCAGAATTGAAACTCCAACCTAAGTCTCTGATTCACAGAGCTCAAGAATAAGGCTGTTTTAAGAAGTTTGTGTGTGTGTGTGTGTGTGTGTTTGTGTGTAAGGACTGCCTACTGTGCACACTTCAATAATAGGCTAATGTGAGGGATGGCCCATGTGACCTTAGAGAGCTCTTAACCTGAGGGCTACAGGATTTCTACCAGCACAACATACATCCCACCCGTCTATGATCTCAGTTCCAGCAGCACACTCATCCCAACCAATGCCAAACTCCATACCTTTTCGAAGTGACTCAGAATCTGGCTATATTTCTCCGTTGCTTCTTCCCCACAATGGCATGTCATGCGGGCATGCTGAAAAGGACACAAAGAATGATTTTACTTAAAATTCTGATTTTCTGCCCTTGCCAGTAACATGAGCAGGTGGGAATTATCTTTTACCCACAATCCTGTGAACTCTCATTCCTGTGGAAAATTCCTTTCTGACTTCCTTATTTGGGATTATTAAACTAATCATCTACTAGAAGAGGAAATCAGTGTTTTAGCTTCAAATATAGAGCTCATTGTGTTTTTTTAGAATGAGGCAGTGTTGGAGGCGTTTGTGATTATTGGGCCCTCAGATGGTCTCCCCACACCAGCTCTTGTTTGGAGCTCTTGTTTTGAGTTGCAGAGCAAATCTAATCCCTCATGGGAAGAGAACACTGAATTACAAGGTCCTATTCACCTGACCACAGGATGCATTAAGACACTGTACTCACCTCCCCTACAGAAAAGGTGTAATTTTGTGGATAATAGGTAATTATCATGAATATCAATTAGCTAGCACTTTTTAGTTTTTAAACTTTAAAAATTACTTTTTGCATATACTCCAAAATCAATGAAACTGAGTTTTTAGAACTAGTCACACAGATGAACAAAGATTATTAGAACTTTTGGACTCAGTTTCTCCATCCATTCAATGAGAGCAGGAAAGAGAACTTGACTGCTAAGTCATTGAAGCTATGGGCTCAAGATGGATCCTGTCACCAAACCCTTACTCACACAAAGCCGGAGGCCCTTCTTGATGGTAAGAAAGGAATTGGCGAGACTGCTGATGTTCCGGAGGGTATTATGGTCAGAGGTCTGGTAGTTTTTGAAAACTCTGTCCAGGTAGAGTCTCAGTAAATGGCGGAGAAGGCAGCACCGAGCTGAAGGCTGCAGAGAAGACAAAAAGACAAAAGTGTTGGTGGGAGGAGGGGAAGGGGCAGACAAGACCAGGGTGATGGAAATGCTCTGGCTTCAGACTTCCTCCCAGAACCCACCTGGGCCAAGCACATACCTTTGTGTCTTGCAAAGACTCGGTCCTCCTTAAGATTCTGATGTCAATGTTTTCATCTTTGGCTTGCTAAATAGAAAGCAAGACAAGAAAGGACAGGTCATTAGCTGCTGCCATGGTCTTAGACACCACAACCTCCCGCTGCCAGGGCCTGGTGGGAGGAATCCTTCTCCAAAGCACTTTAACATTCTGAACTATTGACATTTCTAGGGACGCAGCGTCCTGGTAAGGTGACCCCAGCCCTCCTCTTTTCATGACCACATTGCCAGGGCTGCCAGGAAAGACAGACAAGGAACAAACAGAACAGGCAGGGAGGTGCATGCCTCCCTCACATACCACAGTGTCCCGAATCTTGGAGAAACCGCTTTGTATTTCCTCGAGGTTTGTGGTGATCACACAGCTTCCCAAGTGGAGAGTCTTGAACCCAGTCGAAGGAGCCCAGAGGAGACAAAACACGACAGAGAGAAGACCAAAGGCAAGACGGGAGCCTTTCATCTTATGTCTGGAATCTGGAGACCACGGAAGCTGGGGATTCAAAAGAAAGAAATGTGACTTACTCATTTCCCATCTCATCCTTTAGAAGCCAACCCAGCCACCAGGGACATGCCTCCCCAAGGTGTCCACTGGGGGGCAGAGGAACCAAACAGGCTCATCTGGCTCCAACAGTACCGTTCATTCACACAACTCACTGAGAAAAGCCGTGGAGTCTCCTGCAGAGAAAAGCCTTCAGGTACCTGCTCCAGCCTAAGCGTGGTATGGTACCACAGGTCCCTGGTCCTTTATCCTGTACCTATCCCAGCTCTGCCGTCATTGCCCAAGAGGGAAATCTGGAGCTGCAGGTACTCACAGTGAATAGACAGAGGATGACATTTCATGGGAAATGCCAAAACTTGTTTGGGGGAAATGACGTAGATAGATTTCTCTTCCAGGATGCCAGTGTAGCTCACCCTTTTGGTCCCCTTAGACCCTCAGGGAACTGGGGAAAAAAGCAAAATCTCACTAAAGTCATGACTGTGCCACCAAAAATACTTAGGAAAAAATTGTCTGAATTTTTATGGTCACCCACAGGGTAGAAGTGCTTTGCTCTGTCTGGCATTTGTCTGAGATCAAAGTGATTATGGAAGACTAATGGATTCATTTGGCCCCAAAGGCAAATACAAAGTCAATGATTCATAACAGTACTACTGCCAGAGAAAGGAAAGACCTGACAAGATTGGTGGAATTTCACCTCACATCTCTTGCTGGGAGGAACCCGGGGTTCCCACAGCACCCCCTACAGGAGGAATGTAGTCAGGCACTCCTGGGATGAACCTATAACCATGCTTTCCTGGTCTAGCATCTCAGAAGAGGATAAATGAATTGATCCCCCCAAAAGGAAAAGAAAGACCGTGAGGGAACTGCAGTAAGGCTGCTTAATAAGAGGAAAGTTTATGGTGTCTGTTGAGTTTTGAGATTAAACAAGAATGGCCTGCCGTTAGGGGAAGACAAGCCAGGGTGGAGGGGGACAAGTACAAGGAGACACCAAAACACTTAGTCATTAAGATAAAGCATACAGTTGGGCATGGTGAGAGACCCTATATCAAAATAAAAAGGGTTGGGGATTTAGCTCAGTGGTAGAGTGACCCTGGGTTCAATCTTCAGTACCACCCCGGCACCAAAGATATGTTAAAGCAATATCAAAATGAATTTAAAATATCTGCAATAAAAAAAAATACCAAAATCTTAAAAACAGAATCTGACAGTGCCCTGCTGAGCTACTGGAACAAAAGGAAAAATATGCACATCTATACATATGCTTTCACATATTTTTATAGTTACCTTTTATCTCAAAAACATATGATGAAAATATAATTGATGACTTTTTGTCCCTTGAAACCAGAGAAGGAAAACTATAAGAAATTTGGGGGCATAAATAAAATATTTAATTTAAAATAATGTTGTGAGTTTTAATAAACCTATTACTTAATTTTTCAATTTTTTTCAACTACTTTTAATATTTTGGGAAAATGGCATACATAAAATACAAAAACATGCATACATACACACACATATACACTTGTCTTTCCTTTCACCTTGATTGCCCGGCTTTGGCACAATCCTGATAATCATTAGCATTTACTGAATTCCTCCACTGTGCCAAGCAATATGCTAGACACTTTTTTTTTTATTTGCGACCACCCTAGATACTGCCAAATGTAGGAAAGGAAATAAACCAAAGAAACCCAAAAGTTTCAGAGGGAACCATGGATTTGCAGACAAGAGAACTATGTAGTAAATCCCTTCTCTACAAGTTCGCATCCACGTAGGTTGTCCCGCTTTGCCCAGGGATGTGGGGGTTTCTGAGATATACAAGAATCTTAAAAATGGAAAATAACAGGCAAACTAGAATGAGCTATCCGCCCTGTAACTATGTGACCTTGCACAAATCAACTCATCTCTTTGAGTTTCATTTTCTTAGCCCAAAAATGATGATAATGAAACTTACCCTAGAAACTTATTTCAACATTGAATAATCTGTTGTTTATATACCTAGCACACTATCAGTGATCAATTCATTTTAAGTAGAGATTGATGATAGTTGCCTTAAACTTAAGATATATGTAAAATTACCATAAATTCAACAATTGAGTCAGCATTCATTGAACACCCAGTGTCCTGAATGTTGTTCCTGGTACTGAGTACAGAGATAAACATAGCAGTTTCTTGTCCTTCAAGAGATTGCATCCCCATGGAAAAGGTTCCTTTGGACATGGCCCTCCACATACCTTGGTGAATGACTGGGAAGACCGCGCTGATCTCCAGACCATGCAGAAGGCTCTTACTGGAGCTGCAGAAGAGCTGTTGCTTCAGATCTCCTAGGAGTCTGTCTCAAGCTGAGAGGCTCCAGTTATTATATACATGTTACATGAAGGAAGTGAGCTCGTCCAGGTGAGATTTGAAACTCCCACGTAATTTCTCTTCTGGCTTCCAAATTCCTCAAGAGCTAACGTAGTGTAATAGCACCAATACCTTCCTCTTCCAGCAAGGACGGCCTGAAAGGATTAGTGACTACAGATGTGGATAAAGGATGTGCCTCATCTGGCCCCACCTTCCTGTTTGGTAAAATGGTAGTTGGGACAGAGAAGATCTGAATTGCAGAACTGGAAGAGAATTTCAGGGTGTGCTTTTGCCTTCTCCTCTAAATCCAGTTCTTAAACAAGTTTCTCTCCAACTCCAGAAGATATGGGCTCATTCCTGCTGTTTCTCTTTGCTTTTGCTCTTTCTACCATTGCTTTCCAAATGGCCACACTTCCTTTTCTCCATTTATCATTAAAGAGGAGATGCCTTTATCCCTGAACTACTCTGGCTTACACCAACTACTCCCTTCTCTGACCTCCAATAGCAGATTTTCCTTTGGCACATGAGAGCATCTGGTTTATGGGCATTAACCTTTTCTCACCATGGCACTGGAAGATTTTCTAAGACAGAAACTAATTATGTAAGATCACACTTCCAGGCAAGGTTAAATTCAAGCACTTGAGACAAATTACAGACAACTATTTTAAAAAGATCAAGATGGTAGAGATTATAATATGTTCCTTTTTTACTTTTCCCCTATTCAGTACCTGAAACTCTGAGCTCTTATATCAGAACCCAGGAATTCTACAGTAAACAGGCTGACTTTGGCACATCCTTTCTGGATTCAGTTTATGAATCTATAAGACGACAGCAGCAGAGTAGATAACACACAATTTCAATTCTGACATTCAATGATTTATTGCTTTTCCACCTTTGAGATCAGAAAGCTCTTTTTAACATCTCTCAATATTTTCCTAAAGCTCCCGGAAAGTGAAGGTCATGCTTCATAAATATGGCAAATATGCGTGGATATAAATAATCTAAATATCTCTTAAACTATTTAAACTCATGTCTGTTTTTTTTTCCCATCAATGGTGCTAGGTAAGTAAACATAAACACCATTTCATCTAAAATTGGGGAATGTGGTCTGACAAGAATACTTGAAGTTTGCATAGGCTGTACTTCTGGCAGTCAATTCTTTTTCATTAACCAGGAAAAAAATGTAATTGCTTTGGGTTTTGTTTTGCTTTTGTTTGGTACTGGCCATTGAACTCTGGGGCACTGAGCTATATCCCAGATCTCTTTCGTTTTTAATTTGAAACAGGGTTTCATTAAGTTGCTGAGGCCGCCCTTGAACTTGTGATCCTTCTGCTTCAGCCTCCCAAGTCACTGGGATTACAGAAATGTGCCACCATGCCCACCCACGGTTGCTTTGTTTTAGGCTACCTCTAATGGTCAGTTGAACTCAGTAAATGATACCCAATCCTGGTTTTACTTGAATAATCAAGTATCCTCATTTCCTGTACCAAAATACCATGTTCTTGAGCTAGGGATGTGGCTCAGCAGTAGAGTGCTCACCTAGCGTTCTTGTAGCCCTGAGTTTGATCCCCAACACCACACACACACACACACACACACACAATACTATATTCTTTTAAATTCCTCTGGCTAGATCCCACATCCTGCTGTATAAACACTAATTCAACTCATCTCCTCTACAAAATATTCCCCGCCTCACCCTAAATTCAGCCTTCACTCTAATTTACAAGGCAAATTTGATCTTTCCCACCTTTTCACATCAGTCTTACCTTATATATAGCTTTTTTAATTTATCAAAGTCAAATACAACTTTTTGATCACATGTCTGTGTTTTCTGGTGGCCTGAGAACTCTTTGCTCATCTTGCTCAATGATGACCACTGAATAAACTTATTGATTTATAATTGTTTCCTCTTTATGCTGTGTCCCAAAGCATGAGCTCCATGATTTAATTTAGGGGACCATAAGCATCTTCTTCAGTAAGGTCTAGATCCCTGTTTCCTCCTGGTAAGGAATTCTATCATAATGGCAAGAATGCTATCAGATGATGTTATCCCTGCCCTGCTGAATCATTAGAGCCTGAAATGACTTTCAGTACACTTAGTCCAATTCCCTCACTTTGTAAATGGGGAAACTACATTTCAAAGAGGTGAAGGAACTTGCCCTAGGTCACTTGGCTGGTAAGAGGCAAATTTGGCAGTTGAACTCAGTAAGAGTTCATTCCACTGCATTTTGAACTCCTCTCCTATAGCAAATTGCTTCCCTTTAATATGAGACAGGGAGAAAAGTATTTCTTACGTCATAGTTCTGGCAGAAGAAATGAGTATTCAATGGAAAGTATGTATAGGGTGTTGACACTCCCAGTGCAAGGGACCAAGAGCCAAGAAACACAACTCTTCCTCCTCCTGTTCCTCCTCCTCCTCCTGCTCCTCCTCCTCCTCCTCCTTCTTCTATTTTTCTTTTTAGGAGGAAAGTTTTATTTTGATTCGTGGTTTCAGAAGTTCAGTCCATGGTCTGCCAACTCCATAGCTCTGGCCCAAGGTGTGGCCGGACATCAAGGTGGACATGGGTGGAGGAAGTGACTCAGGACATGGTAACCAGGAAGTGGAGAGCTAGGAGACCCAATTCGAATACTCATTTCCCCACCAACTTTCAGTGTGACCTTGAGTGACACAGACTACTCCTTATGCTTTTCAGGCATTCAGTATTTCATCAAAAAAAAATGGGGCTATCCACCTTGCCTGTCTGGTTCACCAAGTTGGCAGGAGGAATATTTATACAAACCTTTAAGTACATAAAGTGATCTTTATCATCCCTTGTGTCTGACAGAATGGATTTTTAATGACATGTTAAACATTATCCAAGTGCCTACATGTGCAAGAAACTGTGCTAAATGTTGTGAGGATTTTACAGGTGTCCAGACAGGTCTCTGGCCCTTATTTACATATAGCCTTTTGTGGAGGATAAGGGTTTTGCCTGTAGAGCCACCAAGAAAGTCACTACTACCCAGAGTATGGAAAGAAATTGCCAAGGAGTGCAGAAGAGGGACCTATTGGCTGAGCCTTGAGTGATGGGTAGAATTGAAATGGGCAAAGATGCTTGGATGGAGGGGGATGAAGAAGGTGGAGTATGTGACAAAGGGCATTCAGAATGGAAATGACCTAAGGTGGCAAAACCCACCATGTCCTTAGGATTGGCAAATGGATTTGCTTGGCTGGAGCTGGGTTTCATGTAGAGGAGCAGTATGTAATCAAGTTAGAAATATGACTATATATCAGCAATGACCGAGAATATCATTCCAAGAATATAAATTAGGATTGGGAAGTCTACAAATCTTAATTTTGGCTCTAGACTTACTTTCACTCCACCAGTTAGTCTTGAGAAATTGGCTTCCCTTCCTCAGCTGTGAATTGTAGGAAAGTAAATAATTTTTAAGTCTTACTGATTCTGTAGGGTTTTTTTTTTTGTTGTTGTTGTTGTTTCCTCCTTGACACAATAGAGAGCCATACAAGGTCTTACAGTGAAGGAGAAAAAATTAAAGCTTTGTACTAACCACGGGCTCTTCAAAGATCACCAGAGCCTGGCACACTGTTGGTTCTCAAGTGGAACAGATGGGGGATGTAGACATGGTAGAGAAGCCAGGGATACATTTCATGTGTACATCAAGTCAACTTGAGAAAGAGGGGTTTCCAAACCGGGGGTTCGTATCTAAATCAGTGCCAGTATCATTGTAAAGATAAGCCGGACAGTCGGAAGAGGAGAGTCCCTTCTTACAAAACTCAGCCTCCTAAGCAAGCCATTTTGGGGCAGTTAACGATTCTCTAGGCACCAAGAACAAAACTCAGCCACTCCTTTTTCCCCTGCAACACATCCTGAGTGTGCAGCCCAGGGTTTTGCATATCTGGGACATCCCAGCTGCTAATATCTGGGCTTCCTGCCCAGTTGCATCATTTTGCAGGGAAGTGCACAGGCCTTGGGGTTCTGCTGGAGGAAGAGCCTGGGCTCACAGGCAGGCAGGTAGAAGAAGCCTTAGCCACACCCAGATTGGCAGCACTGGGAATTTTTCCCACAGCCCCTGCAGGAGGCAGACAGGGTGGGGGTGAGCGGAGCAGCTAACTCTACCAGCAGTGTACACTTTTCAGTTCCCTGTCCCGGAAGCTGCTGGCATGGGTGGCGTCATTTCCCTTTCCTGTGCTTTTTTTTTTTTTTCCTATTGTGCTCAACTTGCTGCCACTCTTTCTACCAAGAGTTCCTCCGGACACAGCTGAGCTCCCAGAGTTGGCTAACTCCCTTCACCAAGCTGCTTGTGAAGGGGAGCCCTAGACAAGGAGTTAGGACCAAAAAGCTAGATAAAGCCTTGAATTCAATTTCCCCAGCTAGGAAATTCTTTTCCTTCTAATTTTGCAAACAAACATGGAGAATCTCTTAGGTGCAGACACTGAGCTGCATCAACCCAAAGTGGTACAAACATGATCTCTTGGTCCTCCAATAGAACCTCAGAGCATTGTGAAGCCTTTGATGCCAGAGTTCTTAACCTGGGAGGAAAAAATGGGAAGAAACCACATCTTTTCACAAGTACCTAATCAAAATTCAACATTTTCTTTAGTTTTGAGGATAGCAGCAAATACAAACCACAGACACATTAGCAGTCACTGATGGAAATCACAAATATTTTTATATCTCATTATAGTTTTTCACATGTCTTAAAATGTAATTTGTATTCATCGCTACTTAGAAATGCTGCTAGATCATGTTAACAAAGAAACATTTATTCATAACCTACTTATAATTTCTATATTTTCATAGCTATATTTCAATATGTTGGTTTCATAATCTTTTCTCTTTTATGCATTCATAAAAATTATTCTGCCAGGCATGGTGATGCATGCCTGTAATCCTAGTGACCCAGGAGGCTGAGGCAGGAGGATTGCAAGTTCAAGGTCAATTTAGCAAATTAGCAAGACCCTGTCTCAAAAAAGGGCTGGGTGGGGGAGGCTGAGGATGTAGCTCGGTGGTCCAGCGCCCCTGGGTTCAATCCCCAGGATCAAAAAATAAAATAAAAATTATTCTTAGCAGAGTTCCTAAGTTTCACTGGTGTGCCAAAGAAGCCCATGACACACAGAAGGTTAAGAATCCTTGTTGCGACAGCAGAGGAAAGACCCATGTTATGGTGACCACACATAACCAGGTGAGTCAGAGTCTGAAAAGAAAGAAGGTATTTATGGAGAAGATGGGATAGAAAAATTGAGAGTCCATATACTGGCTTTTGGGTGGAAAGAGGGAGTTGTGCCTAGAGACAAAGATGGCTAACAAGTTTTCTTAGAGAAAGTGTGGGTTGAGCAAGCCATTGAAGAACTCAGGGCTCTGTGAGCTTTGGGGATGGAGAGACTATGTCAGTGTCAGAAGGACTCTTACTTCTATGGCAAGGAAAGAGGGAGCAAAATTCTTAAGACCAGAGGGTGCTTCTGTAGCCATACCTAAGGGACACTGCCCCTGCAGGTATTGGGTGAGGTTCAGGGCAGGTATTGAAGAAGGTTGAAAGGGGCCCAACTGCAATCAACTGTGAACACCAGAGTTGCAATGACATTTTCCATTCCTAAAAAATCTATGACTGCTTTTCTTTGGTAACCTGCTAAATCCAGAATCCAGACTCCAAATCAACATCATACACATCCATCCCAGGAGCTCAAGAGACTTGCTGATTCACATGCTTCCCATTGTTTCTAGCCACTTGGTTGTCTCAATGTGACCACCTCAGGGGTTACCAAAGGGACAATCCCTGTACAGTGCCTCAGGGGCATCTCATCTACATTTGTACCTTGCTCTTCATGGCCACCTGTGGGGGGTGTTTTGGAGACACTGGGGAGAGGAGGAAGAAGAAGTCAGTACCTCTTGAGTTCTTTCTCCTCCCTCACAGGGTTGCTAGTTGAAAAAAGCCAAGGATTCCCTGCCCCTATGGGAAGGTGTTACTGCTGCTACTGGCCTTGTTGGGACATACCTGGGATTACAGGTCTCCCAAGTGAGTAGGGGCCAAGTTAACCACATCTCAGAAACCTGATCACCCCAGGGGGTCAGGTGGAAGAGCTGAACTTCAACCTTCAGGATGCAGAAAGAAGGAGCGTGAAGACCACAGTCTGGGGAAAAATGGAAACCAAAGCCAAGAAGACCAGATAGAAGGGAAAAATAAGTTCTTGCTATGAGTTAGAAATTAGGAAGATAGAATAAGAGGGAGAAGTTCCAAGAGAGTAAGAGAGCATCCAAGAGATCTCCCAAAGCCACAGGCTTCCTCCAAGAGGGCACTGCCTGCACAGCTGGAGAGCCCCTTACTACACACACACACACACACACACACACACACACACACACATACACACACACATTTAAGATGAAAGCTGTCCTCAAACAACTGTGTTTTATGGGAAATGAAATAAGAAAATTTGAGACTCAATAAATAGTAACAGACATCACTTTTTTAATGAGTATCTGCTACCATCAGGCACTGTACAAAGATCTTAAATCCTCATAAAGTGTCATAATCAAATCTCTCCTTCACTGTGCAGATAAGGAAACTGAAGCCTAGGTTCAGTAAGATCACTCAGTAGGTGGCAGAGCATGAGTTCACACCAAGCCTATTCTCTTTCCCACTTGGCCAAACGTCCAGGCAATTAAAAAAAAAAAACCAGTAGTCTTGAACCTGTGTAGCTATTAGAGGTTTGCTCTGGAAGATGGAAGGAGGCTAGAGTGTTCCCGAGGAGGAGCCCAGGCTTTCAGCTGGGCTGGGAACATTGTGTGACACATTCAGAAGTCAGCCTCTGCTCCTTTGCTCTGTGTTGGTCAATAAATCTGTGTGCAACTTCAGAGGCTTGTTCTAGTAAGTCCAGACCCCTTTTGATGTATCTGGGTTTAATTATCTGCATTGCTGTCATTCAACTCAGTAACCTGGGCCCTGGGTTATATGACCTTGGCCAGAACAAGGCGATATTCCCCCCATAACAGGAGGAAAAGGCACCAGGACCAGGAAGACAGGGCCTGGACTCACCTTCTAGATCAGCTGTCCCTTAGCCATGAGGCCTTGGGCAAGTCCCCCACCTCTCTGAGTCTCATACATCTTAACTGACCCCATGGGGACAAGATCTTCAACCTCCTTGGAGGCTTGACAAGATCCTGCCTGTAAACTGCCTGGTGCCGCCCTGACAGATGGGGTGGATTCCTTCCCCTGGCACCTTAGCAGTTAAGGATGAGCTCTAGATTTTTCAGGATCTCTTCCAGTGGCTGATAAAGGACTTAGAAGGTGAGGTTTGGGAGAGAATTTTATACTGGGTTCTTTAGCAGGTATTTTTTTTCTTAAGCATCAGATTTGAGAAGGGGGAAAAAAACCCAATTCTGTGGCAGGCCCACTGTATACTTAAGAAAGAGTCAGGATATGCTCTTCAAGCCTCAAAGGAAAGAAATAACAGGTAGACAGTGGGAAGACACACACACACACACACACACACACACAGAGAGAGAGAGAGAGAGATTCAGGAGTTTCAAGTAAAATGAGTCAAGGTCAGAGAGGGAGAGCTCTCTCCTCCAATGTCTCCTCCCCCTCCTCTTCCTTCGTTACCAGCCCTTCTTCCACCAGTGACAATGACAGTATTTCTTTTTGGCAGACATAGCTCTTATGCCAGTAAATCTTCTTTTCCCAGCATCTAATCACTCAAGCAAGATGCCTGGCCACATACCATCATGGTGGAGGGCCCAGGCTTTGGGGTAGGATGCCTTGAGTTGAACTCTAGTTCCACAACGAGCTACATGGCCATAGGTATATTATTGAACCTTACTAGGCTTCAGACTTCTTCACTTGGGTCATGAGGTTTGTTGATCACTTCTACTTTATAGGATTAACATTCAGAGTGATAGGGAAAATGTAAGTTAAGGTTTCACCTCAGTACCTGCCGCATAATGAGTATTCAACATGTTTACATCGTTGTTGAAATTTTAGTTTCTTCTGAGACCAGGTAGCCTGGATTGGAAGCCTGAATCTGCTCCTTAGGAGCAGTGTGAATTTAGATGAATTACTTAACCTCTCTATGCCAACTTCCTCCTTAGGGTTGGCTGATCTGTACTACCAGCATTTAGGAGGGGACCTTTTTCATTTTATTCCATTCTTAAAACTTCTATAGAATTGTTGGTAGAACAAAAGGAAATATAATTTAGACTATAATATTCTTTTTTATGTATATTTCTTAGGCCATTGCCTGGAATATAAAAAGCACTATATAAATATTTACTATTATTGTTGTTTTCATTCATCCAAATAAGGTACTCAAACATTGTGAATTCAACGCCTACTAAATGCCAGGCAACAAACTGCTCCTATACTCATAGAGCTTCCACTCAAGTGAGAAACAGATGATAAACAATATAGGAAGCTAGGAAAACAGGAAAGGGATGTAGGTTTTACTGAAGGTGGAAATGGGATGGGGTGGTTTTGCTCAAATAGCACAACTCCAATGGCAGGGTACAAGTTGGGCAGGGGTTTGGGAAGTACACCCAGGCTGTCTAAAAGATGGCCAATGCTGGAATTGCCGTCATCCAGCCATCTCCATGTGAATGCCATCCAAGTTCTCCTTGGAAAGCGTGGATCCTCTGCCAACAAACTTCCACCTTCTTAACAGCCTATGAAGCCCATGAAAAAAAATTAAATTTCTACCTCAGTTTGCAAATGTGCAAGTCCTACAATAAGAACAGGTCCAGGACCCTGGAGGAACACAAAGTAGATGGGAATGGTTGTCACAGTGAGCCTGGGAAAGCAGTAGGGGACTGTTAGAAGTGGAATGGAGGCACCATCTTAATAACTCTTAATGATTTTAAATTATCCTATAGGGTAGATAGTCGGGGGGTCACGGTCCACATTACAAGTAAGGTCCCAAGAAATATGTTGGCTTGTCCCAGGCAGTTCATAGTAAGATCACTAAGTGGCTCTGGGTTGGCCTTGCCTGCACTACACCTCGCAGCCTCCTACTCTGCTGAGGTTGTCCTTAACCTCACTGGATGCCCACAGGGACACTCTGAGTCTGCCACTGGTATCTGCATTTTATAGGAGAAGACGCTGAGACTTGGAGACGTTAAGATCTGTGTTCCAAGTCACAGAGCTCCAAACCAGGTCTGCTGACTTGGGAGGCCTGGCTCTCTCCACGACAGCATGCACTGTGAGAGCGCGTTCTCAGGCAGAAATGAAGAAAGGTTGTTTCAACCAGCCGGTTACAGTATGTCACTGCCCAGGATGACACATGTAAAGGACTTAGCCCCTTAGCACTGAGCTTGATGCTCACTAGATGTCAGTTTTATGTTCTCCTCATTATTAAAGATGGGTATTTGTTCTGAGTCATCTGTGGACTGTCCACCTAGAAGTGGACACTCTGCCCAGGGTGCACCATGCCTGTGTGCAGTATTTGTTTAGGTATGTCACCGTGACAATCATCCCTTGGTCAGAAAGGTACTCTCCCCAGCCCAACACATACTCCCTTGGAGAATGGATTAGGATCAGAGAAGATATAGCTAGGCTGGGAACAGTAAGAAAGAAGGACCAGAGAAAGACAAAATCAGAGTGACAGAGGGAAGACAGATAAAATAAGAGACTCAGAAATGGAGGGATGTGGAGGAACAGTCAGTGGTCACAGGCCCTCTGTCCCAACTTCTTGATCTTTACATGGAAGAAAGGGTGGAATGAAGAGCTTTGAGACCCAGTGCTCTGGTGGATGTGGTTTGAGGATACCTCTCATGGTTTCATGGGTTTGAGGTCCTCAGTATGGCAATGTGAGAGGAGGTAAGACCTTTAAAAGGTGGGGCCTAGTGAAACTCTTCAGTCATTGAAGGCTCTACCCTCAGAATGAATGAAGGTGGTTCTCATGGAAACTGAGTTAGTTTTTGAGAGAGAAAGTTGTTTAGAGTAAGCCCAACCCCTGAAGCACTCCCTGGCTTCCTGTCTGAAGATGCAATGTCTTCCCCCACCTCAGGCTCCCTCCATCTTGATCTGTCATGAAGTACTCCCCAGAGCAGAGCCAACGCCAGTTCCGTGCCCCTGAGCCTACAGAGCCCTCAAACCTACAGAACCAGGAGCTAAATAAACCTTTTCTTTATAAAAGTTACCCAGCCTCAGGTATTTTCTTACAGAAAAAAAAATGAAGTCCTATACCCAGTTTTGAATACTTTTCTGTACTAATTTGTTTTGAGCCCTGGGTAAATTCTTATCCCCCCAAGACCTCAGCTTCCCCATCTTTTATGTTCTTCCAGATCTCTTTGATTTCTAATGTCTCATTTATGGTTCCTTGACAGACTGTCCCTGAATCAGAAGACATTTGCACTTACTCGTAAAGCATGGAGTTTATTCAGAAATGTCAGTTGGTACAATATGTACTACGAGACCCTTCAGCTCAACATCACAGACATGGGATACACAACTTCACAATAAATTAGTGGGGAGCCAACCCTCTCCTTCCAGGATGGCTGTTGGGACCTTTCAACAGACATATTTCATTATAAATACCAGGGTAGGCTATTTGGCTACTTTCATGTGGGATTAGACAGCCTGAGACCAGCCAGTGGGACTTCCAGCTGTAGGGTGAGATCTGCTTGAACCCAGGTTTTCCCTGCAAGGCCCCAGCCCCAGGACAGAATTCCACATCAGTAGGGAGGTCCATTGAAAGGACCCTCATTTGGATAAACATGGATGTCTTCCCCATCTCACTCCCCTTCAAAGTCGGCTGTGTCCCATAAGAGTCCTTGCAGGGATATTTGTCCCCGGATAATTAGATGGGCCCCTCGTGTCAAGCAGCAGAAGTTTCCTGATGATTCTTGCCAATCCAGGCTAGAAAGACATTGAGTTCTCCCAGGGACTTAACAGCGGCAGACGGGACCTCCAGCTGAAAACAATGAAATCATCATGAAGGTGACATTTATAGACGTGCCAAAGTGTGCAAATCACTTTTCCCACTTTCTGGTCCTCATGGGTTTTCTTTTTATTTGCCCAATGTATTTAAATGGCAACCAAAATTTTGTTTCCACCATTTATTGGTTAATTTCATGTCAACTCCTTACGCACAAAGTAAGAAGTACTCCATTCTTTCCCCCTTGTCCCCCTACCCCATTTCTCATAGGAAAAATTCCCTTTACTGTTTAGGTCTTCTGTTTATTTTCTTTTCGTATCAGCTTGCTTTGGTATTTTTGTTCTTCCAGGAAGCCTTGGTCCCCTCTGTGATTGCTGGTGGGTATGGAGAACATGTTGTCTCCATTTGATACAGCAAAGCCCTGAAGCCCGGATGGGTGAGTGCCTTGCCCCACGTCATTTGGACAGTTAGCAAGAGTCAAACTAAAATACAGCTTCCATTCCTCCTCCTCACAGACCAGGAGGTGGCAAGATCTAATGGCACATCCATTGGAGTCATCCAAGGTGGGACCAAATCCCACCACCACTACTTTGCTGCAGGGCGACCTTCACTGAGTAACTTAACCTGTTTGTGCCTTGATTTTCTAATTTATCAATGGTAGATAATACTCGTAGCATTTCTGTGAGGATCCATGGGCCAACACTTATAGTGGGCTTAGGACGATACCTGGCTTGTGGTAACAGCCACTTGACTCAGCTTTTTCTAGAAATCTGTCTATCCAGTGGTGCCTGTCCCCAAAGTAGCAGAGCTCTGAATGGACCCCAACCTCCTTGCTCTCCAAAGCATCAACATCATTTGGGAGTGTGGTTAGAAGGCAGAAATCCAGGCCTCACTGCAGACCCACACAACCAGAATCTGCCCTTCAGTAAGATCATCCAGTGATGCATCAAGAAGCCCCGTCTCTTCACTGACACCTGCATGAGAAGTGCCGGGTGTTTCTTGCACACAGAACACCATGGCAGGAGTGACCACCAGGTCACCATGCAGGTAGCACATGTCATGCCTAGCAGTGCAGGACCCGCTGCCCACCTTTGCTCCCTCTGCATCACCCCCATCTTACACAGCGTGTGCTTTCTTCAAATCAGGACACAGGTCAGTCCTGCTATGAAAGGGTTCTAAGAAAATGGTAGAGGGATGGTGGAAAAGGGAACTAGCCAATTAGCCCTCCCCTCCATCCTCCCAGATCTTACCTGATCATAGTTGTCATGGATGATTTTGGTGGCATTGGTGGCTTCCTGACTACATCGACATTGTCTCTGCACCTGCTGTGATACAATGTGGCGCCTATCAGAGAACCTTTCCACCCTGTCCAGCTCTTACACCACCTCCCCACAAGAAAAGTGACATTCTTCCTCTCTCCCACAGAGAAAGTCAGTGGGAGGTGAGTGAATTATTATATAGTCTCCTGGAGCAGCCAGAGGACAATAGGGCTTGTTTGTGGACTTAGACTGCATTTGACCATGGCTTTTGCTTTTTCTGGATTTACAGCCCACAGATAGCACCAACAGAGCTCCTGTATCTACCCTGTCACCACTCTCTGAGTACAGCAATCCTACACTTGTTATAGGTTAATTAATTAAGTATCTGTTTAAATGTATCCATTTGATTTCATTATTGCAGGACAGGACCAGATCATTTCCCCCTTCTAACAATTTGAGAACCTAAGGCAGGGAAAGGCAAAGCCATCTGCCATATCACACAAGAAATCATCAGCAGGGAAGGGACAGAACCCAGGTTTTCTCCAGGTCTAAGTTTTCATTGGTTAGTTTTGGTTTTGATTTTAATAGATCCCAATAAACTTACAGGTGACCCTTAGACGTAGTCTATACCAAGAAGCTGTTCAGCGGTCACCTGGTACGGAAACCCCAAAGGATCAAAAACGAAAAGACTAAGGGGTGCACTTGTAGTAAAACTAGAATCTTGGCCCCAGCTTTCTCACAGACCACTTAAGAAATATTTGCACATAAGTTGGTCACCCCAGGAGGATTGCCCATGAGGACACTGTCAGATGAGGTGTCAGGAAGCAGGAAACACTGGAAAGGAGTGACCACTGGAAGAGGTTCCTGATTCTCTGCATGGACCACAGGGCAGGGAATTTCCCGTGGTTCCAGAAGCCCAACCAGAGGCCAGCTGGAGCCAGCTTGTCCCAGCCCCTCCCTGGGCAGACCAGGACCAGATGCCTGGAGTCCTGAGGTGCTAACTCACACATTGCTGCAGAGTTTTCTGCATGTAGAGGAAGGAGTTGGCAATGCTGCTGATTTTTCTCAAGATTTGGGGGTCCGACTCCTGATGATCCTTGAATACCCTGTCCACGTAGAATGCCAGGAGGTTCTTGGTCACACAGCACACATCTAAAGGCTACAGACACAAATCAGAGATGCTCTAATTTGGTTATCTTAGAGACCAAAGCAGTCCATTTGAGTCGGGGCAGCAAGAAGCAAGAGAACTAAAAAATCATTTTTTTTAAATCCATCCATTTTACCATAGCAAAGTCACTTAGGAGGAAACTGGTGAGGAGAGGAGAGATTCTAGCTTCTCCCTCTTTCTGAACAGCCAGGAGTAATATTAACAAAAGTTGGGGCGCAGAATCCAATCTTAGACTAGAATTCTTTCTACAGCATCCCCAACATATCCTCACCAAGTTCTATTTAAATTCTTCCAGAAATAAGGTGTCTCCCTTTTAAAAGAACTGAAGGCAGAGCAGCTTTCTTGACAAGTACTTCCTTGTATCACCAGAGGCTCCGCCACATTTCCCATCCTTCAATATTCTTGGCTACGCTGTGTTCATCCTCACCACCCTGCTCTGGACCACACTGCTGAACTCTTCCAGTTTGTCTTTTTAAGCCACAGGGATCATTGGAATGGGGCTGAGATTTGCAAGAATGGAGATTGATGGCTGTGGATATGGGTACATCTGGGTAGGTCTGTGGCCTGCAGAATGCAGATCTGTCCTAGAAAGGGCTCCTAAATCAGCAGACACAGCCCAGAGAAGCTGGCAGGACAGTGTCTCCTGGTAGCAATTTGCTCTCTGCCCTGCCAGCAAATTACTCTGCAGATTTACAGCTCAGTCTAAGAAGGGTGTGGTCCCCCAGAGGGACAGCACAGCACATCTATCTCCAGTAGCATTAAAGCAGTAAAAGCCTCCTTGGCCCCGAGGGCAGCTTTTCCTAGATTGCGGTAAAGCCTACTGCTACACAAAGCCTTTCCTTCCTCCACTCTTACTGGGTCCCTTAACCAGATGCGCAAAAATTACACACCTCTGTATTCTCAAATATTGTGGCATTAGAAAAGAGCACAGAAAAAAAAAGAGAGAAAGGGGAAAAATAAGGGGTACATTAAAGATTTGATGACTTTCCTTATTCCACATCAAATATTTCCAGCCTTCAGAGGAGAAAGAACCTAGAGATGGAAGCATAAACTTGGGGTCTATTACTGACTCAGCCACTAACTTGTCATTCTCCCTTTCAAGGTCTCGATTTCTTTGTAATATGTCATCCCTGGAAAACACTGGATCTTTCTAGAATGCATTCAAGGTCTAAAATTGTTCACTATAAAGGTTCTTTCCATGAAGTGGGTGATCCACAGCTGGGTTGATGGCAGGACTAATTTTGCTGTCTCCAGTTGCCACCAGAAAGCACATTTACCAGACTGTCTTTGTAATATACTGTGTGATAAGATAGTTTTTGTCTCCAAAACCTTCTGTAACTATTGCCTCTCTTATAAAGCCTCTCTTGGCATCTTATAAAGCCAAGGACATTATGCAATGACTCACCTCACCCCATCTGCATGTCCTTGCATCACAACCTGGTCACCTCACTTTCCTAAGCACACGTGTCCACCTTCATTGATCTTCCACCTGCCCTCCCACATTCCCCAAATACCTTCTTCTCTTTTACCCACTCATCTACAAATTTCTCAGCTTTTAAACCACCGTGTTTATGTTTTCATGTCCCCCCATGGAAGCTTCCAAAATCATCCCCAAGTCATGGAAATCCTATCCCCTCTGTGTGCCTGGCACTCCCATTTTTCTCTAGGAAATTGGTACCAGGGGTTTCAAGGTCTCTGGGACAGTAGCATACCTCACCCATTGGTTGACACTTGAGAAGCCTGCTGTGTGGAGAGTGCACTGGACATTAGGAACAAGAAGGGGACAGGTGGGGATTTCTTTCTCAGCCCAGAGTCATTTCACTGTAATGATAACACTATAGTAAAAAGAAGACTCAGACGAATACCTTAGTTTTCTGCAGGGCCCCCAAGGTGGACAGGATGGTGACATTTTGGAAGTTGTCCTTAGTTTGCTATGGAGAGAAACAGAAGGACATACACAAGCATTAAGTACTCCATGGTATCCTGAGATGCAAAAGGCTGCAAGAAAGAACTTGACTTCCAAGCTAAGATGTCAGGTGAGACACGCCCCTTGCCCACACCGTCACCAACCCATACTCACAATGGCTCTTTTGATTTCTTGGAAACTCTCTTCTAGATGGCTCATGTCCACAGAAATTGGACATCTCCTGAGAGAGCGCGTGTACGCTGAGCACAGAATGAGCATTGCACTCAGTAGCCAGAGGGAAACACGTTGTACCTTCATGTCCTGCAGAAAGGGGTAGAAGTCAAGCTGCCCAGTCCGAGTCTCTTCCTTGGGTTTCTTGAATCAATTGAATAAGCGCCCTCCCCTCCCCCACCCCAAGTTCCCTCCCTCACCCCCCAGAAAGCTCAATATGGTCTTCTTCAGTCCTCTCTCAAGTCCTGGGGAGCACATTTGTGTGTCTATCACACTGCTATGACTCAACACAGCTTACTTCCTCAACAGGGGTGAAAAGAAATTATTTTTTAAAAAAATGTCATAAGAAAAACAGGGTTAGCACTATGCCATGCAGTTAGGCAACAGATCTGAAGAACCATAAAAGCACATTTGGTTTATGTTTGCCCTCGGAAGACAGCGACACCCTTTTGTTATAACACTCCAGTGTATCTGCTTAGAATCATTCCTGTGATGGGAAAGGGAGGCAGGAGCATCTCCTAGTAATTGCTTGGCCATGGTGAAGCTGCCACTCTCTCCCCAGAGGACAAGCTCCTCTTCTATCAATCACTGAGCTGGGATGCAAGGGACATGTTAGATAGCACCAGACCCTGCGACACTTGTTGCCTTTTCTAATTCTCTCACCCAGATTCTTTCCTTCATCTTTCTGCTTCTTTCTTTAATTGTTTTAAATTAATTAGATCATATCATACGCACAGAGAACAGCGCAGCAAACATCGTGGTAGAGTTTATTATCCATCTCGGACTTTCCCCCACAGTAGCACAAGCTTCACAGAAGGAGCTTAATGCGACTAGACCAGCACCCTACCCAGCATCCCCCCTGGCACCACAGAGTGGTGCTGGCTGTGAGCTAGGTTGGTGTATTTTGTGTAGCCCTGGAAGAGAGGAAGGAGGGTTGCAAACGTAGCCAGCCAGCTGAGGGAGTGACAGGGGACCCCTCCTCACCCCTGACTATCCTATGGTCACTGAAACAATAAAAATCCCCCCGGGAGGTGAACCATAACTGTCCTCACTCCTGCCACCACTGCCCACATCTTCCTAGGATTCCCAGGCTCCTTTTCTTGAGGACTATTTTTTAGAATTTAGATTTATTTTTAATTTTTTTTGCAATACTGTGGATTCAACCCAGAACCTCATGCATACTAGGCAAGCACTCTACCACTGAATCACACCCTCAGCCTGCCCCCACCCCAGACTCCTTCTCCAGAAAGTCAAGAAAACAGCAAATCCTCGTCTCTCCTTGATGCCTTCCCAGAGCATGGGCAGGTGTAAACTGAGACCTCATCATGAGGCACACAGAAAGCTAAAGAGCTTGATTTCTCTTTTTGGAACATCTTTCTTTCTGGAAAAACAAGGCAGGAAGTCTGTGAAGAGTGCCCCACAGCTCTGACCCCTCTCCAGGCAATTCTAGATATCTTGGCCCATTCAGGTAAGTGGTGACATTTATCCTACACACCACATGTGCTGGGTACTGTGCCAAGCATTTTTTTTTTTTTGGTACCGGAAAGTGAACTCAGCGGCACTTGACCACTGAGCCACATCCCCAGCCCTATTTTGTATCTTATTTAGAGACAGGGTCTCACTGAGTTGCTTAGTGCCTCGCCATTGTTGAGTCTGGCTTTGAACTCCTTTGATTCTCCTGTCTCAGCCTCCTGAACTGCTGCGATTACAGACATGTGCCACCACACCCGGCAGTGCCAAGCATTTTACATAATTGCTTCATGCTCACAACCATCCTGCGAGAATTCTGTTTCTAACCTATTTCACCAAGAAGGGAACTGATACTTAGGGAAGCTGAGTAACCTGCTAGGACCAGAACTTGGAAGGTGGCAGGCCAACCCCAAGCCCCGCTTCCTTTTCCCTGTACCTCGCCACTTAAAACACTCCCTCTGGCATCTCAGCCGCGGATCCCAGCCATTCCCCTTGCACCAGACAGGAACCCATTTCTGAACCAGGAGAGCACCTTCCATTTTTAAAGATATTTAAGGCCTGGGGTAGCTTTATGTCAGAACATCTGCCTAGCTTGTGTGGATCCCTACGTTCCATCCCTAGCACTGAATAATAATAATAATAATAATAATAATAATAATAATAATAACAACCACCCAATAAGAAGATACTTAATACTGTGAAGGATTTTAAAAAGAAACATTGTAAATTACCCAGCACAGTTCTTGGAATGAAAAAGCAATAGTAGGCCAGGCATCTGGTGCAGTTTGGGAGGCTGAGGCAGGAGGATCTAGAGTTCAAAGCCAGCCTGCACAAAAGCGAGACACTAAGCAACTCAGTGAGACTCTGTCTCTAAATAAAATACAAAATAAGCCTGGAGTTGTGGAGTGTGCTGAGTTCAATCCCTGGTACCCCTGCACAAAAAAATAAAAAAAAGCAATAGTAAAGATATGAGTTTCCTTCCGTCCCCTTCCTTTTATTTCTTCCCTTCTTTCTTTTCTTCCTTCCCTTCCTTCTTTCTCCATATTTTCTCATTAAAAAGACGATAAATCAGAAATTTCACCTCCCCACACCCCATGGAATTCTTCTTCCCTTTCTACAAAATACCAGCGCCTAAGACAGCACAGGCCATACACAGTGAAAGCAGATCACCCTACAGTCCTGAAGGACAGAAGCCGGGATCAGGAGGAGCAAAGCCCTTGATGAAGCAGGCACCAGTCTCACCTTCACCTTGTGCCTACCAGCTGCTCCGGAGTCTCTCTCCTGGTGCTCTTTGCCATTTGGAAAGGGCTGGTCACTTTTATGCAGGTGGATAAGAGGAAGTGCTGTCAAAGTTTACTGGGTGGGTCCACTTTGGGCAGATTTTTTCCCCCCTTCATTTCTTTAGCATGTCATTTCCTTAATTATTTTTTTTCCTTTGTGATATAGCTGATTAATCATTATTAAGAAATGCCTCTTTCCCTGGGTCTTGACATGCAGCTTCTGGGAAAAATAAACTCACCATCACCATGCAAATGAGAATTTCTTTGCAATTCTGTGTCTATACAGAAAAAATCCAAGTTAGGTCACTTTCCTAAGAGCTGTGGCATGCCACCAACTGTACCCTGAAGGCAAACTCAGGAAAGTAGTCTTGGGATGGCCTCATCTTGCCAGCAGCCAACTTCATGAGACTTTGCAGGTGCCTCCGCCTCTAGCACAAACCATCTCCCTGGTGCCTCATCCAGCCAGAGGGGACCTACCACACACCAGACGTGAGCTAAGTGCTTTACCCATTATTTTGTTGAACTTCGTGGGGAATAATTTTTCCCTCCTGCAGCAAAGGTTTCTTGTGCATTATCTCTTTCCCCTTCTTCTAGCCCCTTAGAAGGTCCTTTCATTCTTGACCAAGGCAGAGAAAGAAAATGAGACTGTGAGTTAGATAGAGTTTAAGAGCAGGCAGTGACTAAGCTGGAAACAGAATCTGGAATCCTTGCTTTGGGCTAGAAAACCCTTTGTTTAAATTATCCTTTTATGCCAACTCTCCAAGGATAGGAAGCTCTCTGAGGACCAGGGTTTCCAGAGATGCAAAGATAGGATATAAACAGTTTTTTCCCCAGACACGAATTCTCAGAATACACGAAGCATGTGTGTACCCACTGAAGGTACAATTAGAGATCCCCACAGGGCTAATACAGGTCTTGTTCCTGCAACCAGACTAGGGAGACAACACTGGCAGAGAAGGAAAATGGACAGGGAGGATCAGGGATTTTTTATGGCATAGGTACAAGAGAAAGGAAGCCCAGAGCCTGGAAGTCCTGTTGTCCAGCGCCTTGGACCTAATGCAATAATAATAAGTTTTGGGAGAAGCAGTAGAATCTAGTGGTTCACAGTGGTAAGTACTCCTTAACAAATATTAATTATTCCCATGCTGTGCAATTGGGAAAAGAGAGAGAGGTCCCCTCCCTTAGAAGCTGATGGGCATCCATCTGCTCCTTCTGAAGAGAGGGTGAAGAGCAGTTCTGCAATTTAGGGATCTCCTGCACCGCACCCCTCTTTCCCTGGGATGGGGCAGGTGGGAAGGTGGGTGCCATTTTCCCAGCACAGCCTGGGCTGCCTGGCTCAGAGCCGGACCCCACATGTGATAGGATTGCAACATCACCCACGCCAAGTCTCACCACACAGACTGTATGTTCTGACCCAGCTTTCATTTCAGGGCCAAGATGTCATATCGAGAAGCTTGCATGGAAATGGGAAAATATGTGATGTGTTTATAACTTCACATCCACCATGCCATGTGTCAGGAGGCCAAGACCAAAAGCTGAGCTGACACCCTAGTCCGTATGATTGTCGCCTGCAGGCATCTCGTTCAGCCTCTGTGCCGGTTGACTCACCTGTAAAATTGTGCAAATGGTGCCTACTGAATATTCAGCACGTAGAGATGGCATGAAGATTACAGATAAGACCCCAACATAATGCCCAGCACAAAAAGAAGCAAATCAAAAATGAGAGCCTTTGCCATTAATTTTACAGCCTCCTTTGAACCCTAAATTGAGAGGAGGGGGAACAATAAGATTATTTCTCTCCATCTTAAGCCTTGCTGCCTAACACTTAATATACAAAAATAAAAATATAGATGGAATGGCACCCCAACCAGGATTATCTTCAATCTGTAGATACGGTCCATAGACACAGTGTCTTGCTCAGCCTTAGTATTAGGACTTCTGGAACCACCATTAAGATGCCAGAGTTCAATTTTCCACTTGTTAAATAAGGAAGCAGAAAGAATATGAAGGAAGACTAGAAAAACAGAATGAAGAATATTCTGTGCAGCCCCCTCATACTTTCCAATCCTCTGTCTCCCCAATATTTACTCTAAATTTATGAATTGTTCCCTCAGTGCCAGGGCAATCTCCTGTCCATGAAGGAGTGCCTGCCCACTCTCAGGTACAAATCCTGGAGCTCAGATAAAAATTACACAAATTCAGGAGCTGGGGGTGTGGCTCACAGGTAAAGTGTTTGCTTAGCACATGTGAGATGCTGGGTTCAATCCTCAGCACCACATAAAAATACATAAATAAAATAAAAATATTGTGTCCCTCTATAACTAAAAAATAAAGATACTGGTGCTGCCTTTTTAAAAAAAAAATTTGCACAAATTCAGAAGTGACCATGCCCCTTCCCTTTTATGGGAAGAGAATGGGATTGAACAATGTGCAGCCCTACTGCAGAATCCAGATATAGTGGATTAGGTCTATGGAAATGGCTTTGGTTAGATTTGAGGAAGAACCCATTTTGAGGACTAGAAAACACTAAAACATATGAGAGACAAGGGCTTTGAAAGCAAGAGGTAGTACTGCTGCTGATGGGTGAAAATTTCACATAGGAAGTAAAAAGAGACATAAAAACAGAATATAAATGTTCAAAGGTCTTGGTAAATATATCTTGATCATAATGATACATTTAAGATTGCTTACAGTATTGAAACAAAAGCAAAAAAAAAAAAGAAAGAAAGAAAGAAAGATAAACCTTCCAATTCTAGAAATTTTAAGCCCAAGAAAGTTTTTCTTCTTGGGAAATTTAGAAATAAATCCGAAAAAAAGAAAAAGAACCCACAGTTCAACTCTCCTACCACAGTGCTGGAGAAATAAATGAGTCGCCTCTCCCCTAACAGCAAAGAGGTGCTCAACTGTTCTCAAACTCCCATCTCCCAACTCCATGCCCTGTCTTCCTCTTATCCTAGGGTTGAGTGGAGTGGAAGGGAACCTAGAGCTGTGGGGCCCTCGAGTTTGGTTTTTGTTTTTTTTTTTTTTTTTNAGGAAGGGAAGGAAGAAAAGAAAGAAGTGAAGAAATAAAAGGAAGGGGACGGAAGGAAACTCATATCTTTACTATTGCTTTTTTTTATTTTTTTGTGCAGGGGTACCAGGGATTTAACTCAGGGACACTCGACCACTGAACCACATCCCTAACAAAAATATTTTGTATTTTTTTATTTAGAGACAGGGTCTCACTGAGTTGCATAATGCCTCGCCATTGCTGAGGCTGACTTTGAACATGTGATCCTCCTCTCTCAGCCTCCAGAGCTGCTGGGATTACAGGCCTGTGCCCCCGAGTGCAGCTCCCCTCAAGTCTTTTCAGCAGGGAGATGATGTCACTCTCCTGGCCCAAGTTGTTGTGACTTGTGCTTATCCAGGAAGCTGATCACCTAAGGAAATCCAATCTGGCCACTCCCGGGCTAGTGGGGAGGGAAGGACAGCACCCCTGTGCTGCATCAACCTGGACTTTCCTTCTTCTTTGTGCCCATCGGGCTCTCAGTAAAACCTGCTAATCTAGAGCTGCAGATGCTGTTTGGCTCCTTATGTCACTGGGTCCTGTGGCTCAGATGCCATAGTCAGTTCCCATGGAGATGAAGGGGGCCTGGGGAAAGGTAATAGGACCACAAGCAATGTATCCTTGCGGGTCACTAACCAGGGATCACTTCCAACAGCTACCCTGCCCTTAGCAGCCAAGCTGCCTAAGATGCAAACCCAGGCCTGGGGCTCCCAGGCTGAAAGTCCCAGCATGGCTCCCTGGGGCCTCTCAGCCAAAGGAAACCCCTCCCCATGACTTCCAGACCCATCCCACTCCAGATCTAGCCTATATCTCCCCTCACCTGCTCCTGGACAACCCCACACTTCCCTGGACCCTGTCACCTAGAAAGTTATACCCTGGCTTTGGGGCTTTGCAAACACCCACCCAACTTCCAGAACCCACCTCAGACTTGCAGGTGGAGTCTCTGTGTTTTCCATCCCCTCCTCTCTTGGTCCCATACTCTCACCCACTGAGCCGGCTGCTGCTTCTTCCATATTCCCATGGGATACAAAAGGCCCAGTTACCTTTGAATTTCAGATAAACACATCTCAGGGTTGATCTACCTGGGGTTCAAAATAACCTGTGCAACCTGTAGGTTTGCTAAAATTGGCCTCCCTATACTGGACCCCTACAACAGGACCAGCTATATCCAGGCTGTATAGGGCTGGGAGATCATAATTTTATGGTAGAGATGGAGTTTCTTTCAAGAAATGGAATTCAGAATTAGAAGTTCCATATTAGAAACAAAAGTGAGTACTGTTTAGAATGAGAAAAGAAGTCACATTGTTACAGATTTTTAAAAGCTGACAAATACCAAAAATGTCACAAAATCCAGAAAAACAAACTAAAACTTTTATTGATTAACTACCTGTCATCTCTGGTTTTTTTTTTTTTTTTTTCTGCAGATGATGCACTTTTTTTAACGCTATTTTCAGGAAAGAGAATAAAAAAATAAGTCTTTTTTTTTTATTTTTTCGGGTATGGTTATCCAAAACTGGATTTTTGTTGCTTGTTGGAATGCACAAAATATGCTAAAGATTTGTGCCCTTTAAACAAGAATTCTGAAAAAATATCTGTTTTACAGGATTCCTGTCAGAAAAGGAAAAAGTCTGTAATTCATTCATAATTGTATATATGGCATTACTGAATATATTTTTTCCGTTTTCACTGGATTTTAATGAAAACCAAATCTTTGGCTTACATTTTCCATGCCTGATGACTGGAAGAATTTTTGACATGCTTGTTTCTGGTGCCATATATCTCAAACCTTGCTTCTCTTCCACTACCCACACATTTCCAGGAATAAGCACAGTGGGTCTGAGGAAGTATTTCCAGATGCCATTTTCATACAGGGATAGCTAGCAATATCTTAACCACACACAGATGTGATTACAAACCACTCAAAGATGCGTCTCTCAAAGCCAAGTGCATCCCCAATTACTCTTTAACCCAATCTCCCAAACACTGTGCCTCTCTAATGTCACTTGGCATGAGAGAAATATGACAGAGAAGAAGGCAGATGGAAGAGGCACTGGTTTTAACTGGTCAAGACTAAAATCCTTTACTCTTGTGAATTTTGTGAGAACATACATCAGTAGGGCCCCTCCAGGATCTTGAAAGGAGCCCATATAAGGGACGGGCCGAATGCTAAACAGTAAACCCCTTCTGAGCACACGCCCTAGAACAACAACAAGTTGCATTTATTTCTATTTTCTAATTTAATTTTTATTGTTAATCCAAGATGTCCAGGTAGATGGTTTTAGAGGATATAAGATGAAAAATTGGTGGCTGTAGGCTTTCCTGCTGCTCTTCCTATGCCCCATGGACAACAGCTTTCAGTGTTCATCTTCCTCTGTCACTACTTACATACATAATTCTGAAGAACATGCATAAACTATTTCTTAATGCTTTGTTTTACAATTATGTGTCAGCTTACAACAATGGAAGATGCAGATTTAATTGTTTTATAATATGCCATACAAACATGTCACTTCCATCCCCTTTCCTGCCAAAATAAACATGTTACAATATCTCTTTCTAGGCAACAGGTTATTCAAATCCACTGAGGGAGGCAGGAGCCACTGGGAGAAGGTGAAACCTTGTTCTCCTACAGCCCTTGTGTGTCAACTTGCTCCAGGAAGAACCAGAAGAATGGTATAAAGCCAAATATTCTTTGTACTTTTCATTCCAATAGCTAACATTTCTCATGGTCAGACTCAAAACTCATGCACAGAAAGAGCTAGACAAATAATACTAGCTAGCTAGTATTGAAACCAGTTCTGTATTAAGACCTTATATGCATTATCTTGTTTAATCTTCATGTCTGCTCCATGAGATAGATCTTCTTTCTGCATCCATTGTTTTGGATGAGGAAGCAAGCTGAGACTTATAGATGTTGAATACCTCACCCGAGGGCACTCAGGGGTAAGTGAGAAAGCTGGGTGCAGTCATAGGCAGCCCCACGCCAACACCTCCATTCCTTACCACTTCACTATACCAGACAGCAAGAGCATCTGGTCCAGCCTCCTCACTTCAGATGAGCAAACTGCAGACAGTCAGATAGAAGTGTCCTGCCCAAAAGCCATCCAGCCAAATTGTGGTGGAGCTGGATTGAAACTAGAGTTCACAACCCTAAAATCTCAATCCAGCACTCTTGCCAGTCACGGAATCTTTGTCATCTCTTCTAACTTCAAACTTTCCTCCCACAGAACTAAAGACATCTCTCCCCTCCAAGCCAAGGACAAGCAGAAATGCCAATGGAATGGAGTGTGGCTTAAGAGTGTTCTTCCCAACCAACAAATCCAGGCATGTCAATAGAAACTACGATTCTGTGGAAATCGGATGTGGGTTTTCCCTATAGGTCAAATAAACCATGTCAGTTGAAAAGTGCTGTGTCCACAGGTGCTAGGAGCCAGGGAGTTCCTGGGAAGGGCTTCATCTCAGGAGACCTGGGAGGAAAGGGTTGGGCTGGGTGCCTCTGGCTCCTGCACAGTTAGAGCAAGCAGGTGGCAGAGCAAGGGCTAATGAGTCTGAAATATTTCAGGTGCAAACCAAGTACAACACCACATCTTTATCCACATTGGGTCCCTGCAGCACCACTCTCCCATGGTACCATCCCAGCTCACAGGATCCTGTCTATTCAGAAAGCCTAAAGCTCAGTCCAGAATTCCTTGCCTAGAGGATTTTCTACCCTGAGTTGGCCAAAACTTCATCACACTCCAGGTTCAAATTCTGCAATACAGCATGCTGAATGGAAGCCGCCTGTCAGTATCTACTTAGAATTGACCTAGAATTTTCAGCTAAGGGAGAAAACTGAAAGCAAGATGCAATTCCTCTAGGAAGCTCGCTCTCACAGCCCTCCCTGAGTTCTTTCCTCCTCGTTCTCCCCTAGGCACTTGCTGACTTCTTTTCTACTCTGTTCATTTTCACTGTAGATAGTTTGGGTCATCCTGAAATCTCTCTCCTATCGGACTCGAAGCTCAAGGAAGGCTGAGACCAACCATGTCTCCCCCTGGAGAGTGTATGACAGCTAGTGACCAGATGACTCCTTGGTTAAGTTAACCTTTTTCTTCAAGAACTAAGGTCAAGTTCTGCCTTCCATGCTCCATGTTCCAAGTTCCATCATGACAGGGATCTTATCTGTCTTGCTCATTGCTTTATTCCCAAAATGCTGCACATAGTAGGCACTCCCTAAATGTTTGTTGAGTGAATTAATAAATGAGTGAAGATAGGGAATGAGGACTTCCAAAGGCATGGGCAATCACATCATTCTTTGGTGTTTCTCCATATCTTCCTGCATGGGGTTTGGGAGAGTTCTACATGAGCAGCCTCCCTGCTGAACAGGGTACCAGTAGGGCAGAGCCCCTAGTTTCCTACCAAAGAAATGCTATTCTCCTGGGTCCCTCATTGAAGCCCTTCCAGGGGAAAATCAGAGTGATCATGCCCAAATACATGTTCCCCACCCAATGTTCAACATAATTAGATCGTCCAGGAGCTGTAGGCAGGTAATCCTGGCTATTGACAAGATGAATTACATAGTCTTTTTTTTTTCTTTAAGATTATGTATCTGGGCTGGGGTTGTGGCTCAGTGGTAGCACACTTGCCTAGCATGTGTGAGACACTGGGTTCAATTCTCAGCACCACATATAAATAAATAAATAAAATAAAGGTCCACTAACAACAACAAATTTTTTTTTTTTAAAAAGTGTGTATCTAGGTTGAGGATTCAATCAAAGGTGGCACCAAAAGAAAAAATTTTGAACTTGATATCTCATGGACGTTGAAGAATTATGAAGCAGAGAAAGAAAAACACAGACTGGCTGCACTAAAGGAAAATCAATTATTTTGCCTAGCAACCCTGAAGCACTATAAATTAAGCACATTGGAAGTGGCAGAGTAGCTGACTGTCACTAAAGCTCCTTTTGTTGAATGATCAATGCTGATGCACAGAAAAGATGAACTATGCACAGAGCACAGGTCCATGATATCTGATGCATTCCTTTGAAAAAACTGATGAAATATATAGACTCCCATTCCACTCAGCCACCACTAGAAAGGACACATGTATCCAAACTTTCTTTCTGATAGCCATCTAGAAACTCCTCAGGAGTCGATGAACTCTAAATTAATAACACTAAAAGACTCGAGGTTGAAGACATGGTTCCGTGGCACAGCACAAGCTCCAATGATGCTCAAGGTCCTGCATTCAATGCCCAGCATTACAACAAAAAGACCTGGATTTGGCTCTAACTTTGGAAGTTGATGGTTGGATAACTTTGGACAAATTGATCAACTCCATGCCTCACCTTCCTCCTCTGCAGAAATGGAACTTGATAGCTCTTCCTTCCTCTCCTGGATTAAGAATCATAGGTGCAAACACGTGTACAGGATTAACATTACACTAAGCAGGGGCATTCACCTGGAAAGGAAAACATGCCTTTCTCCCAACGTACTTGCCTAGGAACAGGCTACAGCATGCTCAGATATTTCTTTACCAGTGATGGCAATCACGAAACCGAAATGGATCCAACACTGGAAGGGACCTGCCCATCTGCTCTTCCAGCTAGCTGTTCATAGTAGTTCTGCATATAGAAGGGTCCTCCCCTGGCTGGGGGGACTTGAGTCATTTTTCCTTTAGGAGGAAGCAGGGTTGCATAATTTCTATCTCTCATAAAACTCCAGCTCTCCCCACCCCCCATGATTGGCAAAGCCAAATGATGCTGAATTATGGAATGAGCACTGGTATTTGGGTGTCCAGCCATGCCAGTTTGCTTGGAACACGGAGGTGTCCTGGAACACAGAACTTTCAGTCCTGAAACTAAGAAAGTCTAAAGAAATCACAGACACAGTCTGTACTAAGTAGACTGAGAACAGAAAAGTTAGATTTCAGTACAACCACTGAGGAAAGCAATATGGAAATTCCTAAGAAAGCTTGGAATGAAACCACCATTTGACCCAGTCATCCCACTCCTAGCTTTATTCCCAAAGGACTTAAGAATAAAATACTACAGTGACGCAGCCACATCAATATTTATAGCAGCTCAATTCACAATAGCTAAACTATGGAACCTAAGTGCCCTTCAACAGATGGAAGGATAAAGAAAATATGCTATATATACACAATGGGATATTACTCAGCCTTAAAGAAGAATGAAATTATGACATTTGTTGGTAAATGATTAGAACTAGAGAATATTATGCTAAGAGGACCTGGATGTTAATTCACAATAAGGAAGATGGGCAGAAAATAGAGGTATTTTGGCGTGGAGGTAGGAAGGAGAGTAGAATAAATCAGACATTATTACCCTATGTGCATATATGATTACATGATCTGTGTAACTCAAATCATGTACAACCAGACAAATGAGAAGTTATACTTAATTTATGTATGATGTGTCAAAATGCATTCTGCTTTCATGTATAACTAATTAGAACAAATTTTAAAAAGAATACTAGATTTGAGTTCTGACTCTGCTGTGTGATTTTTGGGCAAATCACAAAGTTTTTTTCCTATTAGCCTTAGTTTTCTCATTTATAAAATGCAGCAAATAAAGGCCAGACAATATAACATATAGGAAACTCCTAGAAGAAGGGAGAAATTTAATGTTTTTTAATTTGAAAATGTGAACAACATAAATATAACTCACTGAAGACAGTCTGTACTTTCCTCTACTACACTAGTACTCTCACCCCATTCACAAATAGCATCTGTCCATCACTTGACACTTTCCAGAGCATTTTCATATGGTATTTCTTTCTACCTATGAATAGCAAAGATGTTCTTATTTCCTTTTCCAAATGGGAAAGCTGAGGCTTGGTGATTGGAGGATCCTGCAGTCAGGTAGAGCTGGAACAACAAAGTGAGTGTCTTGGTTCTTGGTCTGGGACTCTTCCCTCAAGACTACTCTCTCTCTCTACCTCATGGGACAGAGGTACAGCTGTCCTCCAACTGGGGGGCCGAAACCTCTAGAGACAAATGATCCACTGATGTATCGAGTGGCAGCACTGTGGGGGAGGACCTTTTACCCCTCAGCACACTCATGGTCATTTCTCGACAGCACAAGACTCAGGACTGAGAACATTCTTGCCTTCTGAAGACATGGCGCTCCTGTTAGAACTCAATCTTGCTTCCCTTTTTAAGATTAAGAGAAGAAGGACCTTCATCCCCATGGCTTGGTGCTTTAAGTATTTCCTTAGCAGGAAGAGCTTGTGTGACCTCCAAGGAGATTAGAAGACCTAGAAGGCAGAAGCACATGCTACTTAGTCCGTTCATTACCTACCTATTCTTATCCATTGGGACGGCTCCTTCCTTCTAGACAATGCAGAGTGTTATGTTTGTTAATAATATTTTTAAACCTTTAGAAAAGTAATCTTTGCTTTGATATGAAACCAAAAACTTGTGGCGCATACAGAAAACTAGAAGAGAAGAAAAATGGTCACCCATAGTCATTCTATTTAGGAAGAATCCTCTGGTCTTTTTTAACTTGAAATCCCCAACGGAAAAAATGTTTAGAGGGTCCACACAGTGAAACAAGGGCCCTCGCTGGAGCCCATTTCAGTCACCTAGACAATCATTCAGGGGGGTTCCCGTGACACGCCAGGCCCTGCAGTGGCTAGAGGTGGACAGCCTGGCCCTGCAAAGATCTCACAGAAGTAGGGAAGACACCCGTGTTGTCACCCTTTCCACTCACAAGCTGGGCTCTGTGCTGAGCCGTTTCAATCCATTAATTTATTCAATCTTTACAACTTGATTGAGAAGACACTTTTTTAGCCACATGACACAGATTGAGGAAACGTAGATGCTATCATTTGAATATGGTCTGAATTTGTCCCTCAAAGTTTCCTCTGCTGAGAGCTTAATCCTTAATGTGGGGATATTGAGGTGGGGCCTAGTGGGAAGTTCTTAGGTCATCGGGGGCCACCCTTGATAGAGATTAAGTTAGTTTTCATGGGATCCCTGAGTTAGTTCTCATGAGAAAGTTGTTATAACAGGAGCAAGCCTGGCCCTTCCCTATCACTCTGGCTTCCTGTTTTACAATGGGACTTCTCCCTCTCCCACATGCTCCTGCCATGATGCCACCTCCCACTAGACCCTCATCAGAATCCAAATCCAAATGAGGCCACCAGATCTTGGACTTTCCGCCTCCAAAATTATGCATTGGGCAAGCCTCTTTTCTTTATAAAAACTTAGCCTCAGATATTTTGTTATATAACAAAAACCGACCAGCGCATTAACAGGTTAAATGCTTGACAAGGTCCTAGAGTTCACAAATAAGGAACTGGAATCTAGATCTTCGGGGGCTGACCCCAGAATGGAATGAGGGTTGTGATGGTGCTGCCCCATGGGAGCCTTATAGGAGAGCCTAACAGGACCTGCAGGTCAGAGACCTTCCTAAGGATGTGAGGCATAGCCCAAATCACAGCAAGGAATACATGTACAAATTTCAATTCCTTTGGTTTTTCACAGTACCCATGAAAGTCCTCCAGGATTCTTGCCCTAACTTTGCCCATAGCCATGGCTCCTCGTGGGTCCCACATCTGCCTTTCTCACTTGTCTGGCTTTTCAGCCCTCCTCTTCAGACCTGTTTCTGGATGAATCTTCCTCCATTTCCCTTCTTCATGCAAATCTCTTACGGGGGACCCTGCCCTGCCTCACTCTCTCAGGGGCATCTTGGAAATTTCCCTTCTTCCTTTGCCCAAAATATTTTCAGGCTTAACCCAGAACCCCAGTTTTCCCAGCACCAAATATTAATCACAGTTCAAGCTAAAACGCTATGCTTGCATTCTTCTAAATTCCAGGTAGGATGGGGTGTGGACATAATAAGGAGAATTCTGGGACTTTTCAGCTCTGGCCATCTCGGAAACGCAGGGCAAGAGCAAGCCCAGAGGGAGCTTGAAAAACCTGGCCACTCCCTCCAAATTAAGGTGCAGAACTACCTTCCCCCAAAGCATAAATGCCTTTCCTTCCAGTGGGTGTGCTTTCCCTCCAGCCTTGCCCCAAACTACGTATGGGGAAGGTGGATGCTGATTCAGGGTGACAGTGTACCAGAGGGCTCTGGCATGGAAGTCACTTCTGCTTCTCCCTAACTCTGTCAGGACTGGGGGAGCAGGAAACACCTGGCAGGTGGCAACACCTGCATCCACCTGCTGCAACGGAAGCCAATAGGCAAATATAAAGCTGATCCATCTGGAGAAGGTACTGAATCTTTGCCAAGAGAAAGATGCACCCAAGCTGTTAGTCCAGACATGCTTCCTCTTCCTTTTTGGAAATGCTAACTCCAGGGAACTCTCAGAGGAGGAAAAAGATCTGAAAGGGGGCCAAGTTCATTCAAGTTTTTTCTAAGAAAACCCCTAAGAGTAAAAACAGCCTTTGGCAAGGACAAGTCTACCTCTGAAGCCTGATAATGATGACAATAGCAGTGGCAGACACCTTACTGTGCTACGCACTATAGCACATGCTACACACTATAACTCACGGACCTGGCACCAAGTGCTCGGTGGACTTGAACTCGTGTCATTTTGGATTCAGGAGAACCTGTTTCAGTGAGGTTCTTTACAGGTACTGGGTCTTATTGCTAATCTGGAGTTTTGATCACATAATGTGAACTTGCACAATGCATGCTATCATCCCATCATTCAGCGACTCAATATACTATATCCCACATGCTATGCTAGGCACTGGGAATATAATATTCCTTCCCCTGAAGAGCTCTGAGTCTAGCAAGAGGAACAGGCAGATACAAAGGACAATCCATTACAGTAGGATAATTGCTTTGAAAAGCAGGGCTCAAGGCATGCGGTGGAGCCCAGCAGAGAGATGTTAATGCAGACTGAGATGTGGGGAGTGGGGTGTCACAGAAAGCTTTTAGGCAAAGGTAATACCTTGGCTGAGCTTTAAAGGATACATGGGAATTAGTCAAGGAAAGGGAACTATAGACACAGTGGACAGAGGTCCAGAGAAGCCCCTTAGGATGTTAAGTCCTAAGAAAACACAGAGTGGTCAATAGGGGCAAAGTTTAGAAATGGGGTGTGGAGCGGAGTGATAGGAGGACATGAGGCAAGGTCATGAGATCCTCAGAATTGTGCCAGAGGAAGCTGGCTGAGCAAGCATCGCTGAGGCCCTGTGGAATGGAGGCCAAGCGTTCTCACCAAGCCATGCCCATGTTTCAAATCTGTGAGCAAATGAATGATTTGTTATTGTTCGAAGCCACTGTTTTGAGACTTCTTTATTTCAGCAGCAGATAACCAAAACAATCTGTTTAGTGATGGGAGCAGCAAGGAGAAGGTGGAAGGCTCAGTGGAAATGACAAGTGTCCACATGAGGTGCCAACAGCTTGATCCTCCCAGCCTCATGTTTTCTTAGAAGCATATGCCATTTGGCTACCATCTAGAAAGTGATCGTGCAGTTAATTAATATTGGAACATGATTCTAGATGGTGCAAAAGGGTCTTTAGGATCCAAACACGGGGCATATGTCCAGGAATCTGGAGAAGAGGACAGAAATGGGATGTAATCCTAATGCCTTGAAAGTTACAGACTGGTAAACTGATGCCAACCTAAACAGGAAAGGCCTCTCTCTCTCTCTTTCTCTCTCTCTCTCTCTCTCTCTCTCTCTCTCTTTTCTTTTCTTTCTTTCTTTCTTTTTTTTTGTGATGCTGGGGATTGAATCAGGGCCTTTTGCATACAAGGCAGGCACTCTACCAACTGAGCTATATCCTTAGCCCCAGGAAAGGCTTCTAATAGCTAATCATAAGCCTCCATCCGTTCTCTTGTCTTACTGATCATTTATATCCCTGTGTTGGATAGAGTTTCAGAGGACATGCTTATCAAAGTTGCTAAAGACATGCGTCTTGGAAGGTGAGTGGGCCTATGGAAGGACAGGATGAGGATCCTAAAAAAACTAAAATAAAATTTAGAAGGGATAAATTTAGGATTAGTATGGTTGAATATGAAAAGAAAACTCCACAAGTAAAGAATGAAGGAAGTGTGGTCTAGTCGCAGGTTATAGGAGACTCACCTAAGACTTCAGACTTTGGCTAAATGGATACAGATTTGCACTTGAGAGACACCACTTAGTAAACAGTGAGCATTAGAGAATTGTTTATTCAAACCTTTCTGGTTTTAAGTCTTTCCTTTTAAGAACTCGAGATAAATCATATAAGAGTCCTGAAGTTTCTGGTAAAAATATAATAATAAGTTTTTAATAAGTGACTAGTGAAAGATCCAAGGTTCTAATGAGACCAGGGCAACCCCTGAGGCTCTACATCACCTAGGATAGGTGCTGAGAGAAATTTCTCTGATGGTAGAAACACTTTATCATCTGCACTGTTCAATATGGTGGCCATTAACCACACATGGCCGTTGAACCCTTGTATGGCTAGTGCAAGAACTGAATTTTTAATTTAAATTGCAGTGAATTTAAATTTGCAATAACCACTTTTGCCTAGAGTTTACCATATTGGACAGTACAGATCTAGATGACAGAAATACTAAACTCTGAACCTAAGTAGAACATGGGGGGGAGGAACAATTTTCAGTTATTTTCTTTGTTTGACTTATTATAACCAAAGTCTACAATTTGAAGTTTGACATATTTATACACCATAAGATTATCAATGAAGATTGTGATAGACAGATAAATAAAATGTGGTATATATACACAATGAAATATTACTCAGTCATAAATAAGAATGAAATTATGTCATTTGCTGGTAATGGATGGAACAGGAGACTGGCATATTAAGTGAAATAAGACAATCCAAAAAAAAAAAAAGGCAGAATGTTATCTCTGATATGCAGATGCTGACACACAATAAGGGGGCAGATGAGGTGGGAATAAGAGCCATTGGATTAGACAAAGGATAATGAAGGGAAGGGAGGAAGATGGGTATAGGAAAGATAGTAGAATAACTTGAACATAACTTTCCTAAGTTCACACAACCAGAGAAACTCCACATTATGTATAACCACAAGAATGGGAAGTTATACTCCGTGTATGTATGGCTAGATACACTCTACTGTTATGTATATCTAAAAGGAACAAATTTTTAAAAATTCTCCTCAAAATAAAGATTGTGAATATACCCAGCACAACCGGACAGTTTTCCCCTAGACCATTACTGTCCCTTTTCTAATCCCTCTCACTTCCCTGCCTCTCTCCTGCTCAGGCAAGTACTAATCTGCTTCCAGACAGTGTAGACTAGTTGGGTTTTCTAGCATATTATATAAATAGCATTATATAGTAGGTAGTCTTTTTAATTATTTTAAGATGCATTCATTGTGCTGCATGTATGAATTGATCACTTCTTTGGATGTGTCACAATTTGTCCATTGTAATGGTTAATTTGAGTTGTCAACTTGATTGGATTAAGAGATACCAAGGATTATGAGTGTGTTCATGAAGGTGTGTCTAGGAATGATTGGTATGTGGGACAGCCAACTGAAATGGAGACCCTCCCTAAGCGTGGACAGCACCAACCAATAGGATGATGGCTTGGATGGAATAAAGGTTGGAAGAACAAAGAAGCAGCAGCAGATGCAAGCTCTATCCTTCTTGAACAGGTTCTTTATATATATATAGTTATAGATGGACACAATACCTTTATTTATTTTTATGTGTGCTGAGGATTGAACCCAGTGCCTCATGCGTTCTGACAGGTTCTTGATTGCTGCTGCCATTGATTGTCTGAGGATATCAGACTCTCACTTCTTCATTCTTCCAAAGTGGATTCTCCAGAAGCCTTTAGTCTCAGACTAGGGTAACACCATTGATCCCTCTTGTTGTGGGGCTTCAGCCTCTTGGACTGCACAGCTACTGGTTCTTCCAGCCCTCCCTCCTGAAGATGGCCAATGTGGACTATTCAGCTTCTGGTTGTGTAAGCCAACCTAATAACTCCCCCTGTTATAATTATACTTCCTGTTGATTTTGTTCCTCTAGAGAACCCTGACTAGTACAAACATTCACCTTCAAGTGGATATTTGGAATATCTCCAGTTTCTAGTATGGCAAGTGTAGCTACAATAAACCTTTGGTGTAAGTTTTTTAATAGGCATATACTTTCTTTCTTTCTTTCTTTCTTTAGGTATTGGGTAAATATCTGGGAGTAGGTTAGATGTTCATCTCATTAAAAAAAAATACTGGTAAACTCTTTTCCAAGATGTTACATTTCATATTCCCATCAACAGTGTTATAAAATCCCTTGTTCCTCCTATCCTCACTAACACTTAACATGGGGAGTCTTTTAAATTCTTAGTCATTCTAATTTCAATGTGGATGTATCTCCTTATGTTTTTAATTTGCATTTCCTTAACAATGCATGATGTTGAGCATCTTTTCATGAGTTTCTTTGCCAGCTATATAGCTTTTTTTGAAGCGTTTTATTAAATCTTTTGCCCATTTTTTAAATTGAATGGTTTATTTTTTATTATGAAGTTTAGAGAGTATTCTATATTTTCTGGATATAAGTCTCTTTATCCAATATATGCTTTACAAATATTTTCTCCCAGTCTATGGTTCACCTTTGCATTCTCTTAACACTGCCTTTTTTTTTTTTTTTTTTTTTTTTAAGAGAGAGGAGCGGGGGAGGGAGAGGGAGAGAGAGAATTTTTTAATATTTATTTTTCCGTTTTCAGCAGACACAGCATCTTTATTTTATTTTTACGTGGTGCTGAGGATCGAACCCAGCGCCCCGCGCATGCCAGGAGAGCTCACTACCGCTTGAGCCACATCCCCAGCCCAAACACTGCCTTTTGAAGAATAGAACATTCTAATTTTGGCTAAGTCAAATTTATCCATTTGTTTTCTTATGGATTTTGGTTTTGGTGTCATATCTAAGGAATTTTTGCCTAAGCCTTGATTACAAAGAATTTCTACCATATTTTTATACAAAAATTTTGGGGTTTTAGGGTTGGAAATATGAATCAGTGGTAGAGCCTAGCACTTGCTAGGGCCCTGATTTTGATCCCCAAAACTACAAAAGTAAAATGAAAATGTAAATTTAGGTTGTACATCTAAATCTGTAGTTCATTTACAAGTTAATTTTTATGCATAGTATGAGAGAAGGATCATAGTTGCCTTTTCAAAATAAATTTGATCTAATTGTTATAGCCCTGTTTGCTAAAAAAATTATTCTTCCTCCACAGATTGCCTTTACATCATTGTCAAAAATCAGCTGTTCATATATGTAGAGTCTATTTCTGTATTCTCATTCTGCTTCATTAATCTACTTGTCTACTTTTATCTTCCATGATTACGATACCTTTGTAGTATGTCTTGAAATCAAAAAACAATTAGCCCTCCAAACTTGTTATTTCAATTTCTGTTTCTTCATTACTAATATATAGAAACACATTTAATTTTGTATTTTTAAATACAACTAGTTTTTAATATATCTATTTTACATTTTGCAACCTTGCTGGGCTTCCTAATAATTCTAGTATCTTTAGGTAGATTCCATAGAATTGTCTATATACATTGTAAATACACAGTTCTATTTTCCCCCCCAATCTGGAAGTCTTTTCTTTCTTGTGTTATTGTAATGGCTAGAGTCTTAAGCACAATGTTAAATAAAAGTGATAAAAATGAACATCTTTTCATTGTTCCTGTTATTAGGGATAAGGAGAAAATTTTCAGTTCTTCTGTATTAAGTATGATATTAGTTATGGATTTTTCATAACTGCTCTATATCAAATTGAAGAATTTTTGTTCTAATATAGTATTCAGTGCTAGATATTTCTCCTTAAATATTGCTTTACTAACATTCCACAAATTCTGACATGTGGAGTTTTCATTTAAAAATACTTTATACTTTCTCTTTTGATTTCTTCTTTGATCCAGGGGTCATTCAGAAATACAGTCATATGCCTCCTAATGTGCTTTTAGTCAACAACAGACCACATATACAATGGTGATTCTGTAATATTTTATCACCTAATGACATTGTAGCCATCTTAGTTGTGTTAAGTACACTCTGTGATTTTTGCATAATAAAATGATCTAAAAATGCATTTTTTTTCTTACTGCATTTCTCAGAACATATCCCCATCACTAAGTGATGCATGACCATGTTATTTTTGTTTCCAAGTATTGGGAGATTTTTCAAATATCATTCTGTTACTGATAAACTCCACCATTATCAGAGAATGTACTTTGTATTACTCAAATCCTTTTAAATTTTTTGAAACTCATTTTTACAGCCCATGATATGGTCTATCTTGGTAAATACTCTGTATGTACTTAAAAAGAATGTGCATCTACACATCGTGAATAACCACAAGATTAGGATCCTAATTAAAATAAATTATACTCTATGTATATATGAACATATCAAAATACACTCTACTGTTGTACATATCTAAAAAGAATAAAAAAGAATGTGAATTCTAATTTTGTTAAGAGAGTGTTCTATATATGTCAATTAGGTTGTCTTGTTTGATTAGCATTGCTCAAAGCTAGTATATCTTTGCTAACTTTTTGCCTAGGTTTTTTTTTTTTTTTTTGGTACCAAGGATTGAACCCAGGGGCACTTAATCTTGGCCCTTTTTGTATTTTATTTAGAGACAGGGTATCACTGAGTTGCTTAAGGCATCGCTAAATTGCTGAGGCTATCTTCAAACTCACAATCCTCCTGCCCAGCCTCCCAAGCCACTGGGATTACAGGTGTGCACCACCACACCCAGCTTGCCTAGTTATTTTATTGATTATTGAGAAAGAGTATTGAAACGTTCTACCATGATTGTAAATTTGTCTCTTTTTCCTTTTAGTTCTACTAAGGTTTATTTCATGTATTTTGAAGCCCTGCTATTGGGTACATAACCATCTAAGATTATATCCTCAGTAAACTTACCCTTTTTTCATCGTGGAACTTACTTCTTCACTGTTGGTAGTACTTTACTTTGCAATATGTATGTTATCTGGAAATGGTGTCATGAGCCTAAAATCCCAGCAACTTGGGAGCTTAAAGCAGAAAGATCAGAAGTTCAAGGCCAGCCTCAGCAACCTAGCAAAATCCTGTCTCAAGATAAAAATTTAAAAAGGCTTCAAACATAGCACAATGGTAGAGTGGCCCTAAGTTTCATCCCTAGTACTAAAGAAAGAAATAAGGAAGGAAGAAAGGAAGAAAAATGGAGAGAGAGAGAAAAAGGAAGGAAGGTAGATATAGATATAGATATAGATATAGATATAGATATAGGCCTATAGGTATATCTGGTTTACTTTTAACTAGCATCAGCATGGCACATCTTTCTGAATTCTTTTATTGTTAACATTTTGTCTTTAAGGCATATTTTTTATATAGTTGGTTCTTATGTTTGATTTTTTAAAAATTCAATCTTCTTTTTAAACCTCTTGTATTTACAATGATTGTCGATATGGTTAAGTTTAAGGCTATTTTCTTGCTATTTGTTTCTTATTTGTACTGTGTCAGTCAGATTTCTGTTGCTGTGATAAAATACCCAAAATAATGAACTTAAAAAGGAGGAAAGTTTTATTTGGCTCATGATACCAGAGGTTTCAGCCCATGGTTACTTGGCCTTGTCACTTTGGGCCTGTGGCAGCACAGTACATCACGGCAGGAGTACATGTCAGAAGAAATGACTCACCTCATGAGAGCCAGGAAACAAGGGAGAGAGAGAGAGAGAGAGAAAGAGAGAGAGAGGGGGGCCTGGGATTCCAATATCTCCTTAAAGTAATACCCCAAATGATCTCTTTTCTTCCACTAGGCCCCACATCCTAAAGGTAGCAAGCCTTCAACACATGGGCCTTTGGGATATATTTCAGATCCAAACTATAGTGGTACCAATTAATGTCTTTTCTCTCATTTTCTTCCTTCTTTTGAATTAATTATTTTTATTATTCCATTTCATCTTGACTTACTACATATAACTCTGTTTTGTTCTTTCAATGGTTGTTACAGGCTCTATGCCTACCTTTACACATACACATCTTTCATAGACTCGTAACTCATCACAGTCTGTCTTCAAAACATGCTGCACCATGTCATGTAAAGCCTAAGCACAGAACAATGTATTTCCATTTCTTCCCTCCCAGCCTCTTTGAAATTATTGTTACACATTTTACTTACACTTTGCTGACAAACTCTAAGATACATTATTGTCATTTTTTTACATAATTATCACATAAAGATTTGCTTTGATCTTATAGATTTACTCACATAGGGACATATCCGGTGCTCTGTATGCCTTTGTGTGCATTTAGATTTTCATTTTCTTTCTTCCCAAAGGATTGTCTTTAACATTCCTTGTAGTGCAGATCTGCTGGCAATGAATACTTTCACCTGTTGCATGTCTAGAACAAAGTCTTTAGTCATCTTCATTTTGAAAAGATATTTCCACCAGGTATAAAATTTTAGGCTGACTTTTTCTTTTTTCTGTTGGTCCTTTAAAGATACTAGTCCACCGTTTTCTCATTTATTTCCCATGAGAAATTGGCTATCATCTCCATCTTTGTTCTTCTTTACCTTATGTGTCATTTTTATCTGATTGCTTTTAAGATATGTTTGATTAGGATTTGCCCTGGTGTCATTTTCTTGCTAAAACCGTGTTTTACACAGGATTGTATTTCTCCTATTTTGCTGACTCTAGTTTCCAAAATGATGGCTGATAATCAGGTAGGACTGACCTAATCAAAAGAGCCACATATATAATAATAAAGAAAAAGGCACCTTCTTAAGATTTCCAAGGATTTGTGTGACTGAATCCACCCAATGGAAAGAGAACTACATATATTTTACCAATTAACTTGGCCAGTTAGAAATTCCAAAAGTAAAATTTTAATTGCCTCTTCTAATATTTCCTCTGTGACAGTGACAGTTTTAAAGCATGGCTCCAGCAATGTTTCCTGCCCTGGATCTGGGTTCTATAACCACTGGACGGAGAGGACACAGCAGTGGCAACAATATGCCAGTTTTTTGGTGAAGACATTAAGACCCTGTCTGTTCTTACTTTATCTCTCTTGAGATGTTTGTTTTGGAATCCAGACATAAGTGAACCCAAACAACCTGGAGAGAGGCCCGTGTGGAAAAGAAGTTCACAGCTCACTCCCTTGGCTGAGTTTCCAGAGAACCAGCCACAGACACATGAGCGAGACATCTAGAAGGGGATCTGCCAGCCTCCATTGAGCAGTTCCAGCTATGCTGGGTGGAACAGAAATGATCTGACCGAACTTGCCCAAAATGAATGATTGCTCTTATTTTAAGCTTTCCGGTGATTTTTTACACCCAGCTCTCTCAGGCAAGTAGCTTCTGTTCTGATGCCCTGGATTTCCCTCTAATCTGTTACATGACCCGTGGTGTTCCGTTCCTTTTCTTTTGCACTGAGATGGTCCTGTCCTGGCAGGACTTTTACTGTTGTTCATGGGCAGTATTTGACCTATGAATCTGCATATCTTCAAAATGTATTCTATTTAAAACTTTATCAACTGGTTTCTACTGAGGCTCTGAGTTCCTCTGTTTCATGCCACAGAATGCTGATTGCATACTCTGTGTGTTAACCACTATCTCTTGCTAGTCTTCTAATCTACAAATTCTGCTTTGGCATCTCTTTTCTCTGCCTAAGCAATATTCTACTCATTGAACTCATCTCCGCCCATACTAGCTATTGAAATTCAAGTTAAGCATAAAAGTACATATTTTTAAAACTTCCATTTGTGCATTTGCTGAATCAGGGTTCAGTCAGAAGCTAGAAACTACATGAGTTATTTGAAAATAAAGAGTTCAGTGGATGTTAAGAGTTACAAAGATCTTAATAAGGTAACTGTATTCACCAGGGATCTCCAGAAAAAAACAGAACCAGACTCTCTTAATATATATAAATAAATCTATTCCAAGTAATTGAGTTTATACAATTGTATTAATGAGTCCAAGACCTCTGGGGCAGGTTGACAGGCTGGAAGCTCTCAGGCAGGAGCTTATGTTGCAGACATGAGGCAGAATTTCTTCTTCCTCTAGGAAACCTCAGTTTTGCTCTTAAAGTCTTTCAACAGATCATTGAGGTCCACCCACACTATTAGGATAATCTACTTAAAGTCAATGTAATGACAATGTTTACCACATCTTCAACAAACCCTCATAATAACACCTGGTTAGAATTTGAATAAATAACTGGGTATCCGCCAAGTCAAAACACCATATTAAATGAATCATTTATGTGACTAAAATATCGTGAAGGTTGCAACTGCTGAGATCTGAGGAAGCACATGACAAAGGTTGAAATTACTCAAAATTGGAAACTTTTCAGGCCCTGAGGACCTGAAACTCAGATATCTGAGCAGAAGACATTACTCAGCCAGAGCTCATCATCTGGGCTCACAAGAGGGACCCAGAGAACTAAGACCCGAATCTTTACAGAAGATATACTTGCTGCCTGTTCCTGGTGGCTCCATGGAAAACACGACGAAGTTCATTCAGTGTTATAAAAACTGTACACTGGGTTCTGTCGCTGGTCACAGCAGAAAATGTTGGTGTTCTGATGAAGAAGATTTGCCGGGGTAACAGAAGAACCATGCACAGACAGGAGACCCTCAGGAATCAAACAGAAAGGAGAAAACCACTTGTTCTTCCTCCAGTTTTGAAATCTCCATCTAGTGTCCTTATTGGCAGAGCCATCTGGAAAAGCAGGAATGTAGGCTCACAAAATATAAAAGGTTGGGTTTAGCACTGAGAGGCAATAACTGAATAACAGATACATCCCGCCCCTTTGGCTATTCAGCGTCCATAACACCACTCCACACACACACACACAAAAATGTGAACCTCAATATACCACAAAAATTCTTCATTTCTTCTTAACAAAATAAAACAATTCTGAATATAAACCAAGATGTGTTGTCTTCTTCCTAAAATCAGAATTGTAAAGTCCCAGCTATCATTGGATTCATCTCTGAACCATGTTAATTGCTTCTCAAATTCCCATCTGAATATATTTCCTAAAAAAAAAATGTAAAGTTAACAATCAACAAAACTTGCATGAAGTAATATGGCTAAAGAGGAGAAAGAAGAATGAAATAATATGCACTCTCTCTCTCTCTCTCTCTCTCTCTCACACACACACACACACACACACACACATACAAACACAACAAGCAAATAACTGAATTTTGGTAGGCCATTACATCTTTCTATTAGGCCAGCTACTTCTGTATGATGGGGTATGTGGTTGTACTGGTTAGTTCTGTTCATGAGGCCATCATTGATATTTATAATTTCCTCCTTCCACTACCCGTTCCATGCTTCCTTGATCTTCATCCAGTTCCCCGATGACTGGAGTTTTTGTATGACAGGGTAATCCATCTTGCCTGAAGGGTCTGAACCATCAGTGGTTATGTCTTTAGCCAGCATGTGGGAGTTCGCTGTCTTCTATTAACTTTACTATCAGACATGGAAATCCTAAAAGGATCCCAGAAAATTTCTCTGGCTTCCAGATATGCTCTTTCCTGCTCTCATGGAGTGCCAGTATCCCAATTTCCCTTTGGTAATCAAGATGAATCACCCCAAGCCGGGCGCAGTGGTGTGTGCCTGTAATCCCAGCAATTTGAGAGCCTGAGACAGGAGGATTAGAAGCTAAAAGCCAGCCTCAGCAACTTAAGAAGGCCCTAGGCAACTTAGTGAGATCCTGTGTCTAAATAAAATATTAAAAGGCCTTGGGATGCAGCTCGGTGGTTAAGTACCCCTGGGTTCGATCTCTGGTACCAAAAAATAATAATAATAATAATCCCACCAGCCACAGAGTAACAGTCTTTTTTCTTCTTTACCTGTTGTTTCAGTAGCATGAGAAGCCCAAAAAAGCCGAATATTAGCTTTATTTTCCAAATTAATGAACATTGGTATATTTCCTGGTAGAGGTATTCCCCCATTTAGAAATCAAGACTCCAAACCAGTGGAATTCAAAGTTGCAGATGTGGAAAGGAAAAATTTTGTGAGTAGACTATGAGATTTAATAGCAAGAGAAGCCAGTACCCCCTCTACTTCTGATGCCCATACCCATGTTGTCTGGCTATGAAAAACACAGAACCATATAACTTTCTCTTATTAAAGACAATCCACAGCCTATGATATAAAACCCCATCCTTTCAGGGTATAATCTCCCAACTGGTGCCATAACTGAATTTTGGTAGGCCATTACATCTTTCTATTAGGCCAGCTACTTCTGGATGCTAGGGTATGTGGTTGTACTGGTTAATTCTGTGGGCATGAACCCATTATAGTACTTGTTTGAAATGTCTTTTTTAATTTTTTTAACCACAAGCAATGTTGTCTGCAGAATGCCATATTTTGTAATTGCAGATGGTGATTTTGGCAGAAGAAAACAAATCTACACTCAGAATACATGTCTTTTATGGTGAGGAGAAAAAAAAAATGTTGTTTCCCTCCCTGATGGAAGGGTTGTAATGTAATCAATCTACTACTGAGAGCTGGGTGGGTCCCTCAGGGAATGGTAACATATCAGAAGTTTAGCTTACTTGCCAAGTTAGGCATTTAGCACTATTGGTAGACAAGAAGCTTTGATAAGGGAAAGACCACGCTGTGAGTTCAAGCATAGTCCCCCACCTTAATAGTATGGTCGTCTATACACGTGCCCTGTGAGCAAGTACTCAAATAGCTGGGGAAAGATGGTTACTGAAACCTGCACAGGTTATTTGCCTACCTTCAATCAAGAGTCTCTTAAGCCTGGAACTGACTTAAGCCTGCAAAGTGAGTGAGAGGCTGGCTACCCAGGTTGTTCTTTAGAAACTACACCTTTTATATAGATCAAGCAACATTTTAGTAAGCTGTCATTTTTTTTTTCATTCTTAGGTGCACTATGATCAATTATTCCCACTAAAGATCCTTACATTTAAAAATACTTTGACTACCCATGTGTCCCTTCTTTTTCAAAGGAAAGTGTAGCTCCCTTGTCTCTGATGGTTGACTTATACTGTTTGGCCTCTGCACCAAGGGAATCCCATTATTCCCATTGAAATCAGAGAGCCCAACTTGATGGCAGTATCTTTCGGCATGTGTCTGCTCATAAAAGGCAGCTGCCATAAAATGTTTCAAAGACGCAAATACATCTTCAGTGATGAATTTTCTCAATGTCTTAATGAAGGAAGATTCTCTGGGCCCTCCAGTGGATCTAGCTGGAGATTTCCTGTGATAGAGTCACTCTCTCATTGAAGATGCATTCCAAATTAACTAAGCCTATGGCAACTTTGGGTCCAAGGTTCAGTTAACCAACCAAGACACTTCTAGAATCACTTCAGTTTTCAAGAGCTAACATGTTAAACCCACAATATCTAAAAATACACCCAATAAATTCAACCTAATCCAGGGCTATATTCCACCCTTAGAATTTATACCCATATATATTTCCCACATTTATGCCAATATTTATTAACAAAATCTCGTACTTCTTTTAGTATATAACAAAATAGTCCTGAGTCAGACCTTATACTTGTCCCCAAAACCCCAAAGAAAGCTGAATTCTGACCCACATTGTGAGTGTACTGACAATAAAGATGGATTGGGATGGGTCTTAGAATGAACAGCCATTCCTCTGAAGGCAACTGTCCCAGGTAAAGTTATGAGATTTTCAAAAACATGGTTGGTAATTACTAAACCACAATGTGCTATTCACTTATTAATCTGGGAAAGTTCCTGCCAACCTCATTATAATTGAAGAACAGTATCTTGCAAGTCATTTAGTGGAAATAGATCCTTCTCCCTGCTCTCAAGTCTTAATGAAGGAAGATCCAGCTGCTGCAGTTCCTGTCTGAAGTTCATCTCATCTGATGCACAAGACTGTTATGGTGCCATCTGGTGGCAACTGTGTTTCCAGCTTTATTTTCTCTTGGTACTTAACAAGTGAAGATGGCACCGATTCTTTTTTCTTTTTCTTTTTTTTTCTTTTTTTTCTTTTTTTTCCTTAACTGCATATTTGAAATTTAGAACCTGATGTTATGGGATACACACAGGAAATCAAATGGGTACTGTAGCAAAGTAGATTAACATATCTATCATTTCACATAACTCCTTTGTGCGTGTGTGTGTTTGACAAGAGCACCTAAAAATCTACTTAATGAGAATGTCTAATACTGTGCTTGTATTGTGCATTAGATCTCCAGGCTTGTCCATCTTTTGTGTCTTCTGCTTTGTACCCATTGACTTGCATCTTCCCATTCCCTCTCCACTCCTATCAATCAGTGGTAACCACTGTTCCCTCTGTGATATATATGAGATATACATATCATATAATGAGATCGTGCATTATTTTTCTTTCCATGTCTGATTTTTTCAATTAGCATGATGTCCTCCAAGTCAATTCATGTTGTAGCAAATAATACGATCACCTCTTTTTGTAAGGCTGAGTGATGTAACATGTGTGTATTTATATATACAATGTAGAACACAGAACAAATATACATAACATTATATATGCAACATATAACAGAATAGATATATATATAAATGTAACATATGTAGCATACATGTGTATAAGAAATTTTCTTTATCTGCCAGTGTGCTGAGGTGCTGTTTCTACCTCTTGGCTACTGCTAATAATGCTGTAGTAACCATAAGAATGCAAATATCTTCATGAGGTGGTGATTTCAATCTCCTTTGAGCATGTACCTTTTCTGGTGAAGTTTTTTCTAAAACTAAATAAATTCCCAGAGTTTGGAATGGGTACATTGCAGACTTTCTCAAAGACTGAGTAAAGCATAAACTCACCTTTTAAATTCCTCCCAGAGTTGTGGTTTAGACTGTGGAGTATTGTATTCAGTTGAGATTAAGCTGCAGGGAGGAGCTGCAGAAAAGCCAGTGGAAGTCAGGCCCACAGATGGCATTTCAGATGCTTGGGTCCACACGCCCACCACCACTGCCGCCACTGTCATGCACTTGTATAACTAACCTTACAGATGACAAAGTCCATCATATGTGGGGAATCACACATAGGGATGTGGAGGTCATGAACTACTCTCCCTTCCTTTCAGGTAAGTGCAGTCCTAAGATAGGTCAGGGTTACACAGACACTAAATGGCAGAGACAGGGGTTCCAGACCAGATCTTCTGCCTCTGAATGCCACACCAACTCCTGTTAGTTAGCTTCCTGTCCCTATAACAAAATACCTGAGAAAATCAATTTATAAGGAGGAAAGGTTTTTTTAAGCTCACAATTTCAGAGGTTTCAGTCCATCATCACTTGGCCCTGTTGCTTTGGGCATGGTGGGAGGTCCTGGCAGAGGAAGCTGCTCACCTGATGGTAGCCCAGAAGCAAAGAAAGAAAGAGAACGGGTCAGGATCCCAATATCCCTTTCAAGGGCCCACCCCAAGGACCTAACTTCTTTCCACCAGACCCCACTTCCTAAAGATTTCAAAACCTCCCAGTAAGACCAAGCCTTTGACGAATGAGCTTTTGGGGGACACTCCAGATCCAAGCTATAGCAGTACCCCAATTTGTAAGCAGCAGCACCCAAAGAGAGACATTATTATCAACATAGAAAAAAGATTGCTTTCCAAGGTTAGAGAACAACTCTGTTCATTCTCCCAAACAGTACCTACTCCTGGGTTTATGGGGAATCTTGAAAGTTTGTCTCCAGAACCTTCTGTCTCCCTGCAGGATCCTCATGCACCCTCTACCCTGTGCAGATTCGGGGCCCTCTTTGCTGCACCCATCTCTCTCCCCTTCCTTGTTGTACCACAAGATGTCCTTGTTGTCCACACACTGAATGGGTTGGGAACCTTTTCTTGGGACTCCTGCCAAGGCATGTGTCAGCCGCTATCACATGTCCATACCACCAAGCCACTCCACGATCAAACTGCTGTCCTTGTGGAGACAGCTCTGCATTACGCTCTGATTCCTAACCCACTGAGAGTCCCCTGGCACTAGAAATCTTGGGTGTTCTTCACCCTCCTAGCACACTCCATTTAATCTCTCTCAGCTCCAGGTCGCTGCTCTTTTAGACTTTCCCTATTTTATCCCATCTGAGACATGCGCACACATGCACGCACGCGCGCACACACACACATACGCGCGCACACACACACACACACACACACAGGAAATGCCCTTCCGGCCTCTCCCCAATTCATGAATTCTATCCTTCCTTAGAAGTCACAGCAACCCCATATTCACAGCTAATTCACTCTCAGAGCTTCCTTCTCACACCAGTCTCTATCAGTTTTTATGACACTAAATCAGAAAACAAAAGTACCATATATGGAATTTTTTTCATTTAATCTGAAATTTTAAAATCTGTTCCCTGCTTTGTGAAAACATTATAGTTTATTTCTTTTTTTAATATTTATTTGTTTGTTTGTTTGTTTTAGTTGTAGTTGCACATAATACCTTTATTTATATGTGGTGCTGAGAATCAAACCTAGGGCCTCGTACATGCTAGGTGAGTGCTCTATCACTGAGCCACAACCCCAGCCCCCATAGTTCATTTCTTTAACAGGAAAAAAAAATACTTTCCGCTACTTTAGAAATTTTGGTTAAATCAATTACTTTAGTTTATGTGTGTGTGTGTGTGTGTGTGTTTATTTCTACATGTAGTTACCTTATTGCAATGTTCTTTCTCTTCTTCACACAAATATATATTGCATATCTTTTCTGTGACACACACAGTGGTAGGACCTGGAAATTCAATGTTGAACAAACTAAATATGGTCTCTGCCTTCACATTCCAAGGAGAGATAGCTGGAATGCAAAGTAAGCAAGCACACACACACACACACACAATTTAAACAAATTAAATATTTATACTAATTGAGGGGCTGGGGCTGTGGCTCAGCAGTAGAGCACTTGCCTAGTACGTGAGAGGCACTGGGTTCTAACCTCAGCACCACATAAAAATAAATAAATAAAATAAAGGTATTGTGTCCAAGTACAACTAATATATATATATACATATATATATATATATTTTTTTTAATTGCAATTCATAGTTTAAGAAAAGGGTGTCCAGAAATACAAAAGGAAGGATGCTTATTTTTAGATCAGGAAACCAAATTACATCTGAGGAAGTGATTAAGTAAACCAAGATGTATTGGAAGAGAAGGAACCTTCCAGAGAAGACTGAGGAAAGAGTTTCAGGTAGAGGAAAGAAGGTGTGCAAAGGCCCTGATAGGGCAAGGAGCTCAACAGGTGCATAGCAAGAAGAACTGGCAGTGGCTGTGCCACTAGAGTGTGGCAAGGCATTTTCGGGCAAGGTCTCACAGGCCTTTGTAAGGAACCTGAATTCATCCCACGCCGTAGATGCAAAATAATTTTAAGCAAGGAAGTAAATGTGATGTGGTTTAGTGGAAGACCATTGGATCATATGTGGGAATTGGCTTAGAAAGGCAGAAAGCAAAGGAGAAAGGGAAGTTCTGGGCTATGGCAGATGAGAGGTGATACTGGCTTGGATTTAGGCAATGATATAGATGACAGTGGATGGGGACCACCTGAGGTACATTTCAGAGGTCAACTCATCAAACGTGGTGATGATTTGTACCAACTTGGTTCTTTTTGCTCTGAACTCATTTTTCCCTGGTTTGCTCAATGAGAGTCCTGGAAATTATAATTTTTGAATTTAGAGGTATGGAGGAGAAATTTAAAGCACACATGACATTTTTTTTCTCCCTGTATATATATTTATAGAACTTTTTTGGGTCGGAGGGGTCATCGTTTAGATGAAAAGTTCCACTTAGATAAGTCTGAACATAGTCTTTTATTTAATCTGCACATGGCAATATTATTCAGTCTTCCCAGCATCCATTCCTCTTTCTTCTGGAATTAATAACACAAAATTCCTCTGGGAGACTGTCTCTCTCAGACTTATAGTCCATGTGGACACTAGATGATGATGTTGGTCCACCCCTCATTTCAGGAGCATATGTGGGCTGGCAATGCCACTGAAGCAACACCCCTTCTCAGGCACATAGATTGATTCAAGGGTGAGTGCATGACTCAAGTGAAGTCCATCAAGACCAGTGAGAATTCACCCCAAGGTCAATGGCACAAGTCGTAGAAAGAACCCTTCCTTCCCCTGGGGTTGGAAGTTGAAAGAGCACAAATCTAGATATGCAGAGCGTCACCCTCTGAGAACCACCCACCCAAGAATGTAGCCAAGCCAGATGCAGTGGTGCACAAGTGTAATCCTAACAACTTAGTAGGCTGAGGCAGGAGGATCTCAAGTTGGCAACTTAGCAAGATCCTGTCTTAAATTTTTTAAAAATGGCGGGGGTTGAGGGGGAAGTGCTGGCCACGTAGCTCAGAGATAAAATGATCCTGTGTCCAATCCCCAGAACCAAACAAGAAAAAAGAAGGAGGAGGAGGAGGAGGAGAAGCAAAAAGAAGAAGACAGAGAAGAAGAAGAAGCCAACCCAAGAGAAAGCAAGAGCTGGAGGGACAGCTTTCTGGTGAACTCTTGGGCTTCATTACATTCAAGCCATTTTGAACTAGTATTCTAACAAACCCAGATTCCTAATAAGGACAGTAAGCAAAAGTGCATTCCATTTTCCAAATAAGATTTTGCTTAAAGCTAATACATTTTCTACATACAGCTTCTGTGTCAAAGGATTCCGTGAATTATTTTTAGGAACACCAGTTATTTGTGGGTCGGTTCTTTGATATCTGCCTTGCATGTTCATTCTGTTCTTTCGTTTTCATTTCTTTATCTTTTGCCTTTGTGTTCTAGGAAATTTATCTTTGGTTTGTCTTTTACTCACTAATTTAGTTTCCTGCAGTGTCCGTTTTCAAGTCATGATTCCCATTGCAGAGTTTAATTCAATGACCACATTTTCTAGCCTAATAAAAATTTTCTTCCACTCCATTTTATAATGGCTTATTCTAGTCACACAGATGTAAAAAAAAAATTTCAGCATCAGGCATATGGTATTTTTCAATAAACAAAAAAAAATGAATGAAGTTGCCATTCATTTTCCTGATCAATAACTTTCCTGATCAACTCCTCTTTGCCTGCTTTTTTTTTTTTTTTTTGTACCAGGGGATTAAACCTAGGGGCTTAACCACTGAGCCACATCCTCAGCCCATATAAATATACATACATATGTATTTAGAGACAGGGTCTCACTGAGTTGCTCAGCATCTCTCTACATTGCTGAGCTGGCTTTGAACTTGGGATCCTCCTGCCTCAGCCTCCCAAGCCACTGGGATTACAGATATGTGCCACCTGCCACCACTCCTGGTGCTGCTTGCTCTTTATATCTCCTACCACCTGAGATACATGCATATATAATGAAGACCAGAACAATGCTGCCTAGAACAACGCTGACTAGGGATGCATTTCCAATGTGCTCAAAGACTCTTTGAGAAGGCAAAGCTAGCACAAAATGTCAATAATCCAAGGCAGTTCATTGAGAGCTGTCAGAAATATACACATGATTAAAAGCTGGGGGACCTGTCTGGACCCATTACTCTAGCATCAGAGCCAGGTGTGGGCAGGGGGAGATCACTTAGAGTTTGATAACCAGAACGGCATCCATATAGGAGCCAAGGACTAAATAGAGCTTTGAAGAAAAGGTAGGATTTGGAAAGGAAGGGGACTGTGGGGTCTTTTTCCAAAGTGCTTTCCTCTGGGATTCCAATCATTTTCCCCATGTGGTCTGTGCTGTTCAGGGCCTCAAAGGCACAGCTACTTTTCCTACAAGCTAAGGGAAGTTCAGGGTCTGAACAAATAGAAGAGTTTGGACTGAAAAAATCTCAGCTCATCTTTTCCTCCTTCTCCAAGCAAAGAGGCAAAAGGCCCACGAGGAACTGGTGGAGCAGGGTTCCTCGGAGTTTGCTGTCCTATGTTTCTGTTTGATCCCTGGGTCATTCTGTCAGGCATCTCTACTTAGGGACAACCCTAAGTAGAAAGGAAGGAAGGATGGGAAAGAAAGGGACAGACATGGGCAAAGAGACAAGGGTGACAATTTTATAGTGTTTGAGCTGGAATGATTTTAAGTGGAATGGTTTTACGTCCTGTTCCCTGCAATGATACCAGAAGGGTTGTTCCAGATTTGGTTCCTTTTAGGCACCAAATCTCCCTACCAGGCTTCTGTTGTGTCTGGGAAAACGCTGACATCAATAAAAGTTTGTTGTCGAGAGCAAAGACGCAGTATATGACTCAAACGATGCCCACTGGGGGAGACTTCAGACACCCTAATTCCTTCCATTTATAGTCACTTTCAGCTTCTCACTACCCAGATCATTCCAATGCACCCAACCTGGTGATTACCTACAGGTATGAAACTTAAGAAAGTTCAGAAAACTGATGAAAATTAAGAAAACAACCATTTGGAAACATTAACATTGAAGTCATGGAGCACATGTGTTAGAGAAGACCTGAGTTTCCTTGTGCAGGGATCCTCTTGTCCATGACTTAGACAAAAGTCGTCCAATTCTGCTTCATTTCCAAAACCTGGGAGCCCACATCCTGAAGCTGTCATCTGCAAATCTGGCAGGCAGATATAAGCAACCGGCACCTCATATTTGCATACACACTTGAAGCCCTCCTGGGTGTTACAGTTAGACGGGTTCCATGTTGACCTACAAAGAGAAATGAGGGGAGAAGTTTTTCTGAGCCCCATGCCAGGTTACAGTCACAAGGGAAGGGGAAGGAAGGATGGGAAAGAAAGGGACAGAAATGGGCAAAGAGACAAGGGTGACAATTTTATAGTGTTTGAGCTGGAATGATTTTAAGTGGAATGGTTTTAAGTCCTGTTCCCTGCAATGATGCCAGAAGGGTTGTTCCAGAATTCCCAGGGAGCTTTATACAGATTTCTTGACCCCCAGCCCTGAAGAATGAATTGAGAGGATCTGTGGTGAGGCTAGACATCTCAGTTTTTTTAAATCTTCAGATTATTTGGAAGTACATCCCTGTTGAAATTCACTTCCTGAAAGAGCTCTGGACTAGATCACTCCCAACCCTGGTTGTTAAATGCTCATGCAAGTAGATCACTCTGTGTCCTCTGGCAGGGTTTGGGGATCTGATTGTTTTTGTACTCAATAATCCCCAAGGGAATAATGTTTTCCTTCTCTCCTCAAACCCAGCCATGCCCCAAAGGATCAAGTGAGGTCTGTGTCTAGGCAGGTCTATCTCAGCCCAGATCCATCTTGCCCCTTTGTTGTAGGCCAGCTAAGGTGCTGACAGGAACAAAAAAATGACTTGTTTTTGAGAGTAAAGTCACATCTATGAGTCAGATGACGCACACATGTGCATGGAGGGAGACTCTCACATCCGACCCACCTCCTTCCGTCCACAGTCACGTTGCTACTCTAACCACATCACTAACTCTGAAAGATGGGGACTCCTACACACAGCCTCCAGGTCAATGCCTCTGATTGGCCCCAGGTTCCTGGCACCCCAGATCTCCTGGCAGAGACAGCAAAAGCCCATGGGTGGGACTGCATTGCAGAAGACAGTGGTGTCCACTTGTGGATTCTCTGGGATTTTGGCCTAAAAAGGGAGACTCTTGAGGCCCATGGAAACAGATTCTGAATACTGGAGTGGGTTCAGGGAATCCACCTTTGATCAAGCAGGCCCAGGTAACTGAGCGAGGATGGTGTTTGAATTTCACCCATTTGGGACTGACTAAAGCTCCAAGAAGGAAAAGTAGCTGGAAAAGGAAATGACTTCCCTCTACCCTCCAGGGGGGGTTGATGCTTCTCTTAATGTCAGGGCCAGGTTCCATATTACCCTGACATTTGTCTCACTATCCTCGCCCTCTATCTTCCTTAAGAAATGTTCTTCCCTGAGAGAAGATTAGTCTTTTTTTTTTTTTTTGAGGCTAGCAGTGGACCTTGCTTGGGTTTCCTTTCTAGTCACTTGCAGATGACAGAGCAAAGAGGACAAGTTGGAAGAAGGGAAGGGCAGTGTTGGAAGAGAAGCCCAGACCTGGAACATGCCCATAGCAAAAAAAAAAAAAAGAAAAGAAATCGTATACCTATAAATCATTGAGAATTGAATTAATAAGTTACAATTCACACTTTAAGCTCTTTGACAATGAACCTGGGCTGCAGAATCAAAAGACCTAAGTCAGGTTCATCATTTATGGGCTTTGTGACCTTGAACAAATTACTGAAATTTAGTTTCCTTTTATCTGTAAAGTTGGGTGATCATCTAATAGGGCTGTTGTTACTTTTGATGAAATGACATATTAAAAGTGCCTAGCACAGGTTTTGGAATCTGCAAGGCAGTGAAAAAAGAAGAAACCAAAACCTACCCTGGGTATTATTAATAATATAACTCTGAAATGTACACCTCTCCACACTTCCTTTCTCTCACTCCTCTTCACTCACTCCAAGCAACCTGAATCGGTTACTTTTCTCTGAGGTCTTGATAAGCCACAGGCTTGAGAATCTAACGGATTCTCAAGTGTAACCCCATCTCCATCATCAACTCACAAACCATGTGACTGTCCTGAGACTCAGTTTCCTTCTCTGTAGATGACAGTCTCCTTACCAACAGGTTCTTAATTTAAAAGACAAGGGAGTGTGGATACCCACTTCTGTTAACCTTATTTTTTTTTTGGATTGGGGGGTACTGGGGATTGAACCCAGAGTTAACTTAACTACATACCCAACCCTTTTTTGTATTTTATTTAGAGTCAGGGTCTTGCTAAATTCCTGAGGCTGGCATTGAACTCATGATCCTCCAGCCTCAGCCTTCCAAGCCATTGGGATTACAGGTGTGCACCACTGTGACCGGATCTCACCAAGTTTTTGGAAAGGCCAATGTAACAAGGTATCTCACGAGCCAGCACCATGCTCAGAGCTTTGTTTGCTACATTCTTCCCTTCTCTCCACTTCCCTCCAGGCTCCCATATTTGCCCATGCCTTCCCCCTGAGTGACCTTGTCCCATACTGTTTCTTTCAGGTGGAAAGCCTCTGCCATTTTCTGCTTGTTAGAATTCTTCCCCAAACTATCTTCATCCTACCCGGCCCCAATAGACAAGAGGCCCACATAAACCACCCTTCACTAACCAATAGAGTATTTTTGAGAATCTGTTATGTGACAGGTGCTGTTGCTCATACCTAGAAATACAGAGATGATTAAGGTCTAGTCCCTGAGCTCCACAAATTCAGTCCACTTAACACAGAACATGAAACTAATACCGTGAGGTGAGAGGACAGACAGAAGTCAGTCGACAGTGCTGGGCGAACATGGTCAAGGGAGCTGACTCAGAGTCTGTGGTAGCTTTCACAGTGACAGGAGCCTTTGAGTTTGACCTGGAAGGATGAGCTAAACCTGTCTAGAAAGATGACCTGTCTAGAAAGGCAGAAGAGAGAGAAAAGGTTGTGTAAGAGTGATCTGGAGAAGGGCCAGCAAGGCTGGAGGCTAACAGGGAGTGGGGAGAGGATGGAGACAGAGCTGGACAGTAGGAGGGGACCAGGGTGTGAATGGTCTGAACTTGCCATAGAAAGATCTCGGGAAGCACGCTCCATTCCATTCTCGCCAGGCACATTGGGACAGTAAAGAGCAGAACTATAGCCCAGTGAGGAACATTCGCCTGTAGGAACAGTCTCTAGAAATCCCTTTTCTCTCTAGCCTTCATCATATCACTGGTCAAGGGACCATGGGATCCTAACTTAAAAGACAAAGGGGTGTGGAGACCCACTTCTGTTAACCTTATTTTTTTAAACTACAAGTGGGCAGCTTTTCTTTTGATTTCTTAAATTCAATTGCAAAACTTAGAAAATCTCACTCCACTCATGAGGGAGTAATAGTTGGATGATCTGGTGCTTTCTGAGGAAGGTTACCATTTGGTAGGAAGAATATCACTAGTGTCTTCTCATCCAGCTCTCTCTCTCCAAGAGCCAAATGTCAACAATGGCAGGATTGAAGCAATACCTCATAGTAAGGCTTTCTACACTATGTCCCTGGCCAGTGGCTGTCTGGTCTCCAAGGCTCAGTCTGACCCTAGTGCCTGGCCAAAATTATTACCCTCCAGACCCCAGGGCAGCTGGCTGGGGATGTTTGCATTTCACCTCTCAGGTTTAGCACACAAGGCCAAGAGGGTCTGTTGCCAGTCTCCCCATTATTTCCTCTCATGTTCCTGTGTTCCAAACATATCAGCCCTTTCTCCATGCCAGCAATCTCCTCCCAGATAAGTTACTCTGTCTAGAAAGGTCTGATCATTGTCATTCCTATCTCCTTTTCCCTGTCCCCAACCCGCCCCCCAAACACATGCACATTCACATATCCAACAAATGCTGTCCCTAGAAAACTCCTAGTCACCCCAAAAATTCAGTCCTGTCATTGCTCTAAGCAAAACCTCCCTTGGCCACCCATTTTCCCCAGCTGGTAAATCACTGCTATGACCCTTCTCCCCAACGTCATAACACTGCCCTCTTGACAGCCATGTATCTAACCATTTGTCTGTGGCCCCCAGGGACACTGAGCTCCTTCAGGTTGTGCTGGGGATGGACACATCTCTAACCTCAGCACTAGCATACAGTCCAGTTCACAGTAGCCCCTATTCTCTGATGGTCTCCATCACTAAATTGGAAGCTCAGTGGGGCAAGGACTTCTTTAGTCTGATTTAATGTCGAATCCTCAGCAACCAGCACAGTGCCTGGTTCATAGAAGGCACTCAGTAAAAATCGGTTGATCATAGAAGTAGAGAATAGAACAGTGGTTTCCAGAGCCTTTAAAGTATGTGAAGGATGAAGGGAAGGAGAGAGGATGGTGAATGCAAGAATAATTTCTAAGGCTGTATAGCCCAGCAGGATAACTATGATAACTATCACCCACGTCTCGTGCGGGTGATGGAGTCAGGGTCTCACTCTGCGTGAATTGGGCTGGCAACGAAAAGACCACACAAACACAGAAATACATTTTTCAGGGGTCAAAGACGGCTCTGAGATCTCAGCTCCCATGCTGGAGGGCAAGGAGACCAAGGGAGGCAAAAGAGACTGTGCACCCCGAATCCCCGTTTTTATTTAGGGGAAAGACATTTGATAGAAAATTCCACCCAAATAAGGAAGGTATTGTGTTACAGAAAACACGGGGGTATAGCCCAGTCCCATTGGGTGATGCCCAATCCCAGAGCTGCACCTCCTTGCCAAGCAAAGGTGAGGTCAACATGCCTCCTCACACTGCATTCAAAGCCAGTTCCACACCCCCATTACCCAAGGCTAAGGGGGAGTACTCAGCTCCTGTTCAGGGCACCCAACAGATAACAACTTATTGAATATTTCATATAGTTAGTAGAAAGGATTTTGAATGTGCCCTTTAGGCACAAAGAACACAAAGATATGATAGATGAAGATCAGAACTACAATCTAGTGAGGAAGTGATAAACGTGCCAATTACCCTAATAAGATCATTATGCATTGAGTACATGTATTGAAATAATGCACTGTACCCCATTAATGTGCTCAATTGCTATGTGCCAGTTAAAATTTTTAATATATTTTAAGCAAAATTGCTTGAACTAATGGATTCCATCAAATCAAGATAATTCAGTGAAATGAAAGACTTGACCTGGTTGCTTAAGTTTTCTGAAAATTGGTTTATTTGGAGATTATCATGACTTCAGATATTTATTAAGTTTATTTGTCTAATTTGTTTCCCACATCTGTGAAATATGTAAAGATAAATAAACTAGTATATAGATAGGAGGGACATGGGATAAAATGTTTATTTAAAAAAGAAGAAAATATCAAGAAAGTAAGAAGTAAATATCAAGATAAAGAACAAATCACTATGGGAATTCAGGAGACATGGCCTTCTCCCATAGGATGGGTCAGGTGGTCTTCATGATGGACAAGCCATTTGACTTGGGACACCATTCAGGATTTTTTCCCACCCAAGCAGCCACATGGCCCTGGCCCTTGGCTGATGCTGATTGGAGGGAGGACACTGGACCTAAGCTGAGCTGAGCAGTTAGTCTCCTTCTCCCAGGAACTTGGGTTTGGGACTTTCGAGCACTGATCTAATCCGTCTCTGTTGACCCCTTGAATTCAAGATGAGCAACCTCGAGAGCTGTATAGCTGTGTTCTTCTGCAAACTGCCCAGAGATGCAGAGAAAGCTGGTCTGAGGAGAGAATAGGCTCCGTGGGCACCAACAAAAGCTGAAAGGCGTGGTCACATGGCCTAGGAAAGTGAAAAGCCAGGGTTGGCTTTCTCATTAATTTCACTCTGGTTCCAACCCCTCTGTGGCCTGCAACCACCCAAGGACATCCTGAAACGCCCCAGCCTCCTTCCAATAATTTCCTCCTTTTTACTTCAGCTACTAGACTGTGCCTTGGGGATGACTGTGCAGATGTGAAGAAATAGGCCATGCCCATGACAGAGGAAAGGCCATGAGGTTATCATTTGCTGGTCTTTCTCTCTGCCCTCCCTTCCCTCATATACCCTCAGCATCTCAAAGCTATATTTATCTCCATTCCCCTAAATCTGGCCAGAGCCTGGTAAGAAAGGACTTCATAAGCAGGCAAAACCAGTGCTGGCCATTTGTAGACATCTAGAAGCTGAGTCTTGTAGACCCTTGGGATAAACTGAGTATCCCTGGTCCCAGAATATGACTGTCACAGAAGTGACTCACCCCATAGAAGAGAGACCGAAAATGTCTACACACATGCATTGTACATGTGTGTCCATGCACGAATGGTAAAGAACTCAGCAATTGGTAGATGAATGTTCTCTCAGAACATATATCTTCAAATTGTGCCAGTCTGTGTGAGCCCTTCTCTTGGAGAGAAATCATAGAGTCATCATTACAAAAAATCACACTAAGTCCCCACCTTCTGGTGGCTTTGAGGTCTACAAAAGTGCATACATGGCAACCTCTTTACAAAAACTCGGCCCAACTGCTCTGCTCTGACTTGAATCACACCCTCAATAAAGTCTCATACTGTGTGGGAGGGCTCTGGGAGCCGAGAGTTCAGTGGTGCTTCTCAGGGCCTTGTGCAACTCTAACACATAGCTGATCAGGTAGGGTCGGGGAAGGGCCTACCTGATCAGCTATGTGGGGCCCTGAGGCATATACTTTGGAAGGAGAGCTCTCCTTAAGAGGGAACAGATACACACACACACACACACACACACACACACACACACACACACATATATATATATATATATATATATATATATATATATATATATATATATATA
>NW_026000016.1:39495908-39524100 GCF_001458135.2 Marmota marmota marmota
ATATATATATATATATATATATATATATATATATATATATATATATATATATATAATTATAAATAAAGCCTTAGGTCCAGGGCTTTAAAAAGGACCAATGCAAAGAAGACACCTTGATGTTTTTGCTTTATTAGCATCACAGTAAATAGACTTGGGGGCGGTAAATAGAAACTTGAACTTAAACTTCACTTTCTTTTCTCTGAACCTTAGTTCCACAAATCTATGTCTTTCCTCACAAAGGCATGCCTGTATGGTCTTCTACCAGCCCCCTGAAGGCAAGAGAGGGCCAGACTGGATGTAGCACCTGACCAGGTGGACGTGAACTAGGCAGATTGAGAGAGAGGGAAATGAGCAGTTTCTCCTCCATTCTTGCCACTCCTGTAACCCAGAAGTTCTCCAACTTTCTTCTCTTGATTATTTTACTTCTTGCCCCAGGTCAAGCAATTCCTTCCTTCCCTAAGGCAAGAGGGAGATGTGCCATTTGTCTTACCTTCTAGCTAAGAATACAAGCTTGGAGTAGGTTGCCTGGGTCTGAAGTCCAGCTCTGCCTCTTATTAACTTGACCTTGGGCAAATTATTTTAGCTTTCTCTCTTTCAGTTTTGTAAAACTGAGATGAAGTTAGACCCCACCTTATGAGGTCATTGTGAAAATAACTGAGGAAAAAATGTCTCACAGAGTAAGTACCTGTGGTGTGGACACTCAAGAGTCATAGGGCCAGCACTACCAGCCAACTGCTGCTGGATTTTAACTGCTGATCTCCCCACCCTCATTAGGACCATGCCAAGTCTTTTCCCTGAGCCTTCTCTGCCACAGCCCGGCTGCAGCAAACTAGCCGGGGGGGTGACGAGCAACTTGTGTAGATTGATACAGCAGGAGTGGGAGCCGTTTATTGTAGGACAGGAATGGTATTTATACATTCCACAAAGCTTATCTAATTAACATAAACTAGATACAGCAGTCAACCAATCAGGAATCTCCACCCTTAATGGCTCACTGGCGTTACTTCACAAACCACTCCCTCTGGCATTTTGCCAGGCGCCATCCAGACTTGTTTACAGACTCTAACATTTCTCTCTGAGGAGCTCAAAGTCTTTCTCTGATAGACTGCTTTGGAACAGTAGACAAAAAAACTTGAGGCCATTCTGCCCATTTTACATCGAACTAAGGTAAGGTCCAGAATTGTTAAGGGCAGAATCAAAGCTTCAGAGAAAGACAAAGGTGTGCCTGCCTGTGAACCCAAGGCCTCATAGCCCCTTGGTACCTTTTCTGGACTGGGAAGAACTGGGGCTTCCCATGGAACACTTTGACTCTGTTCAGAGCAGGACCACATTAAAGAGGACGTATTCAATAAGTGGTCTAGGGAATGTCACCTGACCCCATGAACTACAGCAGGTGTGTTTGGTTTCTCCTTCAACACTAACTCAGTGTAGCCAAACACAGAAGTTTCTGGATTCTCCAAACAAGCCCTGGCAGTCAGGAGGTCAATGACCCTGTCTGTTCCTAGCTCTGCTACTAGCTAGCTCTGCATCTACTTCTTCTAGCTCTAAAATTGAGGATTGAGGGCTGGGGATGTGGCTCAAGCGGTAACGCGCTCGCCTGGCATGCACGGGGCACTGGGTTGGATCCTCAGCACCACATAAAAATAAAAATAAAGATGTTGTGTCCACCGAAAACTAAAAAATAAATATTAAACAATTCTCTCTCTCAAAAAAAAATAAATAAATAAAAATAAAATTGAGGATTAAGCTGTATGATTTGTTAGATTCTTTACTTAAACCTCTTCAGAAATTGTTTTGTCTCAACTTGGAGGATGAGCCAGAAGCCTCTTCTAGCAAATGTCTAACAACTATAATAGTTTCTCTGGCCTCTCAAAGAGTCCCAGAATGTCCTGATCACTGAGGGGACGTGGAATAAAATGACCAGCTGCCATTAACCTTTGGCCAGGGACCCTCTTAGTGTTTGTGAGTACTAGGGACACATCTGGAGGAGGTGTAGAAGCCTGATTGAGTTTTACAAACATACAGAGAAAAAAGAGAACTAAGATATTTCAATCTTGAGAACAATTTTTCTAATACATTTATTTATTTATTTTTAGGAAAATAAGTATAGACACTTACCCGTTCCCAATATGCAAATTCCCAAAATTTTTCTTGACTCCTGGGAAGAATAGTAAGGAGCTCAGGATGAAACTACAGTAGCAAAAATGTAGATATTTGCAAGAATCTCTGAACTCTCTGAAGAGTGAGATGCTGAAATGATTGGTATGGGTCAGTGTGGAGACTCTTTGGTGCCTCTGATTTCCATGTGTTCTCTTAGGAGGATATATGACATGACCCCCATCTCACCCCACCTCTCCTGCTTGTGAATTCTAGAATTCTGTACAAGTTGAGCAAGAAAATACAAGGAAGACTGACTTGGCAAAATCCAATGGGGCCCTAGTAAAAGGAACACATTTGGCAATGAATGTGTCACATGTGACCCCAGACAAGTGACTTGACCATGAAAAACTCAAGGATGTTCACATCCTGTCCAGCCACAAAGTCTGCAGGGGTTGAGCTCTGACTCTTGCAGGCCGACCTGGGCAGAGTTGTCTGGGAAGCCTCTCTTCCTTCCAGTCTTATCCTAGCCTCACCCTCAGATAAAGAGGCTTTGGTGGAAGGACAGTAGAAAGAGACAGACATTATTACCCTGTATACATGTATGATTACACTAGTGGAGAGACTCTGGACCATGTTCAGCCAGAAGAATGAGAAGTTGTATACAATATGTGTACAATATGTCCAAATACTCCATTTGTGTACAATATGTCAAAATGCATTCTACTGTAAAATAATTAATTTTCAAAAAAAGACTTTGGTGACCCGTATCATCAGGCAATGCTCTCTACTCCTGGACTACAGGCATTCCTTGGCTGGACAAAAGGTGAGACTCCAGATGAAGATAATGATGACAGCTGTTTTACACAGGGCTCCTAGAATGATGGATGACACCTCCTGACTAATGGAGATGACAAAGAACACTTTGCAATAATAAGGAGCTCATGAAGACAAATAATACTAAGTGAAGTTCATGTAGCATAAACCGCCCACCTGGTAAAGGATGGAAGATTACGATGGCTAATGTTATGTGTCAACTCATCTGGATCAGAGGATGTGCAGATGACTGGTTACTTCTGGGTGTGTCTGGGAGGATATTTCTAGGAAAGATTAGCATTCAAATCTGTGGACTATGATGGACACTGCCCTTCCCAATGTGGATGGGCATTATCCAATCTATGAAGAGCCAGAACAGAGCAAGAAGGTGAAGGAAGGGAAGAGTACCTGACCTTGCTTGCACTGAAGCATTCATCTTCTACCCAGGTGCCTTTTTAATCTGGACTGGAATCTATAGCATCAGCTCTCAGGCCTTCAAACTACACCAGGCTTCCCTGGGACTCCAATTTGCAGACAGCAGACCATGGGAGTTTTCTCCTCTATAATCACATGAGCCAATACCTTATTATAGGTAGGTAGGTAGATAGCTAGATAGATAGACAGATAGATTGATTCATTCTATTGATCCTTTTTCTCTAGAGAACCCCAATACAAGGATGAATCGAATTAACCAAAGAAATCTTCTCAAAGAAGGCGAATTCTAAGACTGATAATGGAAGGAATAAAATAGTCATTGATTGGACACAATTGATAGGCTTGATAATGGGTTAAAAGAAATGACCTGGGGGCAGGCTCTGCTCCAAAAGCAGGGGAGGGCAGAGCTGTCCCTATGGGGAGGCTGCATGAGCTCATAAGGAGTTATTCCCAAGACTTGGGTCACTCTTCTTAGCCACAGAATGATGAAGGAAAGTTCACTAGCTAGTAAATGAGGCCTCAGGGCGCCTTCCAACTCCAGCACTCTCCTTTTGGAAATTCTAAAAGTACAGGAAGGAGTCCGGGAGTGAATTGGCTTGTCCAGAGTAGAAAATAGGTGGTAAGTAGGCAGGGAGTAGGCCAGGCTTTTGAGACATCTAATCTGCATATAATTCAGGTATGTCAGCATGAGCCAAGCAATCCTAAACCCCATCCGGGATTAGTCCTGGGTCTATGACAGGATAAATCCAGCTGAATGCAAAGAAACAGAATATAGAAGAATGGACAAGGTCCAGAAAGGAGCCACAGTTTTGAGATTCACAGTTACTCCCTCCCCCCCAACAACGCACCACTGCCCACGGGCCGTTGCCACGTGAGCAGTTCTAGCCTAGGTGCCAGATGTTATTCTAATGCTGCAGCTGGCTCCTGTGTCTGGGTGTCAACTGGCTGCTCTATCTGAGCTTGTTGCACAAAGCAAAGGAAGCCCCAAGAAAGGCCCGGGCCAGAGCTGCCAGGATTGTTTGATTGGCACAGGGAGATGATACTAGGGTTTGGGAGACTTTGAGCAATCTGAAGAGCACAGATAAGTTTTGAGGTCCTTCATCCTGCACTAAAAGGCACACTCACTGGCCGTTGCCCAGTTATTTCTGGTATTTTCCATCTAACAATTCAAATATGTGCCGGGACAGAAATAGGTACGAAAGCGGGGAGCGTGGCAGGATTACAGCTTGACAAAACCTGGTGCTTAGTTCAGGTCGTGAAATGGTACAGGGAAATCCCCCAAGAGAAGCACCCCAGGCTGGTTTCCCCATCACTTTGGGTAACTTTCCATTGCCACACAAACCCCCTACCCACCCACCTCCTCCCCAGGTCTCTTCTAAGGGACCTATTGCTCACTTGGTGGCCTGTCACGCATGGAATCAAAAGAAGCAATAAGCCTAGTTCCTGAACTTGAGAAACAACAATTATGTGGGAAGGTAAAACTCACATTCACGTTTCAAGTAGGGAGGACTCAAGATGATATACATAATAATCAAGGACAAACTGCAACGTCGGTGACTGAGAAAAAGAAGTGTCCGTGAGAGCTGGACCAGGGAGAAGAGGCTTCGCAGAGGAGAAACATCTAGTACACAGTGGCCTGGGAATCAGTGCGTGTATGTGAGGCAGGAAGGGTTTACTTAGAGAGCAGAGGACAGAACTGGAGCTTAACTGGAGCTTAAGTTATCACAGACCATAGAGAAAAACTGGAATGAAATAAACCACCATTTATTGAATGCCTTCTGTATGCTGCTCCAGGCACGTTCCCTTTGTCGTTTCATTTTATCCTCCCAACCACAGTGACGGTATCTTTATTTCCATTTTGCCGATGGGGAAACTGAGGGATCTGTATGAATTTAGACATGAACATGGTGGTCAGCGAAGTCTCTTCCAGTGGCCAAACTGAGGAGTGATGTGATGGCAGTGGTGATGGCGTAAGAATGATCTGGCCACGGTGGCCGCGGTGCTGGAGAACATCACCCACCCACCACGTGAGGGCCAGGGGCCCCCTACGTATCTGATCTGGGGACTCATGCTCATGACCTGGGTGCACTAACTTTAGCCTTCACCTCCACAGCCTTTACCCACACTTGGCACCAGGCCTGTCCCCACTTACCTTTCCTCCGATGCTCAGCCTCTTCTTGCCAACAGTCACACTCCTTGCTGGCCCCTCGATTGGCTGACGTAATCAATCACCACCAACTGTTACGGAGGCCAAGGAGGTGTTATCACAACCACCCAAACTGCCACTATGACTAATCTGTCAGTATTCAAGATTCAGAAAGCATTGATAATTATTCTAATTATTTCTCTGCACTGCAGTGTTTTTCCTATTTTGGAGGTTCCAGGTGTATGGTAGAGAGGGAAAAGGAGGCGCAGCCTTTCCGGAACCCAGAGGATGTGCCATTTTGCTCAGCCTCCCACCCAGCCTTGTGGTGATCCTATCTGACTCTCCAAGCTGCACCTTGATGGAGGGTCTGAGCAATCTGGGGGCTGGGGTGAGTCAGGCCAGATGGGGGAATCGGAAGCGTTCTGCCTGGGCGCAACTCCTGGGGCATGCTGTCGGGGAATCCCTCAAGGGAACCATGGACCCACGCTGACCAAAGCCGGCTGGTAGGAAAACCCTGTCTTGCTACATGACTCCTGATTCATGGCTTTTGCCTCCTGGGGCCCAGCTCACATGCTGCCCCTGGACACAATCAGCTGTTTCACATTATTTTTAAACCAGTCACCCCCTAAATTTCTCAGAAAACAATCAACACCCAAGATGAAGAGTTGGAAGTGTCAAAAACTGAAACAGCCTCTGCAGAAGGCCTCCTCAGGATCCTTCCAGGTGTCTGTCTATTCCTGAGAGCCCCAGGCGGTGATCCAAGGCAAAAAACGCATTCAACAGCAAGCCCTTCTGCTTCTAACTGATCCTAAAACGTTTTGTCCCACTGTTATTCAAAAGCAAACTCTTCTTGTGATATCTGTTGGGTACCCTCTGTGCTGGGTGCTATGGAGCGCTTCCTTTCAGTTCATATTATGACAAGTGCTACCCCCATTGCTCTGTTAAGGGACCTCAGAGTGTGGCCTCTTCAGCAGAACTGCCCTGATTCTGACACCTCCTCTTAGCTGTGTGGACTTGGATTGGGTGCATAACCTCTCTGAACTCAGTTTTGCCAAGATAGGCAAAGAAGAGATACTTCCATCACCATTATATTGTGGTGAGGAGTAAAGGAGTTGTTATATGTATACCATTTAGAACCATGCTTGATGTGTATCAAGGGTTGGCTCTGGTTTTCTTTATATTATGTATTCTAAGTAATCTTGCTGATAGCAGTCTATGTGAATGGGCTAAACTTCAAGGGATAACCATGCCATCACACTTTCTCCATACCCAATTTTTCCTTGGGAAGCCCTGTCTGAAAGTGCACATTACTGTTAACTAAACATGGTGGGCCAGTGGAGGGGAGGCCCTGCCCAGTTAGGACTGGGGAAGGAGAAGGCCATTTAAGGAATTCAGACCTATCCCCTGACTCAAGAGCACCTAGCAGCATTCACTGGGCAAGTGAGTGTGTGGTTGGTTTGTTTGCACATTATTTGCAAGGTAACTTTTTATACTGTTCCCCAGGCTTCCTCAAAGGAGAGTCATCTGAAACTCAACCTTCAGAAGCCACAGATATTACCAGGATGGGGCAATTCCTGAGACGTGGGCATCTGCCTGTGACTGACACTGATCATTTTTCATAGTGGGAAGTGGAGATGAAATGATAAATCCAACCAGTTTGGGAAGGCCCCTGGCCTGCCCCACTATCCTCAATTGCACACACACACGCTCGTGCACACACACACGTGCACACACTCACAGCCAGGATAAATACTGTAATGCCAGATTCGTGGGATCCAATAGATCTCTAGGAGCCGAATCCAATGCAATCACACAAGCTAGAACCTGGACTCACAACCGTTCCTGACTCAGCGGTCCCAGGGAGTGAGTCCTGGTCCTTTGTTCAGTGCGATTGTATAGATTTTGAGGGGATACTCTGTGCGTCACAACATCACACAGCAAATCATTCCATACCACTGGAAAATCAAACAACAACTCTTAACATTGATTAGCACATTCACTGGCGGGAACAAGTTGGGTAGGGGTGATTGGTTAGTACAAGAGGGGGATTCCTTTGAACTGATTGGTTTAGGCCACGAGGGGTGTATGTGCTAAATAAACTACATGGTTTCCCAACATGTTATCAACCACCATAAACTACTGGGGGGTCATCTGGCATCCTCGGTATTTTTCCTGTCTCATGCTAGGGGGGTTGCTAGCCTAACTGAGTCAGGGATACCTGGCACCACTCCTGTTATTTGCAGACAAACAACTCAGCAGGGTGGGTATGTGCTTAGGAGTGCTCTGTGGGTTTTTCCCAGGACAAGGTCACGCCCCCTTCTTTAGGACAGGCCTTGAGGTAGAAGCTGGTTTCTCAAAAATGGAGTCACATCAGTTTCTCAATACCACCAGTTAAAACTCTAGGTGTTTTCCTGAGAGGGTGAGAGATTGTCTTTGTAAGTTATTTTTTAACTCCATTGGCCAATTACCTTTAAAGAAAATGAGGCTTTTGCTGGAGGAAGAGAAAGGAGTGCCTAGTAAGAGTGAAGATCTGGATAAAGAAACCCACATGCAGGCTTTGAGAGCTAGTGAAGAGACACTGGAGGACTGGGCATGGGGCACAGGAAGAGTTGAGCCTGGAGATAGTGTGCAGAGAACCAAATCAAAACCTGAGGACATCCTAGCCCCTAGCATTGCTGGGAATTTGCCCAGCCTTTTCCTGATATTGAACAAATCATTTTCATTGATTAGGTCCATCCACACAATCCTATAACCACATCTTGGAACAATGTCTTTCTCACCAAGGAGGAGCAGAGAGGGTCATTGTGGCCTTCTGACTGGAGCTGATATGGCAGGTACTATTAATTAAAAGATTAATCATGATCAGTAGAGGAGATGGTAAATCTGACCACCTTGGGGAAAGCTCTCTAACCAAAAATATCTTATCCATATAAGCACTGCATGAGAGAGAATAACTTAGCAAAAAAAAAAAAAAACGGAATCAAGAAAGATGCCAGATACCCTCCCCCACTTACTTTCTGGAATCCATGCTAAGAGAAACCCCTTGGAACCAAAGTTTTTGTCTTCTGTCAGCCTTGAGGCTGAGGACATGTGCTAGGGGGATTCTGGAGAGGGCAAAACCCTAACTCTTTCCCTGCACCTCCACCTGCTTCTGTCCCAGCTGACCTGGTCCTGTCCGGAGATGAGGTGTCAGAGGCCAAGGTCACGCTCATAAACCCCAGACACCTGCCAGAGCCCTGACCTGCGTCAGAGTCTGCCTCCATCGAAAGGAAAGAAAGCAGCACGGGTGCCCCAACCAAATCACAGTAGCCAGATGGAAAATATACTCTGACACGGGCCGTTGGCTCTGGGGAAAATTCTGCCAGTGAAAATTCTGCCGGTGAACCATATTGAGACTTGATGGTGTTTATCTTCTCTGGTTGCTGAGCTTGGGTTTTTTTTTTTATTGTTTCCCTCTTTTTCTGTCTGGGAGGTGCCCCTAGGCAGCAACAACCAGAGAAAGAACCTGAATGTCATGGGGCTCATGTTTTTTCTGGGATGTTGAAAGGATAGGACCATGAGAGAAGCACATTCTCCTGACATTTTTTAACCTTTTAGAAATTACTGCTTGACTGAGGATGGTATTATGGGTAAAGGAGTGAGCCTACTACCAGAAAATCAAAGGTCTAATTCCTGATCTGTCATCAGAGAAGTCCTTTAAAGGCATTGAAAAAATAATAATAATAAAGGCACTGAATTTCAGTTTTCTTATCTGGAAGAAGGGGCTGAAATGGAAATATGCTAGAAATAAATTCCGAAAGTCCTCATCCTTCTAATAGCTCTAAGCATTTAACTTGGAGTTGGATCTTAGCACAGTACACTCTGGCCATCTGACTTTGGACATGTCAACTAACCTCTCCCTAAGCCTCAATCTCTTGAAGGCCTGGTCCAAATTGACTCTAGTGCCCTTCTAGTAGGAGAAATTATTTCTTAAGATTTCTCATGTAAGCATTAAAATTGGGAAGTAACCACAGATAAAGGCCCTTTGGATTTAAACTGGATCATTTCCAATCTCTGAGGTTCACAGGAATCTGGGAGTGGACTTTTTGCGTGATGCTTTTAGAAGGTGTGAGTTCATGGTCAATGGTTACCAAAGCAATGTATTGGGAGGATGGGTGGAGTGGCCTTTTGAAGATATGAAAAGGAAGGATTTAGTAGTTTCCAAAATGAGAAATTCATTGAGCAGGCATAGCCTCTTGGAGAAAATTCTGGCTCTAATAAGAAGTCGTATTGTATAAAAGGTCTGTTTTGGGGTCAAATCTAGGTTCACATTTTGGCCTCAACTACTTACTATATGACCTAGGGTGAATCACTCAAGCCTTAATTTACTCTTTGGCAAAGTGGGATTAATTAATTGGCTAAACTCTTTGGGTTGTCTTAATACTTAAAATGAAATAATATAAAATATGAGGCACATAGTAAGAAATCAAGAGTGATAAAGGAAAACTACCTAATACTGGCAGTAATCTGGAGTAGGCATCTGCAGCTTAACAGCATCAGGATGTGTCCAGTCCATGGCACATAGTAGGCACACAATATATGTTATCAGAGAGCTCATCAGTTAGTGATAGAAGAGCCCCAAGGAGTCACACTTGGGTATACACATGAGCACACACTTACACTCAGCAGATATTTAAGTTCATCCTCCCCAGGACTAAGAAGATGAATAAGACATCTGTAGACCAGTGTGCTTCCCCAACCAAGTCACAAGGAGGGAAGAATCACAGAGGATCCTGTGATCCCTGTAGCAGAGGGGGATTTTAAAAGGAAGCTGACTGAAAAGCAGATGCGAATGGTTGTAAATATTACTGATGGAAAGGAAAGCGAGGGCGAGGGGGTGGTACCCGCATGGTCTACTGGAAAGAATAATGGAGTCCAGGAAAAGGTCATGTGACTTGACGGTTTGTGGTATGGCTAGGGAGGAAACTCCTGGATGCTACCCCTGCTGCTGGTTCTGGGGAAAGCCACCAAGGTCTCCCTCCTTGAGTCAAGAACAAGACCACAGAGGGGCTAACTCTTTGGTGTGTTTAGCTATTGTGTGGCCTTAAGTATTTCAACCAGTTGGCAAGCCTCTGTGATCCTCTACAAGGGAGGAGAAAGAATCGAGATGAGTTGCCCCACTTCACAGAGAAAGAAACTGAGGCTCACTGAAGACATCACCAGAGTCACACAGAAGAAAGACTAAACTCCAAGTCTCCTTTGCCTGGGTCCTGATCTTCATGTTTGAAGAATCTTAAACCCATGCCTAGGCTCATTTGTCAATGAGCAAAATATTCACCCCAAGCTACTGTGTGTCTCCTCTCTTTCCCTGGCACAGGAAAAACAACTTGAGGTAGTGCACACGGAGTACCACCAAGTAGTCCTGTCCACCATGTGGCCAGCGCATTGGTTTCATTAATGAGGTTCTTGGCATAAAAGTTAGCTAGCAGAGATCGAAATAAAACACACAGACTCAGTTACCTTTTTCTATGACCAGGTCCGAGACGGCTCCCCTCTCTGGCTCCAACCTCGAACCACCCGTAGGGCAGCAAGGATTACTCAGGGCTAGCAGGAGAGAGAGCGAGCACGCCAGGGAGTAGCCTTTTATTGGGGAACAAGAAATTCAGGGGAGAATTCCATCCAATGAAGGTTGAGGGGGGGCCGCACTCCAAGGTCAGGGTCAGTGATTGGGTCCCCAGGGTCAGTGGTCAGTCACACCCCCACACGGACGGGTTCTCTCATCAGGAGAGGGCCGGGAAAGCTCCGACACAGATTAGTCAGAGCGCCTCAGACCCAAATCGGGAGTCGCCCAGTCACGTGTGAGAATGGCTCTCCACAGTCCTGAGTGCTGGAGGGTTTGTTTGTTTGCTTTTAATGAAATCTCAGTGGGGTCAAAGTTGTGATGAAAGGCTCACGGAAGAGGTGATGCTGAACTGGAAGGGACAGGGGAAGATCTTTGCAGGCCATGAGTGGAGACAAGGAAGTGAGAGAGAGAGAGTGAGGAGGCATCATCTGATAATAGTGAGGGCCCTCTGTTCTGGCCAGATATCTTGGGTGAAGAATCTTTAGGAAAGAAGTTTGCAAGACACTGGGAGATGCAAACATCAAGCTAGCTCACTGGGCTCTGCTCTGAAGGCACTGGCCAGCCATTGAAGGTTCAGGAAGATGGAGTTGGTGATGAAATCAGTGCCTTAGACCGATGAGCTTGGCTTGGTAATCTGGAGAAATCTAAAATGACTTTAAGAATGCATTCTGTTCTCTAGTGGCCTGGGATGGAGGGGACGATGCATGTAAAGAGTTAACTTGGTTGCACTCAGAACGTTGTCAGTGGTAACTACCAGCTATGGGTTGAACCTTCATATGGCCTTTAGCTCAACTAGGGTGGTAAGTGCAGGGAGCCACAGTGGGGTCAATGTGAAAAGCTCAGCATCCCTCACACCATTTCCACAGACTCAGATCTCAGTTACAGTCGCCCAGGCAGCCTTGACCCCAATTTTCTCGCCAATGCAGGCTCTACACATGCAAGCTCTGGCTAGATGTGACCTGCTACAACCCAGTCTCTCCTCCTCCCCTGCAGTTTACTCTAAAGCCCTCTGACTTTCCATGAAATGAAACAGAAGCCCCAGCTGTGGTCATTGTGATCAGAAGCTTCACATACCACTCCCCTCCACCACCTGCCATTAGCCTCCACTGAGGTCCCTGCCTTGTTAATCCCTGGCAACCTCCACCCACACAGAAAGGACCCTACCAGTGGGGACCCTCCTTCACTAGCATCAACCTTTGGGTGTTCAAAGTCATTTCTGGAGGCCCAGAAGGGAAAGCGAAATTGTGGTGGTATCAACAGTCATAGCTGTTCTAATAGTGAAGGCCATAGTAGTTCTAGTGAGGTAGTAGTTACAGTGATTATAGCAGAAGCAATGGATCATCTTCTAATGATCATGATCCACTGTTCCCACCTGGAATAATATCTTCATGAAAACTTCTTTTCTAAATGCTGATTTGTTCCTAGCCTACAATGCAACTGGGTCATACTATAAATAACTCCAACCCTCAGTTTGGGTTCTTGGGAGCTGAGTTCCACGAGATTTACAAAGGAGTTACTTTCTCCTATGGACCATATGACCAGGCTTAAGCAACATTTGAATAGACGAAGTTGTATTGTGTCACCTCCTATCATGCTCTAGTCCCTCTCCCTACAACCCCTCTCTGGTTAGTCCCTCCCTCTTCCCCTCTGAGTGACTCCTCTAAGCCCCTCATTGAATCTCTGTCTTCTGCCCTGCTTAACCAAGTGCTCCAGATGGTCAATTCTCTCCACCCACCCCAGCTCACCATCCAGCCCTGCATGGAACTCAGCCTCTGGGTCACAGACTGAAGAGGCTCCTGCCTCTTTTCCATGGCTCCCTTTCCACCTCTACATTTTGTACTCCTTGGATCTCTAGAAGTTCCCGGTCATTTCACAAAGGATTTCCCAGCAGAGGTAAGGAAGAACCAATGGTTGTCATTTGGATCTACAGCTAACAGGCACTTCTAAATTGGGGGTGGCCAGTGGATTCTTTCCCACTCTTTATTTCTGTTCTGTGGGTCTTCAGGCCTCCTGCTCACTCCGCAGGGCTTCCTTCATGGATCTGAGACTCTGCTGATTCACAGGGTTTGCATGATACAAGTCAAGTGTTCGTCCATAATGGTCAAACTTCCTAGTTTCTGCACTGGGCATTTCTCTGTGCCTTCTTTCCTTTTTCCCACAGAATATGATGAAGGGGTGGAAAGACTCTGATGCTTCAAAGCCTATAGCTGCTGACAAGCCTTAGGACTGAAACACCTCCCAAACTGGCCTTATCATGCTCTGTCATGGGGATCCAGCACCTCAGGGTCACCTCCACTAGGAAAACATTGTCTGAGTCCCACATCACGAGCCAACCCCACCAAAAAAATTCTTGCTCCTCAAAGCACATCAAAATGGTACCAACATTTGACAGCACAGCGCGGATCATTTCTTGAGAAGGTGAAGATCCTTCAGAACAAGATGTGAAGTGCTCTCTAGGGTTTTCCAGTAATATTCTTTCCTCCCTGATACAGTCAATGCGAAAAAATCCACTTTCAGAAGGTGGTCACCTCCCTCCCACGCGCTCCCCATCCCCCGGCCTCGCTCTTGAGGAAAAGGCAGCATCATGTCCTCTCGCTGAGCTGAGGCCTCTCTGGTTTCCACTGCTCTCAGCACACTTGACTCACATCGAAACTGCAACCTCAAAGCGCTGGGGGCCAGGATGGCGAGAAGGAAATACAGGTGAACACACGCAAAAGCAGCCTGAGGAAAAGCTTTTGTTTCTCTTACAGGGTGGCACTTCCAGGTCTGGGCAGGAGCTCTGAACTGGAAGGGACTGATCTTGTGCTGATCTGGGGATTTCGCAGCGGGAGGGGAAATGCGCATCAGAACCCAGCATGCCAACTAAGTCTTGCCAAGGGGAGTAGTCCGGGGAGGGAGAGGCTGGGTCACAGAATTCTAGATTTGGAAAATATCTTAGAAAAACATCAGAAAGCAAGGCCTAGGGATAAGAAGGAACTTGTCCAGGGTTTTGTGGTACAAGGATCAGGACTAAATGCTGGGTCCTAAGTACCTCCGCCAGACCTCTTTCTGCTCTGGGATTGATTGATTTCTCTGTGCTCCCGTAATGCCCTTGGGCTGTGGAGATCTAAACCTGTTCCATGTTAAGTCTTCAGGTCCAAGAACAGGTTCATCCAAATCTAGCAGCTGAGCATTCTGATGTAAAAAAAAAAAAAAAAAACCTCAGCACCACAATCAGATGGACCAACTGCTTTGCTATACGTCAGGAGTTCATTTAAGTACTTAAGTACACTCAATATTGCTATCAGGCCTTGCACATCACAAGAGGGACCATTAGCCTCCCCAATTGCTTATAGATACTGCAGCGCTGTCAAGCTCAATAACTCCCCCAATGCCACACAGATGGCAAGGGGTATAGCTGGACTGCAAATTCAATCTGACTCCAGGGCTCACCCCCTTAACTGTGTTCACAAAAAGGCAAGGCACGTCCCGTAACAGAACACTAGGATCTGGGCAGGGTTGATGGGAACAAAGTGCAGATGCAGGTCTAGCCTTTGCTGCTGTCTGAGCACGGTGCTCAGCCATTTTTTTTTTCTTATGAAACTAATCAATTGACTATTTGATACCAATTGACAACCACCCTCCTGCTTGAGGCACAATCTGTGATCACCCAAAAGCCAAGGCACAGACATTCTCTTTAATTATTTGGAGGAATAATATTTCTTAAAAAGCACTGATGTGATCATTGAAAGAAGTATGAGAAACTTAGAGGGTGTCCTCACATTTATTAGCAGTTTAATCATGTGTTCTTTTCAACTATAGTGCAAGGTTGCCTCTCAGAGTTGAAGGAGAGAGAGAAATGGGGAGATGGAGAATAAAAAGTGGAAATAGAAAGTAAAGCTTCAAAGGCAATGGAGCCCCTGCAGAACCTGTGCCCCTGACCACGCCCATCCCCTACAGCCTGTCCCCAGACCTGGGGGCCTCTGGAGAAGAGGGTTTACGGTAATAGGGAAGGCGCTGCAAATCAGCCCCGAAACTATCATGGGTTCTGACTTGAAACCACAAAGACTGTGTGTGAGGCACTTTGGCTTCCATGACATACAGGTGCTCACAGGAGTGCTGAACTAGGGGACCACAGTAGCTGTTTGGAAACTCTGAACAGAAAACACAGCAGTGGGCTTCTCCCTTATCCACCTGGGCCAGGTACCCTGTGGGTGGTCGCCTTCCCCTTCCTATGAGACCACACTTTGATCATTTCCTTCTCACTTATCTTCATTCAGAGGGTTTTACATAACCCTTATGACATCAGTTCTCAAAGGGTACTACAAGGAACCCTGGGAGGTCTTCCATTTTTCAGCCATATATCTTTATAAGGCCGATTTTCTTCCAATGCTCCAAACAAAACAATATATTGGCTAAATGTGGGAAAGATGGGAGGATCCAGCTTTATTTATCAAACCAGATAAAGAGATTTGAAAAAAAAAATGTAGGGGCTGGGGTTGTGGCTCGGTGTAGAGCGCTCGCCTCACAATTGAGAGACCCTGAGTTCGATCCTCAAGCACCACATAAACATAAATAAGTGAAATAAAGGTATTGTGTCCAACTACAACTAAAAATAAATATTTTTTAAAAAAAATGTAAAACACCACCACTCTTTTCACTAAATATATTTGGGTTGGGGAAATAGTGACATCTCATTTTGAAAACAGAGATGTATATTAATATGGAATGGGTTTAGTATCGTTGGTGATTCTAAATTGATGTCATCAGCAGATTTTTTTTTAATTTTTCAGTTTTGGTTTCTAATGTGATAAACATTGACAAATACAATCCATATAAATAAAATCTCTTTGTGGGAATCCTCAATAATTTAAGAGTGTCAGGGTTTCAGTAGTTTGCTGACTTAGGGAACCTAAGACAGTGCATACACCCACCCCTCCCGCTTCCCCCTGAGGTGAGGACTTAAGACCAGTACATGTAGATGGTAGGAATTACATGAATCCAGGGTTTGGGGAGCACCTGGATCTTCACCTGTAACCCATATGAGCACCCAGAGCCCACCAAACATATGCCAAACTCAAGGGGTATGGCTGAGGATTTAGAGTCAAGCTTAAAACCAAGTGGCATATTTGAGGATTTAGAGTCAGTGGTGCATTTTAGAGATCAGGATCAGAAATGGGCAGGAAGAATGGAAGTGCCCCCTCACTCTCCTCTCTGTCCTAGGTCCCTAGGAGGGATGGGTGCTTCCAGGGTAGTACAGTGGGAAGGTCAGATTATGCACATTAACGCCACTGATGTCAGGCCTCAGAGACAATATACAGTAAAAACACTTTTCTTTCTGAAAATATCCTAAGGCTTGACTATTTCCTTAAGACAAAAAAAATACCTAAGCAGCCCTCACCTCCAACCTCATTTCCTAAACATGCAGCCGCACACCCACGAGAGCACCCTAGAGTCATCATCATTTGGTGGAAGGAAACTTTGTTTTCACAGACTTTCAGCTTCTCCTCACCACCGCAAACCCACACGCTACACACATCCTAGACAACCCCCCTGTTGTTGGTGAAGGCCTGGAGAATTCAGAGTGACTTAGTACTTTCTAAGACAAGGAATCCGGTACTGACTCGAGAAAGAGAACTGGGTTCCGATTCCGCCTTTGCCATTGATCCTCTTTAGTGCCTGGAAAAGTTATTTTCCTCCCTGGATCTCTGTTTGCCCATCTGTAAAACAAAGAGTCTGAATTAGCGTAGAAATTAGATGATGTCTGAGTCCTTCCCTCTTCTGGCATCCCATTCACAGGACATTTTTAACAGTCCCACAACCATCAGGGATTTATCACATATGCCTAGAAGAACATTAATTCGTAATCAGATCAAATTCGAAAAAAAAAAAAAAACCTGGAAAAACTATACAGGAATAGATATAGTTTGTTAGGATAGCTGTTTCCCCCAAGTGGATTCATTCTCCACTTTACATGAGATGGAAGATCAACACACGTAGCCAGGCACTTCACGCTACAAAAAGTTTGAGAAGTACATTCTCCAGTCCTTCAGTCTGTCACCAAATATTTAATGAGACCCTTGGATGTGCTCAGAACTGTGCTAACTACTGGGCAAACCATGATGATCACAAACAGACATGGGCCCTGCCCTCATGATGGTTATAGTCTAATGGAGACAGAGGTGGATCCAATGAGCACACAGCCATATGACATAAGCACTATACAAGGAAAGGAGCAAGGTATGCCGAGAAGACAGGTACAGAGGTCCTAACCTAGATGGGGAATCAGGAAAAACTCATTTGAGGAAGTAGCATCTGATCTGAGAGGTAAAGAATGAAGAGAGGGAGAAAGTGGAAAGGCAGAATTACAGGTTCAAAGGCCCTGTGGCCAGAGAGAGTGGATCATTTTTTGAAAAAAGAAGAAAGAAAACCATTGAGGCTAGAATGCAGAGGGAAGTGGAGTGCTAAAGCAGAAGTGATAGGCAGAGTCAGATGATAAATGGAGTTCTAGATAGTATCAAAAATATGGCTCCTCTCTTTCCAAGAGAAGGAAAGTAAGAAGCAATTGAAGAGTTAAAGCAGAAAGAGAGGCATGATCAGACACTAGTGTTTGGAAATGATCATCCTGACTACAACGTGGAGAACAGTTTAGAGAATGGAGATTCAATTGTCAATTCGGCATTTACTTTTGAGTTCAGGAGAGAAGAAATGGTAACTTGAACCAGACAGCTGTTGCTAGTGATGATGGAGACTGAGAGAAGTGAGCAAATTAGAGAAATGTTTGTGAAGCCAGGCATGGGTCACCGTTACTGTAATCCCAGTTCTCGGGAGGCTGAGGCAGGAGGATCGCAAGTTTGAGGCCCTTCTCAGAAACTTAGGCCCTAAACAACTTAGCAAGACCCTGTCTCAAAATAAAAAATTCAAAGGGATGGGGATGTACCTCACTGGTAAAGTGCCCCTGGGTTCAGTTTCAGTATGAGAGAGAGAGAGAAATGTTTGTATTGAAAAATCTGGAGGATCTGGTAATAGATTGGAATACAGCAGCAAATCGGGAGGAACCAACACGCTATTTCTAGTGCTGGATGGAGGTTTCTTTACTGAGTTAGGGAGCATCAGATAAAGGTGAGACTACAGAGAGAAAATGATGACGTTAGACTCAGATATAGAATCAACTACAGCACTTGGAGGATCAGTGAAAAATGAAGATACGGGGCCCCTTGCTCAGCAATTATTAAGGATTTCAAGACAGTGAGATGAGAGCAGAGCAAGTACAAGACCCTTGTATTCATGGGACCCTCTGTGACTGCAAAACTTGAATGTCCACTAGGCCATTCTTCTGGCATGTGCCAGGTTTGAGGTGCCAGCCATCAAGACTTGGGTAAACTAAAGTCCATCAGAGGAACAGTTGTGAAGCTGGGAGAATCCACCGGCACCACCAACTCAGGTGCCCATAATTATCCTAGGTTGCCATAGAGACGGAGAAGCAGTAGCTCTGGCTTCTGGGTGGCCAGCAATAACACCCAGTGTTCTGGACCCTGATAAGCCTAATGTCTTATATGAGAAATTACAGAACATACTGTTTGGCCACCTAAGGAAAATCCAAATTGCTCGATCGGGTGCCACAGTTGCACAAAGGGGAATTCCACATGGGCTGTCCACAGATCAGCCCTTCCGCTGTGGTTTGCAGTGTCTGCTGGCCACAATCCTCGGAAGGTCACCCAATCCAGTTTGCATAGACTTTGCTTGATTTCGAGAAGAGACTAGCCCTAACTTGGGCTCCTCCTAAAATTCTAACCCACCAGGGCTTTATTCTGAAGTACCCTAATCATAAGGCCCCAAGTTGGAGGAGCCCAGAGAAGAACACAGCCCACAGACCCATGTCCCCTTGACCTTATCCAACCACACTGAGTAGGTATGATGTTCATGAGATCTGTTATAGCAAAGGCACCAAGAAAACCTCTGCCCAACAAGCTGAAGATTATTCAAGGGAATACTAGAAATTTCAAGTTAGCAAAATGTTTTCCATACTCAATGTCCTGGATAAGAAGAAATGAAACTCCCATTATCATCAGTACTTTTAAAAAGTAAATAAAACCAAGGGCATCTAGGAGCCAAACCCCAAAAGGATTCAATATCAGGAAAGTTGACTCCCTTTCCCCCAAGTGACCCTATTGCTCTGCTAAACCCAGCAAGCCAGGAATCCTTAACCTTCCCTTTATGGCTCCAATGCTAACCCACAGGGCTCCCAGCCTGGTCCCCACTCTTGGATCTGAACCACAGAATTACAGCAAGATCCAGGGCAACTAAAGCAAGATGGCTGCCATTTTGCTGAGCATGTGGATGGATTCCTTGTAAGAGCTTGTGCACTGTAGATAGGACCCTTGAAAATCTATTTGCACACACACACCAGCAACTCTCATCTGCCCAATTCCTCTACAGCCAAAAATGATGAAAACCAACTAGGTGGAGCTTCCCAAAAAATTATTAGGATTTCCTGGGCTGACATGCCTTGGGACTCAGATTTTACCACCTCCCTCTCTCTGACATCTAGCAACAAAGGAACTAAAAACAAAAAGGAAGAAAACACAGATCCCAGATGTCATGAATGTGATACCAGCCCCAGACTGCCAGCCTCTGGACTTCTTGCTGGGTAAGACAAAAAGTCAAAACCCTTTCTTTTTGAAGTAGGATTTTTCTTTCAATTCAGCTGAACACAGAAATTAGGGAATATTTTGGAGCAGGACAAAAAAAAATATATATATATATATATATATATATATATATATATTTTCCCTCCCACAACTTTCCGATTCCCCAATGTGCTCCATTGGAAAATTTATTTGTATTTAATTAATAGGCATTTCTTAGTCACCTGCTAGCCATCTGGACTAGAGGGCGAATGAGACTCAGGCCACTTGCTGCCAAGGAGCTCACAGTCTCATGAGGGGCAAGGGGTCCTCTCAAATTCACAGAACCAAATGACACCCAGCCTGACACTCTAGCCATCCAAAAGTGCCTACTCTCTCACCTCCTTTCTGAATGGGCTGTTCCCTCATATGAAAACACAAATTCAAATCTCCTAACATGAGCTTGTTGGCATTTATATTTGAGATGTGGCTATAAGTTTGGAACTTTTCCAGATGCATTCCAATGACTTTCCAGATGAACATATGTCCTCACAGACTTGAGATCTAGGAGTTATCTATGTTGTTTTTGATGTTTTCTCAATGTTAAGCGCCCATGGTCTTGACTTTTCAGTGTTTATACTTATCCCTTGATATCAATACTGGAGCTTAGGTTTTAGGGAATCTAGTACCTTCATTGGCAAAATAAGGACTTACATCAAGGAACTCACCAATGGTATCTCTGTCCATTTAGATGATGAAATTTTGACATGGGAAGAGCTAGTTAGTTTAAATCAGTGTGGAAGGATCTACTACCCAACACACACCTGAAGATAATTGGCTAGGCCTTTTTCAAAACAAAGAATTCAGATCCCAACTTCAGCCCTATTTAATGGGTTATGGATTAAAGAAAGATACAAATGGCTTTTACGCATCTCCTTTCTCCCTACCATCCTTAGCACAAGTGTATATTTACACATATATCTCAAATTATAATAAGAAAATGTAAGAGGTGCTGTCTGTCTCCCTCAGTTGCTCTCCCCGTCCTTCTGAGTGTTTGTCTATGCCCAGACCAGCTTCTTTGGTGTCACACCCTCAGCCTTGGTCCAGGCTCACAGGGGGCAGGGACACTCTGCTATGCCAATCTCAAGTGTATTTGGTCCCTTCTGTGGGCCAGACTTGGTACATAAAAGTTAATAAAGTAATGTTCTGCTCAGAGAGCTCACAGCTGTTGGGGCAAGGTAGAGTGGTGCAGGATTATAGATTTCACAGTGAGGTAAGCACAGGGCCCTGGGGAAAAAAAAAAGGTAGAAGGGGATCCATACTACCTGGGTCAGGGAGGACATCACAGCCTCACCTGGGATCAGGGACTCCTGGCCTGGCTGGTCTGTGGTGCTGCATCTGTATCTAGAACATGCAGGTTAGAGAGCACGGTGCTCCTGCAGGCTAAAAGCAGACAAAGCCCAGAAAACCCAGGAGCCAAGAGGGAAAGAGAAAGGTGAAAGGTGTGGAGAATCCCAGCCCTGGACCCTTCCTCTCTGCTTACTGGCAGCAGAACTAGTAGAAATCTGGAAGCAGCAGCAATTCTTGGGTTAACTCCATTCTAGTTTCTGGAAGATTCTTCCTTCTTTGGCAATGGTTGAGTTTCTGCATTGACACTCCTCAAAGGGTGGAGAAGAGAAGCCACAGTCCCTGATGCTGATCCACAAGTCACCCAAGCAGTTGAGCCCATGGGGTGGGGGCATAGAGCCTCTCCTACTTCCCTCCTTCTCATTCCAGACTGACTGGACCCAGAGTGTCTCTCCTCCTTGCTTTGGCACAACCATCTTCTCCAATGAGGAAGACACAAAATGCAGCACCATCAAAGATGCCCAGCACTGAAGCAGGAAGGCGAGGAAATCCCAGAAACCTTGGGGATGCCCTCCACCTGGCCAACTTGTTCTTTAAGCACAAAGCCCCCTGGCAGGGAAGAGGACAGACACGGCTGTCCCCCTGGGGTAGATGGAAAACAGATAAAGGGAGGACAAGTGATTTGCCCTGAGAAAAATGACTTGACAAAGCCTGGACAGAGCCCAGGTCTCCTGGCCCCAGTCCAGTGCTCTTCCAAGTAACTGTGTAAACTGGGATGAGGGAAGCCCTGTGGAAGGGCCAGGTCTGGTCACTTCAAAGGAGCCCCCAAGACCTTCCACATATCTTCGGAGTTCTGATATCACTGCCCTGATCCTTCTCAAATAAAGGCAGAACAATACTCCTCATCCTAACCCCAACTGGCTGCCCTGTTTCTCCCTGCCCTGTGCACACATGCACACGCACACACACACACACACACACACACACGCACATCTATGACTGGACTACTGTGGCTTTTTTGGGGAAGGGGAAGAGAGACAGAGAAAAGTAGGGGAGGGGCCCTTCTGTCCAGCATTTCATGGAATTCTGAATCATTCTCCTTGTTATTTCTAGTTCTTCCCCTCCTCCACCTCCCAAACTCTAGGCTGCAGCATAGAAGCCTACAACCAAAAGAGACACTGGCCAGACCCAGTGGCACACACCTGTAATCCCAGCAATCCTGAAGGCTGAGACACGAGGATAGTCCAGCCTGGACAACTTAAGAAGAATCTGTCTCAAAATTAAAAAAAAAAAAATTAAAAGGGCTAGAGATAGAGTTCAGTGTCAATGCACTCTTGGTTCCAATCCCCAGCACAACCAAAAATAAATAGATAGATAGATGATAGATAGATAGATAGATAGATAGATAGATAGATAGATAGATGATAGATAGATAGATGATAGATAGATAGATAAAATGCCATTTACATTAAAAAAAAAACTGAGGACTTCCTCATCCAGGCTTTCCTTCTTCACATTGGGGACAGTATTAAGAAGGGTGCTTCCCTCACTCAGCACACAGGTGACACTGTGTGGGTGACAGGACAGCTCTGAACCTTGGTTGACGGTTTACTTTCTACCAAATGGAGATGCTAAGGGTCATGGTGAGAACGATCTGAATGGCACCTAACAAGCTTTGGGGAATGCAGACCACTGTTCCTAACATTCCCAAGAACTGAGAGAGCTGAGGATGTGAAAACTTAGACCTGAGAATCTCAATGAAGCCAGGATCAGAGAAGAAGCTGGCGCTCACCCCTGACCTTCCTGTCCTGTAGGAGGCCAGCCGTGTCAAGAGGTTGTCCTTAAACATGACATGAAAGAACTTGGAGGATATTTAAAGAAGGGAGTATATTTACACCACTCACTTTGACTTGGAAAAAACTGAGTCCAGAGACCTCAGGTGACTTCCCAAATCGGTAAGGAAAAGTCTGGGTATGCAACCTAGGTTGAGGGGGATCCAGTTATTTCTCAATCCCAGTGTATTCTGGAATGGTCTATTTGTTCGCGTCACTCTGACCTAGGAACACGCGAATGGAACTCACAGCTGTGGGCCTCTGCACACAGAACAGCTGTTCTCCTCAGGAAGTTAACTTTTTTTTTTTTTAATTGAGAAACTGAAAAAAAGGTATGTTAAAAAAGAGCCTCAAAGTTAATATTCAACCAGTCCTTTGCTTACGATGCAGAAATTAAAAATTTTAAACTCAACCAATACAGATTGGAGTCTAGGAAAGGGAGGGACTTGAATGAGAGAGAAAAAAAAAACCCTCAGGAAATTGATGGTGGCTTCACCAAGCTCATGATATAAAAGAGGGGACCCAGGAGGAGGTCTACACATCAGGGGCTTGCTCTTGCAAAACCAAACCACAGGCAGACTTGCAGAAGAAGCAGAGTTCCGCAATGCCCAACCCCGTGCTGCTATATTGCCTGGTCCTCCTGGCTGGGATGGGGACCAGCCAAGGAGAGAACACCCAGTCTGAGGAAACCTGCACCCACTTCCCAGGTGGCCTGCCTCACATGCTTCGAGAACTCCGAGCTGCCTTTGGCAGGGTGAAGATTTTCTTTGTAAGTGTTGCTGCTTTCTTTCCGGGACTGCCAGGAGAGGGTATTCCTCTTCCTCCTCCTCCTCCCCTTCCATCCCCAACACTCATTCCCCTCAAACCTAATTTCTTAAGAAAATCCACAATGGAGCCATGCCCAGATGATGTAGGAAAGGTGCAGGGAAAGCTGCCTAAGTGGTTCATAAATGCATTCTCTCCTATGCTCAGAAACTTTCTATAAGATTCTATGGAGATTGATACTTTATTGACTGGGAGAGAACAAGAAAGTTCTGATGGGAGGTAGAAATGTTCCACTTATTCTGGGGCAGAAAAAAAACAGAAATTGCCTCTGCTTAGAGGGTCACCAAAACTTAAAGACTGAGATTTGGGACAGGACCATGAGTAGAGAAAACTTGCATTGGGAGAAGTTTCCCGTTCCTAGAGAGTTCTCAGAACTGGAGCTAGATGTCCTCCGGGGACAGAAAGAAAAGCAAAGAGCAAGACACGAGAAGGGATTCAAGAATAAAAGGGTTGACAAAAGCTATGGCTCTACGGAAAGACCAGGACTGAGTCCAGCTTCTGTCTTCTCTTCAAAATCAGCCTGATTTTTAAAGTAACTTGATCTGGAGTGGGAGGACCTGATTTAACAACGAGTTCTAGCACTCTCCTTTTTTAAGCGGGCAGGGACTCCATAGATCACAAATTGAAAGCTCCATAAATAAAAGGGCATGGGAAAGACATGCATCTCAGGTTTCCCCACACCTCCAGTTCACTGGCTTCTTCTGTTCTTACAGCAAACAAAGGATCAGCTGGATGACATGCTGTTGAGCGAGTCCCTGCTGGAGGACTTTAAGGTGAGAGCCAGGGCAAGGGAGCGTGCAATGTGATTAAGGGAAGGGAGGCGGGGTGACTGCAGACAGCTGGGTTGGCTTCCTTCACTTTGAAAAAGAGAAGTAGGAAGATCTTAACTCAGCACAAAGCCAGCAGCCAGGGGCTTAACAAAGGGCTCTATCCTGGGGGAGAGGTGGCTGGTTAAGGAAGGTCCCCAGGACCAGGGTGTCCTCTGCAGCTAGCTGCACCAGCTCTTCCTCCCAGTCACCCCCACTCTTTGGCACCTGCCCGCAGGGTTACCTGGGTTGCCAAGCCTTGTCGGAGATGATCCAGTTTTACCTAGTGGAGGTGATGCCCCAGGCAGAGAACCACAGCCCAGATGTCAAGGAGCACGTGAACTCCCTGGGGGAGAAGCTGAAGACCCTCAGACTGCGGCTCCGGCGCTGTGTGAGTAGCAGACCTGTGCACGCCATCTCCTATGACCTAGAAGGGTTACATCCAGAGACACACCAAGACCTAGAGTGCCAGGGCTAGTTGTGAATTCAGAAAGGTGCCGGGAGTCAGATCTCTTGCTCATTTCTCTCTGGGGGTGGGGTGGGGGAGCGCTAGGCATTTACATGTGAAGATTTGCACATAGCTTTCCTGTTATTTGTGAGTCATTTGTGGGTTATTAACTACTCCCCTTTCTCTTTATGAAAGGGGCCCTGAGCTTCAGCCAGGGCTCCCTTGTCCCTTTGGACCCAAGCCTCAGCTCCCAAGGAGGGGGAAGTGTCACCCACCTCTTCTCAATCTTTGGAAAACAAGTCTCTTAGTGTGGCACAACTGGCTGACAGGATTTCTCCCAGTATTTCAGAAGGACCAGGGGACTACTGTCCCCAAGCAAGTGTCTGTGAATAAATCTCCCAGATGATTTATTTCTCCACCTGAAGTCGGCCCTTGCTGCTGATGGTTTGTTTTGATCTCTCACTGAGATTGGAAAATTAGTCAGTGTCATCTTACTGGACAGGGCATAGCTGGAACAATGTCTCCACTTCTCAGACACTTGGAAATGGTCCTTGGTGTCTGGGATTAAAAGAGAGGAGACAAAGAGGCAGGAAAGGGACAGTAGACACTGGGGTTCTGGCAGAGGAAGCCCATCACCTGGGTTCTCAAGCAAGAAAAAGACAAACATTTCATCTCCCTGGTTATTTCTTCTCTATCCCTTGGGTGGCAGGATTGTAAGACTGAGGTAGGCTCCATTCTCCCTGGGAGTAGGAGAAGTGGGCTTTCAGAATGAATCGGGCCCCCTCCTCATGCTACCAACTTGTCCCCCCAAGTGCCATGGACACAGGAACCGGGTCCATTAACACTTTCTCTTTTCTTCTGTAGCATCGTTTCCTTCCCTGTGAAAATAAGAGCAAGGCCGTACAGCAAGTGAAGGATGCGTTTAGCAAGGTGAGCCTGGGTGGGGGCAGAGAGGGTCTACAGAACACAAACTCTGCCCACTCCTCAAGGGCAGAGGGTGGCAGGTGCTCAGCCAGCCTGTCCCACACTTGGAGGGGGTGTGGGAACTTCAGAAATGGTGTGAGCTCCTCAGCCAATGAGGAGCAGCTGCCTCGGTTCTATTTGTTTTCTGTGAAGTGTCTTGGGAGTTTCTAAATGACTGTCTTTGCAAGCTTTCAGCTTGGACGGGCCAGCGAGTTAGGTGCTGGGGAGAGTGATAAAGGAAACAGAAAGAAAGTAGCTCATCGGGAATCCAGGCTGAACCCACACGTGCAGGAAGCTGACACGTGCCTGTGCTCATGCAGACACACTTGGGGGTTCAGGCTGGATTCCCCTAAACTTAGAATGAGCAGGAAGCAGAATTCTTACTTATCTAGAATTGATTCAAGTTCACTTTCCTTCTGCCCTTCATACCTCCCCAGGTGCCTGAGAATATGAACTCCCAAACTGAATGGGGTTTCATACTTCCAACTGCCTAAGAACCTCTTAAACCCTATTTCCCAGAAGCCATGTGGTCTGTGCCCTTTTCATGGGCTGGGAACATCCACTAGAAAGGGCTCCAGCATCAGTGGGCACAAGTCCCCTAACAGGTGAAAGCAGCCAGACAGGGCCTGCTTGATCTCTTAGTGGGAGAATACAAATATAAAAAATTTCCTTTTCCTCATTGTCTTGCTTTCAAACTGCTTCCTCTAATATCTTTTCATTAAATTCTGCATAAACACTATGTGAACACCTGACCTTTAAAAATGTTGAAAAGACACCATTTGAAAACTTGCTTTGCAGAGTAGATGCTGCTCTCACTGCCTGCTGGCCTGTGAGGGCTAAGGGTCAAGGCCCAGCCCTTTCCCAAGGCAGCTGGGCATATCCTTGATGGCCAGGGTCACTCTTCACCTCCCAACACAAGAGAGCAAGAATAGCCTCTACGTTTGACTCCTGTCTTGCCCTTCCAAGTGGAGGGGGCCCCTTCCTCCACCAGTAGGTTTTAACCAAGTGTTTCTTATCTCCCTGTACAGCTTCAAGAGAAAGGCATCTACAAAGCCATGAGTGAGTTTGACATCTTCATCAACTACATAGAAGCCTACATGACAGCGAAGATAAATAGCTAAAACATCCAGAAGGGCAACTCTACTGTACTCTAGGATATAAATTGGAAATCCCCAAAATCTGGCTCAGGGTTGTAAGCTAGTCAAGCCAGCTCCTTCGAAAACCCTGCTGCACCTCTCTCCTAGAATATTTATTACCTCTGATACCTCAGTTCCCATTTCTATTTATTTACTGAGCTTCTCTGTGAACTACTTAGAAGCCCAATATTATAATTTTTTCAATATTTATTATTTTCACCTATGTTTAAGCTGTTTATATAGGGTGACACCCTATGGTATTTGAGTGTTTTAAGATAAATTATAAGTTTTGTAAGGGGAAAAAGTGTAACTTGGGGAGCCAATGGAAGTTTCCATCCCAAGCATCACTACACTTCTGGCTGTTGAGCTGTTTTCCATGATCTCCCTCTGATTTCTCTTGTCCTTGGATCTGGGCTCCTGGATTGCTGCAAAGACTCTTCCCCTCTTAGGAAGAGAAACCAGGCAGTTAACCAGGATTAACCTCCCCACATCTCAGAGGGAGTCCCCTGACCTCATTCTCCAACTATTTCATTCTCTAAAGCTGTGGCCAGCTTGTTATTTATAGCAACCTAAACTTGGTTCTAATAGAACTCAGTTTTAACTACAAGTGATTCAGTTCCTTTGGGAATGTTATATTGTTTGTCTGTCTTCACAGCAGATTTTAATTTTGAATAAATAAATGGATCTTATTCAAACTATGGTGTCAACTGACTCCTGTGTGACAGAAGTGGTTCTCTTAAGGCTTCCACAAGACGAAAGGAAAGGGGCAAACGAATGAATTACACCTTCCAGAGAAAGGAAGCCAGCAACTTCTCTAGGAAAGGAGGCTCCAAACTTGATCAGGAGAAAAAGTAATTCTCACTTTCAAAGCCCAACAGCAAGACCACCATGGTCTTCCCATAATGCAGTCCTTTAAAATGTACCCCTAACTCCTTAAGAATTATGCTGACTTTGAAGGTTAAGAAAGATTATTTTGTGGGGGTGGAGCTATAGCTCAGTGGTGAGAGCACTTGAGAGGTGAGGGGTTTGATCCTCAGCGCCACCTTAAAAAAATAAATAAATAAAGGTATCATGTTCATCTACAACTTTCATATATATATATATATATATATATATATATATATATATGATTA
>NW_026000016.1:39524124-39596454 GCF_001458135.2 Marmota marmota marmota
TATATATATATATATATATATATATATATATATATATATATGATTATTTTGTATATACTGAGATCAGAAAGATAGACAGGCAAAAAAGTTTAGTCTATTTTTTTTTTTTTTTTTGGCTTCTTCAAGCTCCACAGGCCCAGAGGGTGAGAATAAATCCTGAGAATTAAAAGAAAGTGCTAACTTGGCTCCCAGCCCTTGGAGATGATTCCAGTACACAAAATTTGTTGTTATTGATAAGAACAATAAAAAAAAAAAAAAAAAAAAAACCTCCTACCAAAGGCTTTTTGAGCTGAAATTAGGGGCACCAGGGCTGGAGCTAACAGAGTAGAATGTGGGCCCCCCCTGGATAGGATACCCTGGACTCCAGCAGCCACTTTTCCTGTCCCCTCCCTAGCCACCAGACAAATGTGAGAATGGCTTCTGACTGCGGTCTGCTGGCCGAGGGGGAAGGCACCGTGGCTGGGGAAGCCCTACTCAAGGCCCTGTGACTTGGAGGAGAGAGGGGAAGAAGAGGCTGAGTAAACACTGACTCCCTTCAGGCTCTGCCCAGGCCGCCCTGCTCCCCCTGCTCATGGAGGGTGGGAGCTGACTGGCTGTGGTCACTTTTTCAGTAAGACCTGACTCACTTCGGTTAAAGTAACCATAGGAAGGAAGTGGGAAGCATCAAAGCTGAAATTCTGAGATGAAAGGTTAGAGTTAAGAATGGAGGCTAGCAGAAGGTGACGGGGGAGGGACAGACTCACAAGTGCTGTGGCCTGGACATTTTAGGCAGTTAGGGCTCGCTGCCAGGTTCTGCATGCCAACGTGAGGAGGAGCTGGCACCTCCTTCAGGGGAACAGGCATCTGGGGAAGCTACAGAACCAGTGTTCGCAGCTACAATTCCTGGAGCACTTCTCTTGAGTGTGTCTGTGCTAGGTATATATTCATCAGATATGCTAGGGCATCATTATTGCTATTTTCTGTAAGGCGAAGTACCATTGCCATTTTTCAGAAAGCTCGGAAATACAAGATTTTTTTTTCCTGTATTTTGTTCAATTTTTTGTTGTTGTTGTTGTTGTTGTTGGGGTTTAATGATCTAACAAGCTATAGAACATGTTTGAAGTTCAAGTTTTCTGAACTGCTTTATTAATACAGCCCTTTAAGCCATGAGTTAATCATAGACTAATCCCAAGGGATCCCTAGGCTCTAGACTTCCTGCTTCTAACCTGTTTGTGTATATTACTATGATACCTGATATTTATGCTAATAATGTGAACATTAATTAAAGCTATTTGTCGGCTACTTGGCTAAGGACTTGGTATCACTCTTTATTGTCATGTAAAACTATGAGGGATTAATTATTAACGTCTCCATTTTTCATATAATGAAAACCAGAAAAGAGACCCAGAAAAGTTATATAACTTACCTTTGGTCATCCAGCTATTAAGTGGTAGATCATGATCTCAATGACTATATTAAACTCCTAGATATCATTTTCATATATAAATTACTACAACATTCTTCTTTTCTAATATAATTCTGCTGTGTCTCATTGAAAATTGAGATACATATTCGGGTTCATTGGCATGCATCTATCTATTCTCATAGCTGCTGGGGAGGCTGAAGCAGAAGGATCATTGGAGTCCCAGGGTTGGAAGCCAGTTTATGGCTTTTTTAGACCTTAATATGTTGTATGCCTTTTTTTCTCTCTCTCAAGATATTTTAATATTTTCTTCTGTGACCTATTGGTTGTTCTGGAGCATGAAAAATACTGTCATGACTATATTGGACAACATGAAGAATGAAAAACTAAGTGTAGCATAACACACCATTTCTTTTGTGTTAATTATCTGTTGCAACACAAAAAAAAAGTTGGCCAGTTGAAATCATAAGCCTTTATTAATTCGGTTTCTATAGGTCAGGAATCTGAGAATGACAACTAGTAGTTCCGTCTCAGGATCTTTAATGACATTGCATTGAAAATGACAAGCCAGAGCTACAACCACTTGAAGACTTGACTGGGGCTGGAGGAATCATATTTAAGATGGCTCCTCACATGGCTATTCCAGGCTACTCCTTCCAGGTCTTTGCTCTGTCTGGCTGGAGTCATATCTACTTTGTCCCATGTCCCATGCTGATCAAAGCTCTATTTAGCAGCCATCTATTGTATCTCTAATCAACAAAAATCAGAAAACGAAATTATTTCTTTAAAACTTTAATAGAGTGTCCCTGGGCAACATTAATGGCAGCAGTTATTTGTGGTAAAAAGCTTCAAAACCACTGAATTAGATGACCTTCAAATTCTGCTCAAGCCTACAGACCCTCATCCCAGCCTGCAAGCTCTTCAGTCAGCCAGGCCCATTCCCACTCGACCCTCCTCCAGGACAAATCCTGTGTCTGCAGAGTCTGTACCAATGATCTTCTAGAGAGTTCCCCAGTCAACTGTGTAGCATCAACAGCTCCCCTCTCCCACCTGAGTTGAACAGCCATACAACCCTGAGCTTCCAGAAGCCTCTTGGGCACGCTGGCTAGACAAGACATGAAAGAAATAAAAGATCTGAAGAAAATTACCACAGCTTCCCTCTTATCCCACAGGGATGTTATATGCAGCCTCTCCAGGCAGGTGGATCTTGGTTCTAAGCCCACAGCTGCCATTTGCCTATTAGCTGCATGACTTCGAGATGACACCTACCACAGTATTCTCCTCTGTAACATGGAGAAATGATCATTCCTTCAAGGTGATGGTGGTGTAAGAAATAAAAGCAAGAGTACATATAAAGCTCCTGGCACAGAGTAAACACTCAAAAAAGGTAGGTCTATCCCTTAGGCATTTGTGAAAGTGCTAACATGCAACAAAATGGAAAGACAGATACTCTAACACCATGAAAATAGTGGGCACAACTTGCACTTGTGCCAATCACTATACCTAGACCTTTCCTTATAATGCCTTCTGCCTTCTCACCCACCATTTCTGCATAGAAAGATAAAATGGTTCATCCTTGAACTTGGGAGAGAAAGAAAGGAAATAATATTTTTTGAGTGGCTACTTTCAATATCCTGAAGTTGATCTCCAAAATGCTTTGGCTTGGTGAAGTAAAACAATATGTATAAATTACAGTCACTGGAGTTGCATAAATCCAATGAATCCAATGACCTGCTTAACAAAGACGCCTGATTGTCAATAGTTACACATAGCATTGAATATAAATTAGTTTAAGTAGTTTAAGCTTTATTCAATTATAATACATATGTTCATTCTCCACCATTGTTGCTTATCTGAACAAGAATTCAGCCTACTATCCTGCTTTTTCCCTTACCATTATTTGAAAGGGAAAGGAGATGTTTTGCAAACTTATGAAGCCATTGCATAACCGAGCCCACAATTGTCAAATATACAACTTAGAATCTCTTGTATGTTTGGAGAAATCTTCCTGAATTACTTAGAGGATGGGTAGTAGGTAGCTTTGCATTGCTGTGACCAAAATAACCTAACAAGAACTACTTAGAGGAGGGAAAGTTTATTTTGGCTTACAATTCCAGAGGTTTAGTTCATGGTGGGCTGACTCCATTACTCTGGGCCCAAGGTGAGGCAGCACATCATGGTGGAAGGGCATGGCAGATGGAAGCTTTTCAGGAAAGGGCAGCCAGGAAACAGAGAGAGAAAGGGGAAGGGATCACAGAGCAAATGAATATTTGCAGGGCATATCCCCAGGGATTCAACTCCTCTAGCCATACCCCATCTTCCCACAGTTACCATCCAGTCATTCCATTCAAGCTATAATAGACTGATTATGTTATAGCTCTAATAATCCAATCATTTGACTTCTGAACATCCCTGCATTAATACCAGAGCTTTAGAGGGGACAGCTCATATCCAACCATAACATTCCACCCTGACCCCCAAAAGCTCATATCCATCTCACAATGCAAAATGCATTTAGTCCATCTCTTAGAGTCCATAGTCAATAGTTCCAGCACTGCCTGAATGTCCAAGTCCAGAGTCTCATCTGAGACTGAAGGCAAACACTTGGCTGTGAACCCCTATAAAGGTCAAAAGCAAGTTACATATATCCAATATGCAATGTCACAGAGTAAACATTCCCATTCTAAAAGTAGGGAATAAGGACATAGAAAGAAGAGTGGGACCAAAAAAGACTGAAACCCAACTTGGAAAATGGGTCCCATGACTCCAAGTATAGCGTCTTGGAGGTAAGAAATGCTTCCCAAAGGGCTTGGGCAGCCCCACTCCTTTGGCTTTGCCTGCTGCAGCACACATGGCTCTCTTTTAGCCTAATTTTCTCTGTAGCCTACAACTTTCTCAACTAACGATCCATGTTACTGGCATTTCTTAATTCCTCGGGTCTGCATTCCAGCTATGACTTCACCTTCACAGCTTCATATATTGCCCTCTCCAGGGCAGCCTGCAGGGATTCCAACCCTAATACACTTTGCCCTGCTTCCCAGGTCTCCCTTTGAAATCTCAGTGGAAGCCTCCATGAGCCCTTAATTCCAACATCCAGCATTCCTGCAGAACTAGCACCACGTGGATGACACCAAGGTCTGCCACCAGTTCATGAAGTAGCTGGGCCCTCTGGGATCATGGCTGCAATGGCCCCTGGATGTCTTGTGAACTAACTTCCTAGGGCACCCTGTACAATCAAAGTGCTCCTGGGATCTCTTCTCAAAGAAATTTTTCCTTCTATATCCTTAAGCCTGCAACGGGTCTGGTCTTACACATTCCAGAGAAACCCTCAAGCCATCTTTACAATTTTCTTTTATTTATTTATTTATTTATTTATTTATTTTTATTATTAGTTGTTCAAAACATTACAAAGCTCTTGACATAACATATTTCATATATTTGATTCTGTGCAGAGTATTTAGCATCTCTTTAGTGGCCATAATGTTCTCAACAACCAACTTTCTTGTCCCCAGTTTTACATGCACTTTTCTGGTCAAATTGCAAGCTTTAAAAATCCTTAAATTCTGCCTTCTACTCCCAATTTTGACAGTAAATTTGGAGAAAATATGTCAGCAACATCCACACCACTGACTGAATGCTGTGCTGCCTGGAAATTTCCTCTATCAGATTAATTAACCCATCGCTTTTTAATTTGGCCTCACACATAGTCTCAGAAAAATTTAGACAAGTTCTTTGCCAGCATGAAACATGAGTGCCCCCTTGTCCAATTCCCAATAGAAACCTCATTTCCCTGCTTGAAACCTACATTCCGTATTCCTATTGGCATTCGGTCTTCTGGGATCCCACCAGAACTACCCATTAAGCTCTGCTTACAAAATTCTAAGTCTCCTCCATCCTGTATCTTTAAACTGTTCCAAATTCCTCCTACAAGTCAGTTCCAAAGGTTTCTGAACGACATGGTCATGTTAGTCACAGCAACGACCCCACTTTTTGATACCAATTTCTGTGTTAGTCAGCTTTGTATCACTGCCACCCAAACACCTGCCAAGAACAACTTAAAGGAGCAAAAGTTTATTTTGACTCACAGTTACAGGGATTCAGTTCAGGGTGAACTAATGCCATTGCTCTGGGACCAAGGTGAGACAGCACATCACGGCAGAAGGATGTGGCAAAAGGAAGTGGCAGAAGGAAGCTGCTTAGGGTAAGGGGAATGTGAGTTCCCCTACCTGACCCTACCATGTGCCCTCTTCCAAAGCTGAAATGGTAACTTAGACTAGTATGCAATACTAAATAGTCAATCTGGTCTCCTTACATAATAATCTCTGCATTCATATTGGACAGTGATGATACCCAAATCAAAACAGGGCAGATTGGCTTCTATTGACTTCTTTCAAATCCAAGTTCTTCTAAGATATACATTTATTCATTCAGAACTTATTATTCTCTAGGTACTATGTTGGCTGCTGAGAGAAAAGCAGTGAATAAGAGAGATGTGGTTCCTGTCCTCATGGGTTTAATAGCTAGAGAGGAAACAGATATCACACAGTTAAATACACAACTTTATTATAATTGTGATTTTTTTAAACAGGGCCTCATTATGTTTCCCAGGCTGGCCTCCAACCCCTATGTTCAACAATCTTCCTTCCTCAGCCTTCTGAGTATAAGCAGGCACTATTATGCCCAGCTTATTAATGAGAAGCAGGAGATTTAATGCTGAGAGCCATTGCCAAGTAGGAATGACACATGGCAATTTCTTTGTCAGCCTACCCAAAGTTGCATAGAGGAAGGACTCTCCATATTGACCCAGGTCATTTGCAGTGACATTGCATGTAAGTGACCTTGCTCAAGGACCAGGGCGGATCAGGGTTTAGGGCTCTCCTTGGGTTTAGGGCGGTTCCAGGTTTAAGGTGTACCCTGCTGGGAATAAGGCGTATCCTGCTGCCTCAGGCACGCCTGCTCCTTGAGTTCCCAGTTGAGTTCTCACGGGATTCAGAGAGTATTTGGGATTTTGCCCAGAACGTGGATTTTCCCCAGAACGTGTGTAGAGTGCCGGTGTGAGTTCGGGAATAAAGAATTGCTGTTTGAATCTACAAAGCTGTGAGTGGCTCGTGATTTTGTGCCCAGCCAGACTGCGGCAATTTAACAAAGCTACTAATCTAGAAGAGGGAGATTTAGCAAAACAACTAACCTTCCATGAGAAAGTGATATTCAGCTGCACATGAAGGAAGAATGGGAATTGGCCAAATGAAGAGGGAGGTGACAAAAGCAGAGAGAGATGCATAAAGATCACTTAAAACTAAAAAAGAAGAAGAAGAGGAAGAAAAAGAAGAGAAGGAGGAGGAGGAAGAAGAACAGGAGAAGGAGGAGGTGGAGGTGGAGGTGGAGGTGGAGGAGGAAGCAGCAGTGACGGTGACAGCGGTGACGGTGACAGCGGGGAGGCTGTCTCGGACCCAAGAGATTTGTACTGATCCACAACATAGCTGTATCTTGTTTATGGCCTTCTGGATTCTCCACCCCAGCTCATATTCTGAAGGCCCTGAGGTAGGGAAGAATTTAAACCGTTTGAGGAAGTAAAAGATAACCACAGAAAGTGAGGGACCTGATGCACAAGAGGACAATTTAAGATGAGCTTGGGGAAACGAGCAGAAGCCTAATCATTCAGGGATGCCAGTCTGTGGTAAATATGAGCTAGTAAGCAGAAAAGAGAATAAATATAAAGCCTTCTTATGAGATCATTTGGGCCATTTGCTTCCAATCCAGACAAGAGGAAATAGCAGTCTGGACTAAGGTAGTAATAAACAGGAATTGAGAGGGGATTCCAATATTTAGGGGAGAGTGGGTGATGGCCAAGATGAACCCTAGAGTTCTGGTCTGAGCAATTTTGGTAGAGAAGAAGCAAGTTTGAAGGGCAAGATGATACAATCTATGTTGGTCCTACTGAGTCGGAGGGGCCACTAAGACTGACTAAAAATATTCAGAGTGGTCAGATGGATATTGAAATCTAGTCTGGAGGAGAATCTGCAGGTAGGAAGTGGTAAGTGACATCATAGAGATGGATACAAATACCAAAGCAAAGAGTGTGGAGTGAGAGAAGAGCCCAGACCAAACTCTGGAGAGCCCAGATGTTTGTAAGTCAGAATTCATTCCAGAGTGGCCTGAGTGATGAAAGAAACCCTAGAAATCATAGCATCCCTTTCAAGAAAGAAAGATTGATGGGCTGGATCAAATACTATAGGAAGGCCATGTCTGGTAGTGAATGAAGCCATTGTTGAAACTATCAGGAGATGGATGGGGAGCAGCAAGAAAGAGTAATTGATGGGGCCGCACATGAAATGGGATGTCTAGAAGGGAGGATGATAAGCGCAGACAGCTCTTTCAGGATGTTGGGCCAACAGAGAGGAAGAAGACATTGAAGATGAAGGAGGTGGGAAAACTGATGAAGTCAATTCCCTTAGAAAGCTATAGGCATTGGGATTTAGGCAGAGGAAAGAAATGAGGAGAACACTTCCACTGAATAATAGCAGGAAGGAAATAGAGTTGGTGGGTACAGAAGCAGATTGGTTTGAAGAACTGTTGGCAGGAAGTTTAGGTTGTTTCCATCAGATGGTTTCTATTTTCTCTTAAGAGAATGAACACAGAGAAGAGAATGCAAGGATATCTGAGGAGAGAGATGAAGACTGGAAGTGATGTTTGCAGAGATGCAGAAAGAAAACAACTCCAGAGAAAGGTGGTAGATTTTCAGACAGTGCTGAGGCCAGTTAAGGTAGACGATATGGATTGTGGATTGTGGATTGATATGGTCTGCCAGATTGTATTAGTTTTCTTATGATTCTTTTGGCAGACTGGGAATGAACACATAGAAGGTAGAATTGCTTTGCCCCGTGATCAGCTAAATCAAATGCTATAGGAAGGTCATGTCTGGTAGTGAAGGACCAAAGCACAGGAGGAGAGAAACTTGAGAGAGTATAGGTAAGAGCCGGATTGGGAAAATGGACCAAAGAGTCAAAGTTGATTAACAAGAACAGCAAAGACAGGAGGGAGCCAGTAAAAAGGAATAGTGTGGATGAGCCCACGGACTGGAAGATCTTGACCATGAGGTCAAGAAATAGTTGTGAGGGAGGAATCACTAAGGAGTAGACTCTGTAGCTAGAGAGTGAAATGCCTGGATGAGGAGATTTGGGAGGTGGGCCAGTATTGAGAAATGCCAAATTCCAGTCTATAATCATTACAGCAAATGGCTGAGTAGAAACAGAGAAATAGGTCATTAGAAATATAAAAGTCATGGAACCCAAAAGTCACATTTTGGTTGAGTCATCCATAAGGGCACTGAAGTCCATCAGGCTCCCAGCAGCAGAAGGGAGATCAGTAGGAAGAAGAAGGAAGAAAATGAGATTGGTACTCAAATCATTTGTGAATGAAGGGACAGGAAGAGATTTGAGCATGCTGGAACACCTGTGAATTTGAGTTCCCACCTATGTCAAGCTCTCAGACTTTCATACACTGAGCAAATGGTCATTTTAGATTTTCTACATTACAGACTTAGATTTCTTGGGAAGACTCCCTCATAGAAATGGAATTTCCATTGAATGAAAGGATCTACATATTTTTAAAACAGTTTACCAAATTGAAGTCACTTTTACGTCAGAAAAAATAACAAGCATCCAAGCATTAATCACACACAAACCTAGAGTCATTCACATCAAGAAACTTGAATTTTTTGTTACAAGATGACTCATCATCCAATGACACAACCAATTGGGAACCTCTTCCTTTGGTGAACAGGTTTTTTTAATCCCCTCAGCCTCTACTATAGCTCAATCTCTTTCCTACATAGAAGAGAGGTGGAAAATTACCCTCAAGAAATTGTTTCCTCAGGTCTAATATAAATCTCTTAGTAAAAATAAAAGTCCCTACAAAATCAACAGTGCAAAAATCTAACCCGCCATCATCTCAACTGCAGCATCCAAGAATCAACATCCTGAGTTGTAGAACAGTGGCCAAAAGCTGTCTAAATCAGTGCTATTCCACTTAGGCCAAGGACCAATGCAGGTCCAAAAACTGTCAGAGATTTGTGGCAAGGTAAGTACCAAAATTAAGTGTTTAGAAAACTTTATAGTCAATTGATAGAGCTTTTTTTTTTTTTTAGTTTGTTAAAACTGACTAATTTTAAATGGGACTTACATTTTGTATTTCTTCATGCTAGCTTCTTTTCACTTTCCTATTAGTTCTTTTTATAATATTTCATAAAATTTGTGAGTCCATATGGACTGGAATTTTTTTAAAAATCTGGTTCTTAGCCAGGTAGTTTGAAGTGCACAGATCTAAATCACACTCCCACATTTGTTCCCAGACTCATGCAAACTCTTAAGCTGGAAGAAAGAGATAGACATGAGTGGGAGACACACGTACATTATACATACGTTAACCCAATTTCAAATCTTTACTCCTACCACTTAATGTTGATCTTAAGTAAGCTACCTAATTTTAATTCCAGTTTGAGAGAAGGAATAATGATCCTTGACTTGCAGATCTGAGATGAAGAGACTATGCTGTGACCCAGGAAAATACAAGATCTATGGTAAAGATGAGGAGTTACTTTACAGATCAACCTGGTGAGTTCATAACCTATTGCTCCAGTGAGTCTTCCAAGCCTTCCCAATGAGCTATTCACAAGCACAGTTGGCATAAACTGCCTAGAACCCCAGCTCAGGCAAGGTAAGCAGTATTAGCCATACCACCCATACCCTGGTCTCCATCATACCTGAAAAACAAGAAGGAAATGAGGCAGCTGCTATTGGCTCCATTGCCCTGGTCTCTCATGATAACAAACCTTGATTTTGTTCCGCTATTAAACATCCATATGCTTCAGAGGAGCAGGGTTTCTCTTGTAGTGATTTCGTTTTTCCTGTCCAGTGACTGATTTAGAAGTGGATTTATGGTGACACCTGGCTAAGGAGACGTGAAGGGTTGTCTGAGTCTCACCAGGACTGCAGAATTACTAGAAAATATTCTTCTTACTATTAAAAGCAAGGAAACTAGGCTTTTTTTCCCTTCTTGCCTCTGAATGTTGCCCACATCTGAAGCCTAAAATCACTGAAGGTCTCTGGGGACTAGGAGGGGACTAAGCCTAAGAGGTTGAATCAGCAGAAAACAACAAACAAAATAACAGAAAGAGGTAGCACCTTGATGACTTTGTCAAACCTATGGTTTAGCTAATCCTAGATCAGAGCAACCTCCACATTTTCTATATGTACAACAATCATTTCCCTCTGATTGAGTCATTGTTAATTGGGTTTTTGGTTACTTGCAGTCAAAAGTATAATCAAAACAGATAAGTGACCTCTTGGGCAGCCAACAGTGGGGTAGTCAATCTGGGGCTTCCCCTACTGCCTTCCTTCTCAGCAGCTGAGTCACTTCTGTCTCATCTAGTGAACCCCAAATATTTGAAGGCATTCAGGAGGCAAGGAGCACATTCCATTTTACCTTGGGACACAACTCTTGAGTTTTAGGAAATTCTCAGGTTGGCTTCCACCCTATCTTCTCATTGATTTCAGCTACAGCTCTACAGAACTAAGTATGGGCTTTGAGAGTGAATTAAAGGTGTGAGGAGCACCTGCTAGTGGACCTGCCTTCTCTTATACATTCTACCATCAGCCTCCCTTCTCCCTCCTCTCCAGCTCTTTCCCAGGCCCCATCCATTCCTGTTATCTTCTAGGAAGTCCTTCACCACAAGGCAAGACTCTGTGCTACATATTTAGATGCCCAGTGATATTCTGCAAGATTCTACCTTCTGATTATTTCCTTGACATTGTCTGCCAATCCTGACTGTCCAGCCCCATGTCCCCAATAGTGCCACAAACACAGAGTCATTGAATAGATGCTGAAGTTCAATTTCTCTATGGTAATAAAATCACAGACACTTTGAAGGAGACCCTCAACGGTTCTCTTGTCTAACTGCTGCCCACAGTGATCCTACAGATGGACATCTAGCTCATACTTCAGCATGGAAAATGAAAGAATTCATTACTTTTTGGGCCACCTGTTTCATTTCCAGTCAGCTCCCATTATTGGAAAATTCTTTTTAATTTTACTATTGGGTCCAAATAACTTGCCTTCAGTATGTCTGCTTATCTTCCTGGGATAAAATTTAAAAAAAAAGTATTCTCTGTCTTCCCATAATAGTCCTTCACTTAGTGAAATCAGCTGTTACATCTCTTCTACATCTTCCTTTGTCCAAACTATTTTCAGTTAAGCCATTCCAAAAAGAAAAAAAAAAGGTGTAGTTTCCAGATTTTTTCCCCATGTTTCTTCTATATTAACCATTTCTCTCTTAAAGTTTCATTTATTAATTCAACAAATATTAATGGAGTTTTGACTCTGTGTTAGGCTTAGGGCAGAGAAGCAGATGTGGATCTTGCAGTCCAGGATGGAAGATGATTAAATGGTGACAATAAGGAGCAAGGTGTGCTAGATCACAGCACTACACAGCTCCAAGGGGACCATACTCACATGATACAGTGCAGATTTCCTTCCCTTGGAAGTCATGCAACTTGGTAGCAGCCATAGGTAGGAACAAGCAAACTGTGGGTCAGGAAAGATCTCCCTAAAAGAAAGAATGTTTTAAGTTGAGACCTGAAATATCAGTACCAGTTAATTAGGTGAAGCAAGAAGGGTGGAATGTGCTGGTCTAAGAAACAGTACATGACAAGATGCAGAGTCAATACAAAGGGGTGAGAGAGGAGGAAAACTGAAAAAAGCCAAATGAGGCTTGAGGATCGTAGAAATCAGATCATGCAATGTCTTTTAGGCCAGCTTAGAAGTTTATTTGTATCCTAAAGAAGGTGGGAATCCATTGGAGGGTTTTAAGCAGAGAAATAGCATGATCATATTTGCATGCGGGCAATGCAGAGAGCAGATTAGAGAACAAGATCAGAGGCTGGGATACTAATTCAAAACCTGCTACACACATCTAAGTCTAACAAACAAATCAAGACAGTGGCCTGAACCAAGATAGTAGCAGTAGAAATAAATTGAAAATTACATAAACATATTTATGAGCTAATTGAAATGTAGGGTCAATTTGATTTGATGACTGGCTGGATGTGGAGGATGAAGGAAGGAGAGAAATCAAGGACATCTTAGACAAATGGGCAGACAGAGGTACCATCTGTTGAAACTGGAAACCTGGGAGGACACCAGGGTTCAAAAAAATTGAGGAGCCTAATTTTGGATCTATTTAGTTGAGATACTTGAAATATCTAAAAAGAAATGTCTAATTAGATTCCAAGAGACATCTCCATAAGATACTGGAGTTATCAATACTTAAGTGGAAACTGAAGCCATGGGAAAGGATATCAACTCAGAAAAAAATAATAATAAGTGGAATGAGAAGAGAAGGTTTAAACTACCAAGAAATACAATCACTTAATGCTTGAGCTCAGGAAAAGGTGTCAGCATTGGAGGCCAAGGAAGAACAGCCAGAGAGATAAAAGGAGAAATGGGACTGTGGTAACATAGAAGCCCAGTGAAGCAGGAAGCACTTGTGACTGTGACCTTATTTGGAAATAAGGTCTTTGCAGTTGTAATCAAATTAAAATGAGGTTACACTTAGGGTAAGTCCTGTAGTGACCTGTGTTCTTGTAACAAGACAGAAATTTAGGTACAGAAACCTAAATGGGAAAGATGGCCACAGGAAGATAGAGGCAGAGATGGGAGTTATGTTGCCACAGACCAAGGAATGCCAAGTACTGACAGCCACCACAGAAACTCAAAGAAGCAAGAAGCAAGGAAGAGTCTTCCCTAGAGCCTCCAGAGGACCCATGGCCCTGACAACACCTTGGTATTGAACTTCTAGCCTCCAGAACTATGAGAGACTATACTTCTGTTGGTTTAGGTCATCTAATTTGTAGTAATTTGTTATAGCAGCCCTAAGAAACTAGTATCTTAGAGTCAGCTAAAATCTCAAGTCTTCTTCATTTGTATTATGACCAAGTTATCTCATCCTCATTCTGTGTTATATGCTGAGGTTTTTAAAAATTAAATTTATATTCATTAGTGTCTGCTTTATGCTTAGATAGTTTTGGTAATTGATCTGACTTATTCTTACTGCCTCTTTGCCCAAGTTGACTGTTTTAGCTTTCCATTACTATAATCAATACCTGAGATAAACCAGCTTATAAAGAAGAAAAACTACCAATAATTTTTTTTTTTTTAAAGACAAAGGAAAAAAAAGAGGAAAAGCTTATCTGGGCTCACAGTTTGGGAGGCTTCAGTCCATGTCAGTTGAACCCATTGCTTTGAGGCCTCTGCAGAGGGGACACCACCTCATGGCAGGAGCACATAGTTGAACAAACCTTTTCGGCTCACAGTGGCAAAGCATAAAAGGAAGAGCAAGAGACAAAGGTCATAAAATCCCCTTCAAGGGCACACCTCCATACTAGACCCCATTTCCTAAAGTTTCACAACTTCCAATGACATCCATCTGGGGGCTCAGGCTTTAATACTTGAACCTTTGGGGGACATTTAAATCCAAACTATAGCACCAACAGAAGATTCAATATGGTAGCCAAAGCTATAGCACATCAGCTGTCAATCAAGTTCTTCTCCCAGCTAGAAGTAATACATAACTGTATCTTATCCACAAATGGATCATGCAAGACTCTCTCAGGTGCCTTGATGAAATCCAGTTATACCAAGTCTAGTGGAAATGCAAATCTATCCATTCACAGACTATATGAAATAAGTAGTTTATCTAGACCTGAATGACCTCAATTCTGCCCTCTTCACACAAGTTAGGAACCAAATAAAAGTGTCTGTTCATTTTAAGTGAACTTCAATTCCTCTCCCCAAGTGTTCTAAACTCCTGCCAATGCCACTCGTCTGTTTTTTCCTCAGTCTTCACATTTGGGGTACTTTGCAAAGACATGACTTTGCAGGTCCTCTAAAATCTGGCTACAGACTCCTCCTGACTCAGGTATCTCCCTAGACCCAGTCCCAATAAGCCTTAAAGGAGGGAGCTGAACAGTAAACTCTTACTGGACCCTAGTGATGTTGCCATCTCTTCTACTTATTCACATACCATTGGTTTTATTATCCAGCATCCCTCTCCACTCCAAAGGTAAAAGTAGCAGTAGGGCTGCTTACCCCATAAAAAGTGGGAGTGAGCAGCAGACTGAGAAAGGAAAAGTAGTGGGTACCATAACTCCTCTGCTGATGTGAGAAACATGACACAGAAGCTGGAACTTGCTAAACAGGAGATGGGACAAATTACATCCTTGTTTATTTTCAGAAACCAAAGCAGTATGTGAAATGTTGACTAAAGAGGAGAGAGAAGAGGAAGGTGGGAAAGAATGAACCCATGTGTATCCATTCCTTTCCTTCAGTCTTGACTTGCAGTGACCCTGAAGCTAGGATACTTTTTTTTTTGGTACCAGGGATTGAACCCAGGGGCACTTAACCACTGAGCCACATCCCCAGCCCTTTTTAATTTTTTTATTTACAGACAGGGTCTCACTGAGTTGCTCAGAGCCTCACTAAGTTCCTGAGGCTGGCTTTGAACTCGTGATCCTCCTGCCTCAGTCTCCCAAGCCACTGGGATTACAGGTGTACACCACTATGCCTGACTGAAGGGTATGCTTTTTTAATTGCATTATAATTGTACATAATATGCCACTTATACATGCAATTGATCCTTCTCATTCCCTAGTACTTTCCCTTTCCCTCCCTTCCTCAATCCTCCGATCTGTTTGCTCTGCTCTATTGATTTCCCTTCTATTCTTGTTACTTCAACTAGTGCATTATAATTGTATGTGTGTGCATGCACATCATGCGTGCATGTGGGATTCATTGTGGTAAATTAGTACATAGACACAGCATAATTGGTAGATTTCCTTCCCCAATACTTCCTCATTTCCTCCCCTCCTCCCTCCCTCACTCTCGTTCAATCCCCTTCCTCTGCCCTGTGGGTCTTCCTTCCGTTTTCATTAGATTCGGCCCCCCCTTCTCTCTCTTTCTCTCTCTCTCTAGCTTCCGCCTATGAGAGAAAACCTTTGACCCTTGACTTTTTGAGCCTAGCTTATTTCATTTAGCACGATGTTCTTCAGCTCCACCCATTTGTGGGGTGTTTTTTTGGTGGCTGATTATACTGTAATGGGTGTTTCCTGTCTCTCCCCCACCTAGTATTTCATAACATATGTAACTCTCTCCTTCCTGTCCTTTTGCCATGGGAAAATACTAAGAATGGATAAAAATATATTGATTCTGTAGGACAAAGAAAAGATCCATCATCCAGAATTACAGGATCTTTGTCCCCATGTCCTAAATCAAATGACTTCACAATCCATAATCTCTTTGCTGACAAAGAACACCCTCTCTATGGCCAGGATTTTTTTTATTTTCAGATTTCCAAAATGCTACTTAAGATACTTGAGTTAAATAGACAGAAAAGGATTGGATCTAGAAAATCATGGGTATATTAGTAAAGGTAACCCTAGATGCTATGACAGATAAACCCTGAAATCTCAGTAGCTTAACATAATAGGAGTTTATTTCTCACTCACAGAAAAAGTATATGTGGGGGCCTGGAAATAGAGCTCAATTGGTAGAGTGCTTGCTTTGCATACACAAGACTCTGGATTCAATCCCCAACAAATCAGGGGGTGGGGATAAAGGTGAGAACCCTGTGCCACCTATCATGCATGCTAATAGAGACTCTGTTCTAGCTGTCCCTCAGAAACACACATAGACCACACACATCCAAAATTTGGTTTGAGCATTAAGACAGATGATACCAAACAGACATCTAGAGAAAAATGAGGCTTTCTGGAGAAAGCAGGGCAGGCTCACCAAGCAAGTCTAAAAGATGGCTCAAGAGAGCACAGGGTGGGGTGACTGGCTTGGGGTTTGGATGAGCCTGGTAAGGATTCCCAGATACTGGCTGGGACTTTCGTGGTTTGAGCTTCCTACCAGTGCCAAAGGAAGAAGTACTCTGGCTTTCTTACCAATTTAGTGGGGCAGGACGGGTAAGAGGAGAGGTGGAAATGAAAGCTGTCAGCAAACATCAAAGATGGAGTCAGGTTGGACACGCTGGCACACGCCTGTAATCCCAGCAGCTCAGGAGGCTGAGGCAGGAGGATCTGGAGTTCAAAGCCATCCTCAGAAAAAGCAAGGCGCCAAGCAACTCAGGGAGACCCTATCTCTAAATAAAATATGAAATAGGGCTGGGGATGTGGTTCAGTGGTCGAGTGCCCCTGAGTTCAATCCCCATTACTCTCCCCTAAAAAAAAAAAATGGAGTCAGATCCTATTACACTTTGCTGTCATCAATGCAACACTTCCAATATTGCACTCAGAAGATAAGGAAAAAGGAGATAAGTGGAAAATTGTGTGGGAAGTTCTAATAAGTCAGGCCCGGGATTGTGGGAATATTATTTCCCCCCCACACTCCATTAGTCAGAGCCAAGTCACATAGATGGAAGGGGCTGGGGTGTAACTGGCCAAGCAGAAGGGGACAGAATCTTGAATGTACGTTCAGCTTTTTCTGCCACAAGTGAACATAAGCAGCAATGGATCCAGGTTTTGTGGGGTCCAAAGCTTGAATAATTTGGAGGCCCTCTTTAATAAATAATACAAATGACAAGATACCAAATTACCAAAGGGTCTTTGCAAGGCAAGACTCTGAAGTTGAAAGTGCATTAGCTTCCTGATGGAGGCTTCCTGCTGTAAATTATTACAGATGACTCCAAAGATGCCATCGACTGCCACCCTTCGTGTTCAGTAAAGACCAATCAAGAAAGGAATGTGGTTTCTGATATGGCCCCTTACTGCAAGGGGCTAAATCCTGGTATTGGTGGCTTCAACTATAGAGTTCATGGAAATCTAGTCTAGATCCTATTAAAGAATTGCAAATGGCCATAAGAATTAGTAAACAACAATATTATTATATATTTTTTGGTTAATTGAGACAGATACAATGTTACCTCTCTTTGCAACCTCAAGACCTAAAGAAATTACATCTCCTTGGGGTTTTGCTCTGTATGTGGCTATGCAAAGAGCAGGATGACATCTATTTTTAAGTAACAGTTTCATAGCAGGGAAGCATGACAAATATTATCCATTGGTGTTCTGTGATTTCAGAAAGTTTGAGAAACACCAATATCCCTTTGTGGGGATTCTGAGATTCTGTGATTCAGAGAAGCCCAGTCTGTCTGTCCCTCAACTCACTCTCTGACATCCTAGGTAGGGGAATGTGATACAAACCCAGAGAAGAGTTAGAACACATAGGAATTGTGACACTCCACTTCCCCTACTGGCCCCAGGAACAAGAAACATGCCCCACACCCGCAGTAGGGTGGCAGTCCTAGGTTTCCCTCAGAATGGCTCCTTGAAACAGGAAGACACATGGGTAGACGACAGCCGGACTTCAATGTCAGTGTTTCTGCTCTACCTGGCTCCGCTGGGGAAGAGCATTTTGTACATACATCGTTCTCTTCACATCTCCATTTAAATTTTCTTATTTTCTGATTTATATGTAATTATATTGTATCACATTGAATACTATTTCAGTAGCTTCCACATGGGGAAAAGTGGCATAAAATAAAATGCTAAATACAAATAATAAAGTTTAAAAAAAAAAGTCAAAGATTGGTTTCAAGGATGTCTCTACTGTGTCCAGGCAGAGACTGGATGATCTTTAACCCTCAGCTTCCTTCAACCCCTGGTCTACTACCTACTGAGCATGATCTATGTGCCAGGTTTCCTTGCCAGGGTCAAGGATAATTCCTCCATAGATGTGATCTTACTCCAAGGGCAAACTGTCTTCCACATACCCCGGCTGGGCTGCACAAGCCTGTGGGCAATTTGTCTACAGCAGCTCCTGCTTAGCCTGCTGGGAAGTGGGGTTGGGGAATGAGATGGGTTGGAATGGTTAGTGTGGTTACTGCCACAGGACCCACTGAGGGCAGAGCAAGAGGAAATGGGCTGAAGCAGCAGCAGGAGGGATGGGGTGTGACAGAGGGAAGCTTTCCCCTCTATTAGGAAAAGAGGAGCTGTCTCTGGCAACAGGGGAACTGAAAAAATCAGAGTACCATCCAAATTCCTCCAGGAAGTTTTTTCCAACCTCACCAACATCCGGGGACCTGCTCCTGGCCTGCAAGCACACACTGCTGTCTCTAGCACACACTTTGACATGTCCTCACACAGCACCTGGTGTTCCTGTACATCTGCAGTCTCTGCAGAGAGGATGGATGCTAATAGGTGCTCCCCATCCTGCAACGTGTATTTGAGAACTTGCTATGATAGACACTAGAGATGTGTCTGTGAATGAAGCAGACACAAAGTCCTGATCTGGCTAACATTCCAGCCATTATAAATAAGTTTACACATATTTCTAGAGAGTGATCAGATTTATGGGGGAAAACTTAAATTGGGAAACTCTGTATATATATTACACTTCAATGAAAATGGCTTCTGAAAATAGAGCCATGAAGGGGTATGTAGAGTGCCAGCGTGAGGAGTTAGGGGAGCATATTAGTCAGCTTTCTGTTGCTGTGACAAAATACCTGAGATAGACAACTTAAAAAGAAGAAAGTTTTCTTTGGGTTCACCATTTCAGAGTTTTCAGACCATGGCCACTTGGCCCTGTCACTTTGGGTGTATGGCAAGGCTGGACATCATGGCAAGGAACACATAGTGGAGCAAAGCTACTCACATCAAGGACATGGCCCTAGCAACCTCACTTTTTCCTCTTAGGCCCCACTTCCTAAAAGTTTCGCCATCTCCCATAGTGTTATAGACGGGTGTTATGGATTGGATGTGAAGTGTCCCCTGAAAGCTCACATGTGAGACAACGCAAGGTCTGGAGGAGAAATGACTGTGTTACAGCCTTATCCTAATCAGTGAGTTAATCCCTGATGGGATGAACTGGATTCGTAGGGTGTAGCTGGAGGAAATGGGAATTGGGATATGGCTTTGGGATATATATTTGTATCTGGCAACTAGAGTCACTCTCTGCTTCCAGATCACCAGGATGTGAGCTGCTTCCCTCTGCCATACTCTCCCACAAGGATGTTTAGCCTCACTCCAGCCAACCTTCTATGGACTAAGACCTCTGAAACCGTGAGCCCTCAGATAACCTTTCCTCTTCTACAGTTGTTCTGGTCAGATCCTTTAGTCACAGCAGAAAAAAAAAAAAAGTTAATTAAAACAACGGCAACCGAGGCTTTAGCACATGGCCTTCGGGGGACACTTAAGATCAAAGGACTGCAATTTTAAATAAGGTGGGCATCACTAAAATTGTGACGTGTGAACAGAACTTAATTTGTATGGATATCTGAAAGAGAAACGTTCCCCCTTGGGGAACTGGGGATGGACAAAGTGGCTTACACTGTGGCCTTCTGGCCCTTTAGGCCCAGAAACACTGTAGGTCCCAAAATTGTGGTTTGGCTTTCACAAGGACAAAGGGCCCAGAGCCTCTTTGAGCCCTGGATGCTTTTGCTACCTCGTCTTTGCCTTTGGGAGTGTTCCAAGTAAGCTCCACACCTCTGCCAAAATTCGGGGTCCTGAACTACTAAGGATTTTTTCCTAGATACTTAATCGAGTTGAGCCTCAGTCTATAAATCTATGAGATGGGGACAATACCACTTCCTCAAGGGTCGTTGGAGGACAACAACCCAAAAGAGAAGCGCACAATGGAGTGGGCTCTCTGAACTGAGTTGAGGGTCTCTGGGCACATTTGCTATGTATCGGGACCTGGGCCAAGGGTTGACACAGTTCAGCTGTGTCACTCTCACAACACCATGGCAAAGATGCTCTCAGGTCACTGTTTCACTCATCAGAACACTGCAGCCTATGGGTATTGAGGACTCTGAGCTGGTAAGTGGCAACACCAGAATCTAAGCCCCGCTCTGCAGGACCCCAGGGTTCTAGTCTGTACCCCATTGTAGGCTTCTCTGAGTCTCTGGGAGCCAGATTTTCTTTGGTGGGGGGAACAAAAAAAAAAACAAAAACAGGTTTTGAAACTCAAACTAGACACAGCTGATCTCACATTTCCTTCCAGTCAACCCAAATCTCTGCAGTCTCCTTTGCTGGGATATAACCCAGGGGTTTTCTTTAGCCAAATTATTAAGAGAATAATATCCCCAAAGCCTGATTAATTTGGGCAACCGTGGGAGGGAGTGAAGGGGGCATTCTTAGAACCAGGGCTGGGGCTAGCACACTCCGTGTTCTAGAGACCATGGCACGGGGGTTTGGGGAGAAACCCTGTGACTCACCTTGGCCTCTCATGATGTTTCACTGGAAGGCAGACTCTTCCCATCAGCCCCCATCACTCCCCCCCCCCCTGGTGGCCAACTCCGCCTGGCTACCAAAGTTCCTCAGCGACCCACCCACCTGCCACTCTGCCTCCCAGCAAGTCACACCTCTGCCAGCCAGGGTCCTCTCTGCTGGGCTCAACAGCCACAAGTCCCATGGGGTGCATTTCCCCGCAGCTGACCTTTGGCACAGCCTTTTTCAACCAAAGCCATGTGGCATTGTTAATCCCCTTCTCTACTTGCAAAGAGGAGTCAGGGGCCAACCCAGAACATTTAGAGGGACAACTACCACTGTAACAGAATGGGGACTGAGGGATAGAGAACTCAGGGGAGGGAGGAGGAAAACACACATCTTCATTCCCACGTCCAAATTCTCTCAACAATCAGTCTGCTTAGAGTGGCCTGATTACTTTGGTGTTTAATAATATGCTAATAGCAGGTGCTAGGTTCCCAGCTAAGGCATTGACATGAGTTTTGACATGATTTAACTTTTATAGTTTTCATTTGTTCCTCACAATAACCCAAGAAAGCATGTGATATTATTGTGAGTCTGGATTTTCCAAAAAGCAGATGCCAAAATGGAATTAAAGTTGTAAGGGTTTTATCAGGGGAAACTTCTTTATGTGAGAACATAGGGAGTGTAAAGCAAGGCTGGGCCAGCCACCGGACCACGTCTCGGCAGCTGAGAAAGGGAGAAAGGGCGTCCGTGTCCTCAACTGCTGTGCAGGGTAGGGCACTTCCACAGAATCACAGGGCCTCCCTAAGCCAAAGCTGGCCCTCACTGAGGTCCTGGCTCTCCCAAGAGTGGGAATGCACTGGGATCCCCATGGTGCTCATTGTTCAGGAGCAGGAGGGAAGCATTTGACCATGGATTTCAGAGCACAGCAACTGGGGCCCTCAGACAATTAAGTTCCCTGAAAGTTTCATGGGTACCTCACAATTATTCTCATTTTAGTGGTTGATGAACTGAGGCTCAGAGAAGTCAAGTCACCCGCACATGGTTTGAATCCAGTGTAGCATAATTCCTGTGTGCATCTGAGCTATTGACTGTACGGCACAAGTCTGACTCCTCAAACTCAGTAACCAGCAGAGGGCTAGGGCCACAATGAGTGTCTTATAATGTATTCTCAGGAGGTAATGTGCCTGAGCTCCTGTAAAGAAGAAAAAATACTTGTCTGTGTCCCCACAACAGCTAAGAGCAAGAGCTACCTTCTCTGTCACATGTTTTTTTCCTGGACGTCCCTAATCAAAGGGGAGCCCCCTCCCTATAACCTCCCACAACACCCTAGGGTCTCTTACAACCCATCAGTCTGCCTGATGACATTATCTGCACCCTTGTCATCTCCTTGGTGTCTCCCAGGGTTACTGGCATGTAGTGTGAGAGGCAGACCAAGTTGCCTGTTCAAGATAAACACAGGTAAGAAGTTGAATAAGGCAGAACTTCAGATTTTGTCTTTGAGCCATTCTGCCTACATGCCCAAAATGTATGCAAATAACCATAACTCAGTGAGCAGAGTTACTCTGGGGAGAGGTTAAAGGAATCCCCTTCCTTCTCTAGTTAGGATTTTTTTCAGTTGCCATGACTTTGCCAAGGTTATACATCTGTTGGTTTTGGGAAGTACTTCTCAGCTGACTTATTCTATCCTCAGATTGCTCCATTGCTGACAGCAAGTCCTTTCATGGACCTTTCATTCAGAAAGCAATGTGCAAATTATATTCATTCATGAATAGACACTGTCTTTTTGGCAGTGCCTATCAAAACCGCAAAGATATATAACTTTAATCTGGCTATTCCACTTCTAGGAATCTATCCTACAGGAATCTTTACATGTGTGTTCCAAGATGTTACATAAGATATGTGCATCATCTATGTGATCCTTAATAAAAAAAAAAAAAAAAGATAGGGGAACATAATACCCAACCGATAGCCGGGCATTATGGCGCACACCTATAATCCAGTAGCCTGAGAAAGTGAGGCAAGAGGTTCGTGAGTTCAAAGTCGGCCTCAGCAATTTAGCGAGGCCCTAAGCAACTCAGTGAGACTCTGTCTCTAAATAAAATACAAAAAAAGGACTGGGATGTAGCTTAGTGGTTAAGCGCTCCTGGGTTCAGTCCTAGGTACCAAAAAAAAAAAAGAAATGCCCACCAATAAGAGATAAATAAAATTATGGCACATCCATACTATGGAACACTCTGAAGCTATAAAAACAGACAAAAAAAAAATGAGGTCTTAAGGGAGTATATAGCTCAGTGGTAGAAAACCTGCCTAGTATGCATAAGGCCCCAGGTTTTATTCTAGCACTGAAAATCAAATAAATAAAACAGAAATAATAGTTGTATGACTTTAGTCACAGAAATTCCCTGAGATACTATTGATCTATATATTTTAAAAATAGTTATGGTAGTAAATTTGGTGTTGTATTTTTAAAAATAAAGCAAATTACAGAACAATATGGCTAATGATTCCATTTATATTTGTTATAACCATTAGAAATTTCTCAGCTGTGTTCATAAGCGCATATATGGATAAATTAACTGAAACTTCTTTAAAAATTAAAATAAAATCAAACCGTTACCCAGCAGCTCATAAGGCTGAGGCAGAAGGATTGCAAGTTCAAAGCCAACCTCAGCAATGGCAAGGTGCTAAGCAACCCAGCGAGACCCTATCTCTAAATAAAATACAAAATAGGGCTGGGGATGTGGCTCAGTGATTGAGTGCCCCTGAATTCAATCCCCAGTACACAAAAAAATAAATAATAAACTGTTAAAAGGACATCACTATATCAAAGTATATGTGTAATTTCTATAATGTTTGAATTACTAATACTGTGGTCATTTTCTTTAAATAAATTCATCCATCCTCCAAACACAAGCACCTATCCCTAGGCTATCCCTAGTTGGTCACTAGTCAGGTGTCACTTTCAGGACCTGGGAATAAGCAGGTCAGATGAATTTCTCAACTCCCCTCCTCTTCTTCCTCACAGACTAGGTCAGAGAAAAGTCTGTCCCCCTCAACTCCCTATTCCTCCAGCCAGTGGGTGGGTGGGGTGAGGGGTAGGGTTCCAGTCTCACTATGAGGACCGATTTTCTTAGAACAGGTTTATGACCAGAAAAGGAGACAGCTGAGTGCCAGAAAACCATAGGCCCCTCTGGGTCTTACTGCAAACACCAGCTATATCTGCACCACAGACTCCCGCCAACCAAGGCTGAGATCGTGGTTTCTTTGAACAGTAAACCTTTGACTGGTGAATTCAGAACCACAGGCCTCCAAAGCAGAGGCTGAGAGCTGGGAGAACTCAGCTCATTCTGAAACTTGAAGCCTTGTTACCCCAAGAGGCTGTAGCTGTTTGAGGAACAAGAGAGCCACAGCGGCTGGGCCTGAGCGAGATCACGTTTCACATGAACTCAGCAGGCAGTGGCCTGTGAGGGCAACACCAGACTGAGTGCTCATTTGCACAGCTTTAGTGGACACTTTGCATATATATCTTCCTTGGGATCAGAGAGGTTAAGACTAGTTAGAATTTGGTCACACGGGGGCCTGAGAGACAGAGAGAAAGGAGGAAGGTGGCAAAGGGGAAAACTAGTCCTAATATTTCACTTGCAAATCCAGGCAACAGTGTGAGAGGGTTGGAAACTTAACTGTTCCTGAGAGCAAGAAAGTTATGCAAATGAATGCGTTTGCATGTCAGTCCTGGTCCCTGAAAATGACTTAACCCTACACAGGTTCCACTGCCCCAGAGGCCCCACCTGAAATCTTGCAGGCCTGATGGCCACAAACTTCCAGGACAAAGGTTTTAGGCAGCAACTCATCTTCAGAGGAATAACCCTCCCCTCCAGAGGGCAGATGTACATTCCAAGGTGTCCCCAGGTTTAAGGTATTAGTGTGTTGAAAATAAAAAGGGTGAAGCTTAAACACATTAACATCACAATTTGTCCCCAATGGTTCCCGAGGGCTTCTCTCCATAGACAGATGGTAGAGGGCCCACTAGGAGTAGGGGATGAGGGCAGCAGAGAAGCATAGCTTTTTAGACTCAGAGGAGGAGAAGCCAGGAAGCGCTGAGGACCAGTCCTCCCACACTCTCAGGAGGCCTCCAATGCCTAGAGCCATTTTTTTTAAATGGATCTTTATTTACTTAATTTATTTATATATATGCAGTGCTGAGAATAGAACCCAGTGCCTCACACATGCTAAGCAAGCGCTCTACCACTGAGCTACGATCCCAGCCCCTACAGCCATTCTTTTTTATAGTGATTCATAAGTTGAAGAACTATAAATGATCTAAGTATCATTTTGTAATGCTTTTTCAGAAAAATGAGCCAGGCATGAACACACACACACATGCAATCCCCCAACTCTGGAGGCTGGGGAAGGAGGATCACAAGTTCCAGGCCAGCCTCAGCAACTTTGTGAGATCCTGTCTCAAAATCAAAATTTAAAAGGGCTGGGGGTGTTGGGGATCTAGCTCAATTGGTAGAGTGCCTGCCTCATATGCACAAGGCCATGGGTTCAATCCCCAACACCACAAAAAAAGGTGGGGGTGGGGAGTGACTGGGAATGTAGTTCAGTGGTAAAGCACCCCTGGGTTCAATCCCCAATATTAAAAGAAAAAAAAAAAATAATGAACTGAAAATTGAGTGGGGAAATCCCTGTCAGATTATGTTCCCAAACTTTGGTTTGGGGAGCAAACATTCTGAATGAGGGTAACCCAGATTGGAGGGGTGGGAAAGAGAAAAGGAACAGAAAGTTTAAGGACACCCCACTAGGAGAGGCAAACCAGATTTTTGTGAAGAAACCACAGGGGTCAAAGATTAAGCTAAATTGCCAAGCAGACAGAAGTTCAGAGCAGAAGACAGAAGGGGCAAACCCACAGTCAAAGGAAGGAAAGATCTGGCTCTTGCAGAGAGAAACCAAAGAGCCAATGGGAAAATCTCTGCCATACTGTCCCCTCATTTTTCACCATCAGAACTGTCCCTCAAATGCCACTTCGGAGGGCTGCTAGGAAGCTCCCCTGTGACTGACTACAGCTCCACCTCTGCACCAAAAGAGCTTCTGCTATTTGGACAGCTTGGTTCTAACATAGTGACATCCATCCACTCCTATGCACTGAGCTTCAGGAGGACCATACCCACTGCTTTTCCTCATGGACATCTCCCCCAAAGTCCTGAGCACCAGGCCTGACACAGAGCAGGTGCTCAAGATGAACAGAACTCTTGGATGTGACTGGAAGTCTTCTCACTGGAGAGGCAGCACCACTGACCTGCCTGAAGGATCACCTGGAGCTCTGTAGGAGCAGCCTTGACCTTGCACACCAAAGAACAGGGCTTTCAAAGTCTTGGCATAGCCTTATTTCATCCTCATGTGCCTGGGTGGGGCCAGGAGCAGCATCACCCCTAAACCAAGGCAGGAATGTGAGGGCTCTGTCCAAACAAAGGATGAGAAGCCAGTGTCCCTTTCCTTTGACCTCATCTCTACCTCTATGTCCCTAAGAGGCTACAGTGCCACCTGGTGTGGAAGACAAGCCCCTCGCTATTTGGAGCAGCTTCCAAGTGTCCAGTCCTGTGGATGCAGAGACAGGGAAGACAAAGCTTGCTGCTGCACACAGGCACCTCCTCTCCCTGACAGCTCCTCTGGCCACAGTCTGGTCTTGCAGATTGTCCTTTGTCCCCAAGCACAGGGCTCATATAAGAGCCTCGATGTTCAGTGATATAGTACATTGGTTAGCTTCTCCACACTGGCCTGAGTGCCGAGAGAGGAGAGGTGGAGGAAGTCACCCAAAAGGCTCCCAGTGCTGGAATCTGATGTCTCTTCTAAAGAGGAGCTACTCTCAAACTCAGCCAGTCTCACCCTGGGGCATCTGGGGCACCTAAGTATAGATTTCAAGGCATTATGTTCTGTGGGCTGAGGGCACAGAGGCTGCCTCTGTCTCCCCGCCCTGGCAGTGCCCAGCAGAGTTTGTTTACATCCACCTCAGTGGGACACCCACTTTCCCCAGCCCTACCAACCTCATCCTCCTCCCTTGAATAACAATTTTCTTCACACCTTGAGCAGACTTGATCTACCCACTCGTCATTCACAACCCTCTGCATTTCCTGTCTCCAACCCAAAGGAAAACCCCAAATTTCCTGTTATTATTTACCAACCCAATTGCCCCCTCACCCTAAGGCATGGAGACTCACCCCCCTGCTCTCAGCAAGAGGATGGGCCCAGCCCGGATCACTGCCCCTACATTTTATTATGGCAGCAACAGGGACATAATAACTTCTAATGACAATGGACTCTGACAAGGTCCCTTCTCTCTCTTCCTCTCCCAACTCTCCTTTCTTCTTCCCCTTGGAACTTATTGCTCTGATACTATAAAAACAGACAAAAACCTCAATTTCTCTGAAAGTTGAAGTTCCAGCTGGTTGGTTCTCAGCAGAGCTCTCTAGTTACTGGTGTGTCTCTAGAGAGAAATCAACCTCCACAACCATTCACAGATCACAAGCTGAAGGGTGGGAAGTGATCCCTTTAACAGCTGAGGGGATAAGCAAGCCTCTCCTACAAGGAGGAGGCTGGTGGAGGACAGAGAACAGCCAGGCCCTGGGATCCGGGCCTGAGTTCCAGTCCACACCAACAGCTGGGTGGCCTCCAGTGCCTCCCAGTCTCAGTTCATTTCCCTGCCCATGAAGCAGGGATAAAAATCCATCCTGCCTAGCCTTTCTCCCCTGCCAGCTTTGAGTAAGTCAAATGATCTGGGAGAGAAGCAGCAGACCAGCTTCTACTCTAGGCCCTATCATAAATCAGGTCATCCTGTGACCTTTGAGGAGACTGAATGGCTGGAACCAAGGTCACTTTCAGCTCTGAGGTAGGCTACCTTGATTTCTGCCTGAGCCCTATCACCCCCTCCTGGAATTCTCAGGTATTACACCAATCTGCTCCCTTGATCTCTTCCAGGATTGAAACCCAATTCATCACCACCCCTTTCTCCCACGGCCCCATACGGGTGGTTTCCCCCAAACCAAGGATGCCAGTGCCTGACAGTGGCTGTGCAGATCAAAGAATCATGTGCTGAAAAGCAGCTCAACTCCTGATTCAGTATTTAGCAAAAGAGGAAGGGTTTCCCAGTCTTCCTTGCCCCCCCCCACGCCCCCAAAGGGCAATTACTCATGGTCCCCACACCAGATGCCTTCCTCTCTCCTCCCAGGGCCCCCAGCACATAAAACCTCTCTCCACGGGTAGGAAGAACACAGGTGAGCAATGAGGGCCTGAGCCTCAAGAAGAAAGAGAAAGAAAAACTCTCAACTATTAAATCTGTTTAGTAAAGACAAATTCGTTCATACAAAACAACAGTTTACAACAGTCTGAGTGTTTGACACACCATCACAGACAAGCTAACAGGGCCCTGCCCCCAGACCCAGAGAAGACTCAGGGGCCCTCCACCACCAGCCCCTGAGGGAGCCACCCCCTCCTCCAGAGGGAGGGAGGAATGTGGGACCATGGCACTGAGGACTCTCCCCACGCTGCTGCTCCTCAAATACTGGGGGCACCCCCTCTCGTCACAGGCTGAGTTGGGGGGATACAGTGGCTAATGGGCAGGGGGCAAAGTGGGGACATCTTTGGTGCGAAGACTACCCCCACCCACTAGGCCACACAGTGGAAATTTGAGGGAGGGCCACAAAAGTGGTCCTACCCTTGCCCACAAAGGGTAGCTGGCTGATGCCCCAGAGCCCAGGAGAGACGCTTGAAACACAGAAGTTCTGCAGTCTGACCTACCCGGGCTTACCCACGTGACCTGAGAGGCAGCCCACTGAGAAATGGCTAAAAATTTAAGAAAAATCAACAAGAATGTATTAATAATGGCAAGAAGGGGAAACAGAGGCTGTTCCTGTAGGTCAGTGCCTCAAGAGGCCCTAGGACCAGCACTACATGGGCAGTAGTCCTGAGGGTCCAGACTTCCTGAGCACTGTGACAGTGCCCAAGTCACTCCTCTCTGCCTCCTGGAACGCAGCTAACAGGCCACAGGGGCCTGGCTCTGGATCTGGAGAGGCTTCCCAGGCACTTAGGCAGGCTCAGTGCAGGCAGGGACGGGGAGGTTCTGGAGCCCCACCTGCCCAGCTCCTTGAATGCACAGACCCAGGCACAGATCTGGGCACGCGCACATGCACACACGCACACACTCACTCCTATCTGTCCAGCACACTGGTGACACCTGAGGACTCTCCAGGAGACGAGGTGGGTAGCAACCCTTCCAAGGGTAGCCTTGAGCCCCCAGAATGCCTGAGCCAGTAGGGACCCAGGACCGTAGTGAGAAAACCGGGAGGGCAGATGGGACAACACAGGGACACTCCCTGTAACAGTTTCCACAAATACCCATGGACAAGCCCCAAACCTTTGCAGTATCCAGAGGGGAAGGTGTGTGATGGGAAGGGGAGTGAGGGAAAGGGCAACAAAAGAGGTTTCATAAAAACTCTAAGTCAATCACTGATAAAATTGCAAAATGAGCACAGGTGTGAGAGCTGCTTGCTCCCCTCTCCACAGCCTCCTGGCCCCTCCGTCTCTGGAATGGCCAGGATCAAAGGCAGGATTCAGCCCCTGACGCTGTCTCAGGCTCCATGAAGCTGCAGAGGACAGGAGGCAGAAGTGGACAGTCTGTGTCTCTTTGTTTAAAAAATAAATTCATGTAGAGTTATTGCTTGTCCTCCCGTGGACAGGAGGGCTCAGCAGCTCAGTGGGCCAGGGCTGCAGCCTCCAGGGCCCGAGCCTTCTTCCGCCTCTTCAGCAGCAGAGGGTTGGATGCATCTTCAATCTTTTTTATCTTGATCTGCTCATAGTCGACACGCATTGTGGCCAAGGCACTGGTCATCTCCTCCTGAGGACAAGGGCAGCGGGGGAATGGCACCAGGAAGGGACAGAAAGACAGCAAGCCAAAGTGTGTGACAGAGTGCAAAGGAGAAGTGAGAGGCAAGAGAGGCAAGGCAAGCAGAACGAGGGTGCAGGGAGGGAAGACAGGCAGTTAGGGGTTCTGCACTGCTGACAGCAGCATCACCCAGTGCTGGCTGCAGAGCCTGCCACTGCTCTGCTGCTCTCCCAGGATCCTTCCTACCACCCTGCAGAAGATGGCAGAGCCCTGGGATGGGAGTCAGGAGCCCTGGGTCTGGTCCCAGTCAGTCACCAGCTGTGTGACCTAGAACAGGTCACTCCCCCTCTCTGGGCCTCAGTTTCCTCATCTGCAAAATGAGGAGATCATACCAGAAGGCCTCTAAGGTCCCTGTTAGGGACTCTGGGAGTAGATGGCTTATAGGCTACAATACACTTTGAATAAGTGCACAAAACTTCTGCTACAACCTCAGGGAAGTGACTCAGAGTCACTGCTCTTGTTATTAGGGAGACACTAACGAAGTTAGTGGGCAAGAACACAGAGCCACTCTCCCAGCAGGGCCCCGCTCACACTGGGCACTCGGGCAAGCTGCCTCCCTGAGTCCTCCCGTGCAGTGGCACCACTCACCTTGACATCCTCCCACCGTTCCTTGTCCTCCTTCAGGACCCGGCTGGTGTGCAGTGGAGTTTGAGGGACCTTTGTTGATTGCTGAGGGGACAGAAAAGGGATCCAAGTGAAAGTCTGAGGCAGATAAAGTCCTAGATAAGGACCCATACTAAGTGACATCCCCTTGGACCCAGGTCTCCCTGCCTGCCAGGCTTACCATGATCCAGGGGTGGTTCATAAACTCTGTGATGGTCATTCTCTGAGTGGGCTCTGTTTTCAGCAGGTTTCGGATAAGCATCTTCACTGTGGGGTGGGGCAAGTTCAAAGACAGTTCAGGGGTCACTCCCCATTCTGCTCATCACTTTTCAGAGGAAATCAGGCTCAAAAGAAGGTTGTGTCTCAAAAGAGGCAGACTACCCAACAGCAGTGGCCCAAGGACCACTATGCTATACCACTTGACAAGGCCCTATGCAGCCCAATAGCCCTGGCCCCACCCAGGCCCTTCACGCAGGCAGGCCACACCCAGCAACCCACAGTGGCACAAGTCACATGAGACAGATGCCAATGAGCATGTGTGCATATATGTGCCCATGTGTGTATGTCCCCTGTCCCAGAAGGCTGGGCTCCTACCTTCCTCTGATACTTCTGACCATTCTGGGTTGGGAAATTCATACTGGCCCATTCGGATGCGAGTCTTCATGCCCGGAGAGATAGCAAGGCCGTGGTTGGAATAGAAGGGGGGATACCCACAGAGCCTGTGTCAGACCGAGGCAGGAAGAAAGGGACAGATTAGGTGTTATTTAGGGGCCCTATGCCAGGAATAGGGTGAGAAACAGTCTCTTCTCCTTGTAAAGGTCACAAGAGACTCATTTACACAGGAATGACACACAAAGCCAAGGACAGAGCCCAGGAATCCAACACGCCAAGTATCTTAACCACACACATCTAGCCCTTGAGCTAGTTCCTCCCCACTGTGCAGCAATCAGAGCACTGAGAGAAGGGGGTGTGTCGGGGATTCCCAGGAGATCTCCTGTCCACTAGGAAATGCTAACATTCACCTCTTCCTCTTGTCCTGGAGAGGTACGAACTCCCCGGCTCCCTGCCCCACTGCAGCCCAAACCACCCTGGCCCCCTCCCCAGCACACTCACAGAATGTACATGATGACACCTAAGGACCACATGTCACAGGACTTGTCATACTTCTCTGGGCCCAGCACTTCCGGAGCTGCAAAACAAAGATCAATGTGGATGGGAACAGTGTGACCCACCCATTTCTATGAGGGTGATGCTCCCCGTACAACCCTCTGGCCCAACATGACGGGACAACTGCAGGAGTGGGAGGAGGAGAGCAGAAGACTCCCCTCCAGGCCCTGAACCTGCAGTCAGTTCTTAACATGAGAACACCCCAACCACAGAGACCTCCAGACTTGTGCTGGCCATGTAATTTCACAAACATGCCTTATTCTGTGCCTGTCAGCTGAGACTCCACAGTTAAATCTGGGTCCCAGACTCCACTGAGAACCTGATGGAAATAATGGTTCTTCTCAGGGACACAGTTCAAGCACCAAAATCCTGCCCATGATTCCAGGCAACAAGTTCTATGATATCTTGGTCCTACCTGAACTCTGACAGTCCTACTTTTTTTTCTTTTTTTTTTGGATGGTGCAAAGGATGGAACCCAAAGCCTCACACATGCTGGGCAAGCCCTCCACCACCAAGCTACATCCCCAGCCCTGAAAACCCTACCTCTGATGGGATCCTACCAAAACCAGCACAGAAAAGGCAAAAAGACTCTCCCCGGATCTGAAGAGGAGGGGTTGAGAAAAGTCCTGGGGAAACACTAGGCCCCTGGGCCTTCTCTGGACTTACCCACATAGTATGGCGTATAACAAGGAGTGGTCAAAGAGTTATGGCTGGTGGTTTCCTTGGCAAAGCCAAAATCAGTGAGTTTCAGAATGGCGTTGGGCCTTTTAGAGGTGTATAAGAGATTCTCAGGCTACAGAAAGAAAGACAGGCAAGTGAGCACCCTTGCTGAGCCCAGGAGGACTATCGGAAACCTAGAGGGTGATGGCGGCTCCTTCCCACCGACCCCAAAGCCATTTGTCCAGCCCAGAGCTGCACACGTGGGGAACATGGAGCTCACAGTCCAACACCCAGGATAGGACACGACAGTGTGAACACTACAGGGTCAGAAAGCCCACAGTGCTGATAGGGAGAACCCAATCTGAGTGCAATCAGAGAAGGCTTTGCTACTGGGTTTGCAGTTTGTTCATCAGCAGAAAAAGCAGGTCACCACAGAGCAGAGAATGACACACTGACCCATTCCACCCTCATGAACCAGGCAGCTGGGTACAGGGTGACTCTAGCAATCCTCCTGCAGGTCTCCAAGTCCAGCCCCCGCACCAACAAAGCACTCAAGCATGGGACATAAATAGCTGGTACCTTGACGTCCCGATGAGCAATGTTGATTGAGTGCAAATACTGGATGGCCTCGCCAATGCTCTTCATGATTTCTGACGCTTCTAGAGAGGAGGGGTGGCAGTGTGGAAGAAAGTCTCAAAGATATGCTATCAGGTTTGAAAATCCCATACACCAGCCCCCACCCATGCAGCCTGAGGTCCTCACACCCATCATCCACCCCAGAAACCAAGAAAACAGTAGCTGTCCTCAGCAACTGAAGTGACACCTCTGGCGGTGAAGAGACAACAGCCTGAGGCTCTTTCCTGAAAGCAGGCCCGGCAGAGGCCCTTGGTCTCCTACTGCCCTGCCCACCCAAGCCTACCCCCTCGACCGACCCTTTCTACCTCTTTCTGTGAATGCTTGGTCTCCTCGGTCCTGGATTCGGCTAAATAGTTCTCCACCATCCAAACTGAAAGAAAACCCACCTTGAGATCCACTACCCCTAAAGAAAGTCAAGAATGTAACATTCCAAGCTTCAGGTCCACACTGGACTGTCCTCAGAGGGAGAGGCGCCTGAACATGGTGGGGACAGGCTGGGCTGGAACTGCTTACCACTCCATGACAATCAGCAGACACTTCCTGCCTGCATACAGGTTCTCGTAGACATCTACGATGCGCACGATGTGTGGGCACTGGGAGGCCCGCCAGTGCAGCTCCACCTCCCTGCGGGCCTTGGGGCAGTCCTGGAGCATCTGCAAGAAAGCACCTCCTGAGTGACGCAGGCTCTGCAGAGGAGGCCCCCCACCGCAAGTCCCCGTTCCCACTCACACTATCCCAGCCCCAGCCCAAAGTCACAGGCGCCTCCTCCTAGATCCTGAAAGGACTCTTGACAGGATCCCTTCAGGGCCTCAACAGCTAGGAGGAGATCAGCCCTTGGGCCAGGAAAGGTCATGAAGTCTACAGAGGCAGGCTGCAGTGGGGTATTGGAGGAGCATGGTGAAGGGAGGCGACATGGGGAGAAAGAAAGACTTGAGAATGGAAAGGGGCCTGAAGAGGGAAGACTCCAGAATCGGCAGGAAAAGGCACCTCCAAGATCACTCAAACCTGCACACCAGACACAGAAAAATGTTCTTTTTACCCACAGTTGACTTCACTCAACCAGCAGATGACCTCCAGAGTCAGCCTTTGCTGGTCTGAATCCCCATTCATACCAGCTTTGCAACCTTGAGCAAGGAACATACCTCACTGAGCCAGACCCCTCTTCTTACCTGAACCAAGTGTCTAGATACTAAAGGAAGCTAGCTGCACCTTCCCCAGCCTCAAGGGCTGAACCTTGGCTAGTCTGAGCCAATGTCATTGGTTCCATTCCTTTTGCTAGTGACTGGCTTGGGAACAAGCCTATGACCCAAATGACCCAGAAGATCTTTAGGAAATCTACTCAGAGGCTGCTACCAAAGAGTGCATGGAGTATACAACATCTCTCCTGGATGTGGCACCAGGACCATGCCAGTCACCTGGGTACTAGTAAGGGGGTCAGCTGAAAAGGAGAAACCAATGCACTGAGATGACATCACCAAGAACCCCTCATGACTTCTTTTTGATAAGATTAAAAAACTTTCTTAACTGTTGAAGCTATTTTTGGTAGAATTTTCTTATTGTTTGGAACCTGACATACCTCTCCTTGTAAAGTGGGGGTAACAGTTTCTTTTTCACAGATATGTTGTAAGGGTCAAATATACTGCAAAGCACCTAGCAAAGTATCTGATATGTGCTCAATAGCTGTTGTTTTTACTACAGATGCCAAAATAATTGAGGCAAGGGTCCTTGCAGACTTTCCATCTTCATGAGAATTCAAGATAAGCCCTATGTAGTACACACTTCAACTGCTTTGGACATTTCAAGGGCTGGGGTGTCAGGGAGAGAGTAAGGTTAGGAAGTAAATGCACAGGCAGAAGGAATTCACCCAGTCAGGGGAAATGACAAGAATCAGGCACTGACTGACCAAGATGGAGCAGAGGAGGGGATGGGTGAGTGGGTGGTGCGGCAGGGAGGGCTGAGAGGCCTGCTAGAAAGCGCATGAAGCTTGGTAAGTAAGATCAGATGACCGAGAGGGAGCCAGATTACAGATGAGTCAGATTCCAGTGAAAGGCAAACACAGAAATTTGCAACAATAAAACTAGCATGCATTTATGCAATGGCCCATGATACGTCGGGCCTTTTCTAGTTATATAACAATTACCATTTTATAGGATGAAAAAACTGAGGCTCAAAGAAGTGGTATTCCCAAAGCTAAGTTTCTGAGAAAAACAGGCCCAGAACTGGAATCCAGGCCTGACAGACTCCAAAGCCAGGCTTTTCAACCACACAATGCAGTTGTGTTTTGTTGTTGTTGTTGTTGTTGTTTGGTACTAGAGATTAAACTGAGTACCTAATCCCTGGGCCACATTCCACTCTTTTAAGACAGGATCTTGCTGAGTTACTTAGTGCCTCACTAAATTGCTGAGGATGACTTTGAATTCATGATCCTCCTGACTCAGCCTCCCAAATAGCTGGGATTACAGGCCTGCTCCACTGCACCCAACATACTACCCAGCTGTTAAGAGAAGGCTAGAAGCTGAAATTTCCCAGAGTGACTTTGCAGAGGCAATTCCCCAAGCAGGTATCCAGAAAGAATCATTTTAGATAACTCAGTCTTCCTCGGAGCACTCTAAGAATAGTAGTTGCAAGAGGAAAGATCCCCATGGGGTCACACTGCCACCTTGTGGCCGTATGAGAACACTGCACAGGTCCTGAGTTCTGCTACTTTTCACTTTATTCATTTGAATGAATCCAGGAAAAAAGAGAAGAGTAGGAGGCGGCACTGGCTGATTTCATATGTATGTAATTCAATTCAACAAGTATTTATGAAGCTCCTACCAAAGGCCTTGCTGAATGTCAAGGCCAAAGGGAGCCCTAATCTGAAAGTTCAAAGCAGTGGGGTAGAGCCCCCCCCCCACCCCATGCACACACATACTGGGTATAAAGTTCAAAGAATTTCAAAAATCTTTGTTCAGAGGAAGAATTCTGAAGTGAGAGCCACCTCTCAACCCTGCAGTCAATAAGCCTGCTTCTTGGCGTGTCCAGTCTCTTCGGTCCTACTTCAGAAAGGGAGGACAGGAGAAGAGGTAGACACAGTAAGTGCTCATAATCTGTCCCTCTCTTCCTGTTCTCCATCAAGGGTGTGGAACTGAGATAAAAGAAGAATCCCACATAGAACTCTTTCCCCACAGGGTCGGCTCCCCATCAGTGGGGAAAACAGCAGAGTAGCTAAGGCACTGCCAGAGCCTCTGGCATCAGGAGAAAGAAAAAAAAAAAAAAAAAAAGATGGCCACCCACTACACCTACCATGGTGCCAAGGTAGAATAAATCCTGAAAAGGCTAAAGGTACAGGAATATGAGTCAAGAAAGAATTTCTCAGATAATGAAAACTGATTAGGGAACCATGAACACATCAGTCTGGGGATCAAATATGACCCTAGCATTGGTATCGATGGCCTGGGATTCTAGGTGGTTCTGGGAAGGTCATGTTTCAGCATCACAGACAAGAAGAGCAGGACAGGATATGTTGGGGCCAAATACATAATCAGCAAAGAGGAAACCCTGTGCAGTTCCAGCAGAAGTAAGATGAGGTCATCCATCCTGGCAAATGAACTCCCATTCCTATCCAAAAAGGCCAATAAAAAGTTCTCAGTGAAATGTTTTCTTTAAAAATGCTTATAACCCAGTGAGCTAATGTGCTGTAAGAGTATTAAATTCAAAGGGCTCAGGAGCAAATAAATGTTTCCAGAGCAGCCAAGCAGGAAAGATCTCTGTCGCCCTCTACAGGCACTTGGGAACAGAGGCCCAGAGAAGAAGAAAGCTGTCAAATTTACTCAGAGGCAACTGTGTGTGGTTGTATATCTACAGCCAGGAGATACCTGGGCCCTGGTCTGGAATTTGTTAATATCTGGTTGCGTACCATTCTGAGATGCTCCAATTTCAGAAGGCAGGACAATGAGACCTTCCTAGCTTCTTTCTCACAGAGCCCTTGTGAGCAGCTACTGAAATAAAGCCTCTAAAGGGTTTTATTATCAGGAAGGCACTCATCACTGCAAGCCAGCAGCATTACTGCCACAGCAGCAGGGTCATGGCTGACTGAGGCCAGAGCTGGCAGGATAGTAGCCTGGTTTCTGTCTTTAGCCCAGTGACTACCACCTGGGCATCAGATCCCTGCTCTAAACCAGAGCCATGCTCAGTGAGGATGCACGGAAGCCAAGCCCGAGTGCACATCTCTGGCACCCCTGAACTTGGAGCACTAAATGCAAGTTCTACTCTTTCTGCCATTGACAGGTACATAGCACAAGGCAAAAGAGAATTTGCCATTAGAAAGTCTGGTTCACAGCATACTCCCAGACTTACAAAGTCATCTGCTAGAAGGGGCAAGTTGGTGTAATACAATGAAGCTGGCCTTAGAAACCCCGTGCATTTACTATTTTGCAAATCTGTGCCTATCTCCCCCAATATAAGTTTCTGAAGGGAAAGGTCTTCTGTTGTTTCTGTTTACCCCTCCCTTTTCCCTCCCCTCACCCAAGGGTAGATGGATTGTTTAGTTTTTTCCTACATTAGGGAAAAGGAATTTCTGGGCACAATCCTTTCCCTGTTGCTTCTTCTCTCTACATATCTAAACTCTGTCCATGGAGGTTCCTCACCAAAAGTGACTGTGAGTGGGCTGCAAGACGTCTATCCTCCATGAAGTTAGCTGAAAAGCAGAATATTCTTAATTCTTAAAGAAACATACTAAGAATTTTTCAAGAAGACTGGTAATTGATATCTATCCAGGCACATGTTTATCAGAAATCTGTGACTGGATATGAAAATCAAGCAAGCCATGAAAGCAATACCTCCCAATTGGTCAGGCAGGCAGGCTGACATCATGGGGCAGAGCCATGAAGTGCTAAAGATACTTGCAGACAAGTGTGGAAGACAGAAAGCATAGAGAGAGAAGTCAAGAATGTGCTAATCTGGAGTTCAGGGCTAAGTAAAGAACAGCAGGGAAGGTGGCCTGTGCTCCCAGCCAGAGGGGGATAGGGAAAGGGAGCAGGGCTCCCAGAGGGCTGTCAGGGGCCATAAGCAGAGGAACTAGGGCATCAGGTAAACAACCAAAGCGAAGAGAGTCACAAGAGTCATGTGGGGAAGGTCCTCTGGCATGAACAAGGACAGTGGTGGCCAAAGGGCTTGGGACCACAGTTCTGAGCACCACAGGCTAGAAGAAGGAAGGGTCTTCCTACTAAAAAGCCACAGGCCTTTAGTCACAGAGGGCCTGGGGGGACTGAACAGCATGAAGCCCATGCTAAGCGTGGAACTAATATTGTGACTTCCTTCTGTCCCACTGAATTTGTGTCTGAAATTTTCCCGCACTATAGAAAGGTTAACTGCTGCATGGGCTACACTGCAGTGCCACAGCCTAGGGCACCTGCCAAGTGTGGCAGGGGTCAGGACCAGGTCACAGAACCCACTGCCTGGGGATGCCAGGATAGTGGCAGTGAGGGAGACACAGGAGCTACCCAAATGTAGTTCCAGACCTCTCCAGAGGAAAAAGGGACAGGGCCTTTGATTCAGGTTGTACCTGGTCTCCTTTACCTCCCCTCCCATCTCCATCACAGGGTCCCCCGAAAAGATATTGTAAGCCAAGCTGAAAGCCAGAGAAAAGGAAGGAAATCAGGGAGACCATGGCCTCAGGTGCTACTCACCAGTCAGGCAGATGTGAGGACCATACTGGAAAGGGATAAGCCCAGCCCCAAGGTTCACCTCTGACAAGCACTGCTCCTCACTAACTGTGTGAACTCAGGGGTTTCTTAACCCCTTTGTGCCTCAGTTTTCTTATGAGTCGAATGGGATAAAGGTCCCTGCCTCATTTGATGGGGCTGTCATATTAAATGAGTTGATGCACATATAATACGTAAATTACCTAGAACGGTGTACCATGCACAGTGACCACTGCATTAGTGTTGGCTATTATTAGTCTGTTCCCCTCTACCATGTGTTAGTCACACTGGGGTGGGCAGCTGGGATCCTGACCACACCCATTTCACTTACATGGTTATTCATAGCCCTGGGCAGCAGGCAATCAGGGCCCAGGATACAGGAAGGGAAGTAGACTTTGGCGTGGCAGCCCTGAGCTTTTCCTCCCTACTAACTAAACTGGGCAGCTGGAGACAGGTGTGCATGTTATGAGGGAAGGAACACAGCCCTTCCCAAGACTGATTCTGATTTGGTGCTAAGAATGATGGTCTGATTCAGGCACCAAGTGCTTCAGTGTGGTGATGTATGGTGCCCACTGTTCCACAGACCTCTGCATGCACACACACCCCCAATGCAGCTGGGGTCAGGGAAAGCTCTGGGTGTCGTGTACTAAGCTACCAGCTTTCAGACCAGAACCATCACTCCTATCTGTAGCTACAGACACCTCTTCCGTACCACATAATGGATGGCCGGCCTGGATGCTCTGCAGGGTGTAAAGAAAAGAGTAGGCTTGGGAGGCAGCATTGTGGACAAGCGCCATCACCCTCTGAGCACAGTGCTCAAATGGGCAGCAGGTCCAAGAGGGGGTGGGGGCTCCTTGGGAAATGGCTAAGTACTTCCAGGGGGGCAGCTCACCCACCTCACACCTACCCTGTGTGCTACCCTGGGAAGGGACAGCCTATTTTATAACTAAGATAACTTACTATTGAAGGATTAGTTCAAGGCCTTCAACCAGTTGTCTGTGACAGGCTACAATTGAAACCCTGCTCTTGCAGCTCCTAAAATCCTCTCCCACCTCTTCATGGAAGACAGAGAGATTAAGTTTGCCCAAGACTGTCCATGACATCAGCAGCCAGCAATGGAGGCTGAGAATGCGTTAAGTGCAAACCCTCTGTTGTTGAAATTCCACTTGTGCAATTTTATCCTAAAATACTAATCACAGGTGCAGCTTATTATTCACCTTAACTAGAAATGGCTAACAAACTCAATACCCAGCAACAGATTGCTTTTTTTAAAATGTGAGTTTATCAACATTTCAAATACAGCATATATGACTTCAGCTGCCAAGTGCACTATGGGCTGGCAGAAGAGCACCCATTAGCTAGATTGGACTTCTCTTACCAGATGCTGAGCAATGGCATTTCACAGAGGGCTGGCTCCATGCTGCCCTCTGCAGGGCAAATGTGGAGGATAGTATGCTAATGGTATCACCCACAGAACAGTGATGGGGATGGTGCTAAATTCTTGGGGGTTTTTTTGTTGTTTGTCTTGGTGGTCCTGAGGATTGAACCCAGGGCCTTATGCATGCAAGGCAAGCACTCTACTAACAGAGCTATATCCCTGGCCTGGTACTAAGTTCTTATACTTGTCACAGCCAGTGGTTCTTAAAGTGGCATTCCTGGTCCCCTGTTAAAAGTACAGAATCTGGACCCCACAGTGCCCTCTTGAATTGGAAATTCCAGGGTGGGGACTAGCAAGCTGCCTTTCAAACCCTCTAGGTGACTGGGATGGGAGCTCAATTTTGACAGCCATTAGCATTTGTGGTGTCTAATTTGTTGATTTTCTGCACCACCAGAATCCTAGTTTGTTGAAGTTAAGTTTAGTCTTATTTTTTATACAAAATGATAAACCTACATTAAGCTTGAGAAGCAGAGGATCCTGTAAATGTGTACGGCCCAGGCCAAGAGCTGTTCAATAAAAACCTTTATGCTTAATCAGTTTTGTAGTGTATGTGTGTGTGCGCGCACACACATGTGTATACATGTATCTTTTTGATGGTATGAAGAATTTATTTTGGATTGATTGTTTTAAAAAACACCACAATGAATGTATAATTTAATTTATTTTAAATATTAATATGTTGTTACAAGGGCAAAGTAATTTTAGGATTGGTTGCCTCTGATCCCATCTGCTCCAGCTGTTTCTGTCACATTAGTTCTTATCTCTGCCGTTAGTTGGCTTGACATGTTTATATTTAATTCTCACAATAAATTAGCTACCATAGTCCTGTGAACTAGATCTTTTCAAAACTCTGTCTTTACAAAGTCCGAAAAGATAAATAATTCTTCAGCTATTTGAAATAATTCTCTCTGGGAGGCCAATATTCCAAGAATATGTTCAAAACTACAACTCTAACTACCATTTTTATTATCCTTTTACATTCTCAATAAGTTGAGAATTAAAAAAAAAAATGAGTTTCTCTATTCAATTCATAGACCCCAAAATGATATTTTAGAAGAATATTTAATGAGATAATGGATTCCTGTGTGTCTATTAAATTTTCAGTCACCATTACTGTCACTGCCTAGGGTAGCACCATGTTTTCTTTTTCTTTTGCAGCACAAATTCTAATCTGTAATTAATTTAAATTTATTTACCAAAAAGTAGTTGAGGGGCTGGGGTTGTGGCTCAGCGGTAGAGCACTCACCTAGCATGTCTCGTGAGGCGCTGGGTTCAATCCTCAGCACCACATAAAAATAAATAAATAAAATAAAGATATTGTGTCCAACTACAACTAATATATATATATACAACATATATATATATATATATATATGTAGTTGACTACAACTAATATATATATATACAACATATATATATATAACATATATATATATATGTAGTTGAAAGAAATGAAAAACTAAGTTACAAAACTTTATATACAATAGAATCTCAGTTCAATATGTATATTTATTCATATCCATATATGTAACTAAACCTACTTATGCATACACATATACACATTATATATAAAACAGTGATGACATTTAATACTCAGTAAATAATTATTAATATCTCTGAAAAAATCAGCACCAAAAGCCTTTAAACATCCTTTCCACACTGGTCTGGAGATCAGGCCTGCCTCCAATAGGGGTGAGCATCCCTGATACACCCCCTCATCCTCAAGATCCCCCAGGGTGGTCACAAAGGGCTGATGTTCAACAAAAGGCAAGAAGCTGAAGTGTCACACTGAAAATGACAAATTTTCCTATTTTTTTTCCTAAATATTTGCAGTACATGATGGATAAAAGGCTAACTTGACTCTAGAAAATCAATTTGAAAGATTAACAGCCCATTATAAAAATGGCTAAAGGATAAGAACAGGCAGTTCAAAGAAAAAGAAACACAGATGGCCTAATGAAATATGTTCAATGTAACTCATTAAAAGAGAAATGTTTATAAAAAAACAAGTATAATAATTTCACCACGCTGGCAAAACTGTTTTAATGTTTGACCAAAACAAAACTCCTGGATTTATGTACAGAGTTTAGGAGAAAAGGCACTTTCTCATATACTCACTGGGTAGGAATATAAATTATTCAATTTTGGAGAAATGTGGCCATATCTATCAAAATGGTAAATGTTCAAACCTTGGACTCGATAATTACACAGCTAGGAATTCATCCTGCAAATTACATTCATAAAGCATTTTAATGGCAAAAAACTAAGTAATAACCTAAATGTCTACCAGTGAGGAACTAGTCAGATAAATGACAGCAAATCCATTCAACAAAATACCATGCACCCTTATAAAAAATGAGGCAGCTCCTCACCTACTCCTGTGGAAAGAGCAGGGTGTTATTAACTGAAATTGTAGACAAGGAAAAGGTGACACTTTGGCTTTATGTTTAATGCTCTAGATTATTATTATTATTATTATTATTATTATTATTGGAACTGAATTCACATTTCTTAAGTAAAGTTTTGAGTATATTCATACAAAAAAGAAGCACACACACAAAAGGTAACTAGTGGTTTACTATAAATGGTAGTAATATGGATGATGTTTCCTTCTTACATGTAGTTTTTAAATTTCCAAAAGTCAAAAAGGAAAGTACTAAATAGAATGTATAATTCCCTTCATGTGTTTTTATTGTTGTTATTTTGTTTCTTAAGACAAAGGAGGGAAGATATATGAATTTGTGGATGCTTATATTTTTCTTGGAGGAATTTCCCAAAAAATAAATTAATAATATTGACCACCCGGGAGAAGGTACTAGAGAGAAACATGTATTTTTCTTTTTTCCTTTTCAATTTAAACTTTCATTTATTGTTTGAGTCTTTACCATTGCATGAATTTCTTTTTTAAAATGAAATCAAAGAGCTTGATTCTAAGGTGTGGCATACCTTGGGTCTTACATTAGAAGCCCTGGTCGGAGATGGCTGACCGTTACATATGCCCCAAAGGCCAGATGTCCTCCTGGCTGGAGAGGGAGAGGGCAGAGATGAGGGATGTCACAGGGCTCCAGGAGGAAGATAGGTCTGGCCAGAGGGTGGAGGGCAGGAGGTTAGGCAGCTGAAGCAAAGACCTGCATCTTCCTGGAGGACATAACCAAAAGATGATAAAGGGCAGGCAAGGCCCCAAAGCACTGCTGCTAGCTACACAGCAGGAAAAAGAGAAATTTTCCATTTGTACTGCACTGATCATGTGCCAGGTACAGTGTATCTATAGAAAACACTGCTATATTTAAACCTCCTAACAGCCCTATAGAGTACAGGCAATTGCTGGCTCCCTTATGCAGGTGTGGGTGACCAAGCCCCAAGCAATGTGCCGAAGGCCACCCAGCCAGTAAATGATAAAGCCAAGATTCAGACACAATTCAAACTCATCTCCAGGCTTCCCCACCCCTGACAAGAAAGGAGGCTTTAACAAGTAAACCCTGTTCTGCTAATGCTAGTCTACTGCCGACCTGTCTTGCCCTCCCCTAAATGTCTCCCATCCTTGCTCTGGTTCCAGGCCTGCCCCATTTATCTCTCCATCCATCAGGCCCCACGCAGAGCCTGGCACTGAAGAGTCACAATGAACACTTACTGATTAAATGGGCAGGCTGTGCCGCTCAGCAGCTTTACAGGCCATGGCTTTTAACAAAATACAAGGCATCCCTCCCTGGAAGACAAGGGAGATGGTGAGAGGGAGGCAATACACTAAACTCTCCAAACTGGTTTTTTTGTACCTAGATACAACTCACAGAGGTCATCAAATTAATACAGAAGGATCCAGGTGCAGTGCACATGCCTGTAATCAGGGTGGCAGAGGAGGCTGAGACAGGAGTATGGCAAGTTAAAAGCCAATCTCAGCAACTTAGTGAGGTTCTAAGCAACTTAGTGAGACCCTGTCTTAAAATTTTAAAAAAGAAGAAGAAAAAGGGCTGCGGGGTGTGACACAGTGTTTAAACGCTCCCCTGTGTTCAATCCCCAGGAGATTGAACACAGGGGAGTTTAAAAAAAAAAAAAAAAAAAGACAGAAGGAGGTCAATAGCACTGCTTCCTGCCTAAGCAGCCTCTATCAATCTGGTCCTGCATGACTGTCAAAGCAAACTTAAAATTTTAATTTGAAATAATAAATGCAGGCATGTATACTAAATCAATGGATCTAATGGGAAGTACAGGGGGAGGGAGGGAAAAGATGGAAGAAGAAAATGAAAAAGTATTATGTGTGTGTGCACGCACACACACATCCCTGTTCACAATTCCACACACCTACCACTGGAGTAACAGCTGGTAAAGAGAGAAGGAAGAGAACTGGAAGACAGATCAGTACTATGGTAACATAATACAGGAGAATTCATGGTCAAGGAGAAGATATGAACCAGTCCTTCCCACACTGTTAGTAGAAATGACCCAGACACAAGACAGCAAACACAAAGACATCTGTGACAGAGAGGTTCAGTCCTTCTGCTAAGAGTAGGGCACCTGGCAAATTCTTGTTTTATCTAACTCAAGACCTCAAGGGAACAGTTACTTTGAACTAAATTCTGACCAGGAAGGAAAATCTAGTATATTATGTTTAAAAATGCACACATACCTTAGCTAGCAAAAACCACATGAACAAGAACACCACCACCCTGGGAGGAAGTAACCTTATTGATTTAGAGTTCAAAGTAGAGAAGAAGGAAAAAAAAAAAATCTGGGGTCAAAATCCATAGTTTAGTCTAGACCAACTTATAGACAGAGATCTCAAAAGGGAATGATCTGGAAAGATCCAGCCTATCTCTCTCTAAGGAGTGAGTTCTGACCATCTAGCATAATCATCCCCTGAAGAAAAAAGCAGGTGGCAGCAGCCACAGGGAGTCAGGTCACAGCTCAGGGAGAACTGAGGAACTCAGATACTAAATGATGCATCCAAGACCCAGCTACAGCCCATAGGGAAGCCAGAGCACACCCACTGGGCAGGCCCTCACAAAACAGAGGGAAGAGAGCTCATGGAAACACGAGTACTACTAGAAGCTAGGTCTTCAAGCCACATCCAAAGTTTAGGCAGCAGGGGCTCCTATACAAAAAAAGAGAATGGGGGAAGTACATCCCTAGTCTGTCCATTTTTTCTAGCAAGGTGAATGCTCTTCAGACTAGAACAAGCTAAACACTTATAATTACCCACAGCATGCACATGCTCTCAAGGGAAATCTCAAATACAGCTTATACCAAGAACCAGCTTACAATCACCCTCAATGATTCAGTGAAAAGATCCCAATCTTAGAAGAATTACATCCCAGGGTGCAGCAAGAAACTGTAGTGTGATTCCAGAGCCACTGTTGGTGGTGATGGTCAGCAGCCCTGTGCCCTGCTTTGGGGGTGGCACATTTCCCTCAGAACCCGCTATGCTCCATCCAGGCCCTAGACTGAGCACCTGGGGTTTCAAGGGCTCACAGTCAAGAAGAAAAATGAAACAATATGTAGACAAAATTGTGTGAGAGCATGTAAACAACATGTCTGGCATTTTTGTTGTTGAAAGGGAAAGGAATAAATAGGACAGGCTGCTTAACATAATAGTAGTCCCTGCAAAGCTCTAGAACAGATCATGAACTGGACCTTCACAACCCAGCCTGGGATCCCCACAAAGCCATGGCAAACTAGGCTCATTTGCTTCTTAGCAGAATTATTAAATTATAGCCCAGAGGAATGCCTTGACTGCTATGAGGTGTACTTACAAAATCTCCTTCCTGCCAAGCCTTTGGGATGACAATGAAAGAGGGAGTGAGATGACAAAGCATTTAGATAATATTTGCAGTTGCTATAAATGACCAATAATAAAGTGTCAGTTAATGGCTTGAGGACAGCTGCTGAACAAACGCCAAACTGAACTCACTGCCCCTCCAATTTGCTCCAGGATCTCAGTAAATGGCAATGACATCACCATCTAGCTGGGTTCCCAAATGTAAACCGCAAAGTACTCAACCTCAGTCTCTCTCCCTCTTTTCCTCCATCATCCACAGAATCAATCCAACTGTGTCTCTGGAAAGATCTCCCAAATCCATCTTCCCTTTTCCAGTTTCACTTCCTCTTGCTCAGTAAGCTCCTTTCTCTTGGGTGTGTTCTAACTGGTTTCTAGATGGTAGACTTACTCTGTCCCACTACTTCTGAAAGGCAAATCTGCACAGGACATTTTTTTCCCTTAAATATCTCCACTGGGTTAAGTTCTGAACTTGGTGCTTCCCAGCTCCTACAACATATCATCTCTACCCCATCTCCCAATAGTCCCTATACTTAAGCTACACTGAACTTCATGACTTCAAACGAGCCATGTCTTTTCATGACTTTATGTCTTTGTGTCCCTCCAAGACCAGCACAATGTCACCTCCTGTTCAGGCAGAGTTCACCCTTCTTTCCTCTGTTCCCCTAAGAATCACTGAACACCTAGGTCGACACTCTGGTGTTATTTGCAAGACAGTTCCTCCTACTATAGACCTCTTGGAGGCTGGGCCAATGTCTTGTTCATCTTCTAAGTCCCAACCCCAAAATGTGGCATTTAGGAGGTACTCAATAAATAGTTGTCTGTTGAATCAACTCAAGAGTACCTACAATGACAAACCAAGCCTTGCCTAATATTTTACCAACATACTGGCTGAAGACATAGGAGACAGCAAGCTTATCAAGCTTGCAAGTAATAAAAAGAACTAAATAAGGACAAGATGGTCAGTGTGCTAGATATTAGGATTTTTAAAGATTATAGTAGGAGAAATATGGGCCAAAACTAACCCCCAAAAAGCCATATACGAGTGTTCCCAAAACTCCTCCACAACAGCACAGAAAGAAAAAGAACTCCCAAGTCAGATCCAGGTAACAAGGGAGGGAGGAAAGGCTCTGAAGCCATCGTCCCTGGGGCAGGGGCCAGCTCCACCACTCACCAGCTGTGGGGCCTGGTAAGTTCCCTAACCTCCTCACACCTGCAGCTGCCTCCCCAATAAGACAGGGTAACAACGATCTCTATCTCATAGAGCTGTTTTTTGGTTAATAATAATAATACAGCTGCATTTAGAATTAGGCCTACTCAATAAACTCTTTTTACAGTTTGTTCATTTTTGTTATCTGATTCAAGCAGAGGAAAGAGAAGGTGTAAAGCACTGTGGTTAAAGCAGGAGCTCTGGGACACCACCTTCAGCTAGTAGCCTACCTGGCCTGAGCCAATTTTCTCACACTCAAAATCGCCACCATCCTATCCATTAAACGGGAATCATGACAGAAATAGTTCAAAGGTACTTCCGTGTCATGTATTTTCATTTGGAAAAATAAATGGAAATAAACTGAATATCAATTTAAAAAACTGGTGAAATAATGGCACATCCACATCATAGAATAATAAGCAACTATCAAGAAGAATGAGTTAGAAATCATAATTTTTTCTATTTTCAAATAGAAAAAAGTAAACTGTAATTATGTACATACATTTTTATGTATGTACATATGTACATATATTTTTATAAAATGTTTTGAAAAAGCAAAAGAAATGTTGTGTGTGTGTTTACCCATGCTTTCATAAATACAGGCAGACCTTGCTGTATGGCCACGCAATCTTAATTTTCGCTGGAAAGAATCTAGATTGTTCCATGACCTTTAAAAATGTTGTCAAAATGTTTTAAATTTTTTCTGTCAAGTTATAAATGAAGAAGGAAATTTTAAAACAATAAACCTCATATGTATTTAGTAAACATGTTGAAAACATTAGAGCACTGAGAACAAGGACTTCATCTCTGTAAAGCTCTGGTGAGTGGTGGTGCTGCCCCGCCCCAGGGCTGCTGGCCCCAGCGCCTTTGCTCCCTCCCTTCTTACCTGGATCTGACTTGAGAGTTCTTTTTCTTCCTGTGCTATTGTGGATGAGTGTTTTGAACTCTCACAATGACATTTTTAGAAGTTAGCCTGGGCTCACACGCCTCCTACTGTAACTTTTGATTTCAGTGTGTCTGTAAAAACCTTATCCAGAGCAGTCTGAACCATGCCTGGCTTCTCGCTAACATGCACTGCAGTGAGAACATCTTTCCCAGGCCTTCCCAGGCCTTCACAAACTGTCACTTTCCTTTCTATTTCACCAAATGTCAGTTTCTAACATTTTATCCTTTGTGCTTTCAGTTGTGAAACATCTCCAAGAGTGCTGTTGATGTGACGTTTTGTCCCAGTGTCACTTCCTCTGGGACTCTTCCGCATTTGTCAAGACCCTTTCCCCAGTGTCCTCAGCATGCTGCCTTCTCTGAGTTTCCCCATCTGCACGTGCAGAGACTCGGATGGTGACAGTGTCCACATCCCCACGTCATCTGTCCATTCTATAATTCCATTTATGTTTGGCTCAAACTCCACTTCCAGCTTTACTATTTTTCATTTCTTTGTTGAAATTTCATCTTCCTTCCCCAATTCCCTTTATTGATTGCCCATTTTTATAAAATATCACAAGTTGCTCACAAGGAGACAAAGAGGCAACTAAACTATACACCTCCCTGTGAGTGAACCGAACAGATGGACAGTGACCAATCACCAGCTGACTCTTAAAGGACAAACATGATTGGTCAGTGACCATAATGAGCATCTGTTATGTACATAGTGATTTGTAAACTGAAGAGCTAACAGCAAAATTTGTACTCTATGCAATGACTCAGAGCTAACACACCATGGCAACTGACATTTGAGCCATGCTGTTGGGGGACTGATGTTATTGAATCTGTGGTAACAGAAATCCATGTGTATTACAACCATGAAAAAGTTGAAGACTGTGTAAAGAACATAACCTAGAACCATATTCACAAAGAGCAAAGAATGATTGCCCTTTTGGGAAGAACTATACCTTGGGAATAGTTTGCAACCAGGGCAGATTTTGTCCCCCAAGAGACATTTGGCAATTGTCTGGCGAAATTTTTATTGCCACAACTTGGAAGGACAAGTTGCAACAGGCATCTAGTGAGTAGAGGGGCCAGGGATCCAGCAAATTCCTACAAAACACAGGACAATCACCCACTACAAAAACATATCTGGTCTAAAAGTACAGTAACACCAATGCTAAGACACACTATTTTATTTTATTTTAAATATTTATTTTTTAGTTGTAGTTGGACACAATATCTTTATTTTACTTATTTATTTTTATGTGGTGCTGAGGATCAAACCCAGGGCCTCACACATGCTAAGCGAGGGCTCTACCGCTGAGCCACAACCCCAGACCAAGACACACTATTTTAAACCAGAGTTTTTATCAAGCTAATTTTCATAGTGTCTTTGTCATTAGGTAGTGGCCAAGATGAACCGAGATGATGGCACAGAGGAAGAATGCAATCGGTACTGTTAACTTGGGAAGCTTGAACTGAGCATCTGAACACCACCTTAGATCTGCGGTATGTTTACAAACATTAACTCATCTGATTTGACACTATGATGTTACTGCCAAAGAGTTGCTATTGCCTTCAGCTCATTGACAGATCAAGTACCTGGGTCAAGAAAGGGATCCAAACCCAACCACACTCTGCACTTCTCACACATCTAGAATCTGAGTGTAGACCACAACTACATTCCAGTGCTCAATTCTAGGCAACATGTTTGAAAAAGAGTATTAAACTTCTAAAGGAGGACACCAGGATGGAACAGATCTGAGAACCGAACCATGACACACAAGAAATGGCTCAATAAACTAGGGCAATTGGCCTAAAGGAGTAGTTGAGGGACTGGATGTGGTAATGGTCATAAAATGGCACAGGATTGTTAAGGTAAAAGGGCTAAATTAGTTTTGTCCTGTGTGGTTTCTCAAGGGAGGAATTCAAAGAACTATTCTATAATAGCAGGAGCCCTATATGGATGTCCTCCTCCCTAGAAATAGTCCTGCAGAGGCAGCCAAGTGGGCTCTCAAGGAGAATCTTATTTTGGACAAGAGACTACTCCAGATGAACAATAAGGCACTTTCTAATGCAATCTTGGGTGCCAGGTACAGTGAGAGGGCAGGGCAGAGTCTCCAACAGGAACAAGAAGCAACAGCCTCCCAAGCCTGGCAATCACACTCCTAGGTATATTTACTCAAGAGAAAGGAAAACATTACGTCCACAAAAAGACTTACGTGAGATTGCTCTACGAAGCTTTATTCATCATGGCCAGAAACTGAAAATAACCAAATGCCCATCGACAGGAGAATGGATAAGGAAACCATATCATATCCATAAAGGGAACACTACTTTGCCTAAAAAGGGACAAACTACCAATAAATGAAATCATGTGAATGAACCTCACACATAAAAGTTCATACAGATTAACCCATTTATATGAGGTTCCAGAACAGGCTAAATTAATCTATGGTGAAACCACTTCATAAGTGTGATGATTTATAAGGGGTTAGGTATGGGGATGGTTGGGAAGGAGCATAAGGGAACTAACTAATGTACAAAAAAACTTTTGTGTGTTACAGTTTTGGGTCATACACATGAAGGCATTTATCCAAATGCATCAAATTATGACCAATGTGACATAAATTTTACCATTAAAAAAAAAAAACGTACAAGGGGCTGGGGTTGTAGCTCAGTAGTAGAGCACTTGCCTAGCGTGTGTGAGGCACTGGGTTCAATCCTCAGCACCAATAAATAAATAAATAATGTTCATCTATAAATTAAAAACAGTTTATAAATAAAAGTATGAATAAGTATATTAAATTCTAATTAACTCCTGTGTACACTGAAATGTTTGAGAGTGAAGTACACCGATGTCTGCAACTTATTATGAAATGTGTCCCCAAAATAAGACAGACTGTAAATGGACAGAGAGATTAAAAGATGGAAAGAGACAAAGTAAATAGAGTAAAAAGTAAATGAGTAAAAGGGAAAAGTGAAAAAGAGTAAAAATAGAATTTAGGTGGTTGAGCTTCTCAGTGTTCACCACGTAATTCTTTCAAGTTTGCCACATATCTGGAATGCTTCAAAATAAAAAATTGTGGGGAGGAGGAAGTAATAGCCAGGAGCAAGCACCAAAAGGGAATGGAGAGGTGGCTTAGAGGTCATGAGAAGAGACCACAAGGAGAAGGAGAAGGCCAGTTTCAGCCTACACAGGGGCCTTAAGGCCAGAACTGCAAAAGGCCTGGCTGACCTGGGAACAGGCAATCTTGGCCAAGATGGAGCACAAGTAAGGTTAAGGCTCAGACCTTTGCTATTATAAGCTTGTTCCTATGGGACCAGTTCCTTCATTATGTGACTATGTGGCCGGGGGCAAGTCCTTACCCCTCTTGCCTTGGCTAAAGTGATCAACATACAAGGAAAAGATCAGCTTAAATGATCCCAGGTGCAGCCTACTATTCCAGCATCTCTGGAAACCAATTTGTTTAGACAGGACCAGAAAATGAAAATGCCAATCATGACTTCAGTGAGCTCTAGTGGTTTCATAGAGGCAAAAGGCAGGAAGCCTGCTATTGTATCAATATATCCTCAAAGAAAGAACCTAGGTACACACAAGCCTCAACCATCTCCATATGGATGATCCATTCTATAGATTAACCACAGCAAGCACTGAATCCATTAGCAGAAGAACCCTCTCCCCTACTCTACCCTCCCACACAGCCAGTAATTTCTGGGACATACAACATTATGGAAATCCAAGAGAATTAAGGAGATACATCTGCTAGAGAAAGAAAATTCACTGATATTCTGAAAAGCCCAATTTCAATATTTTAAAATTACCTACTCTACTACCATCTACTACCCCCAATGAAAAGGATTATTTCAACTCACTTACTTATAAGACTGTCAGTTTTCTTTGGTATGGTTTAACTACTCTATAGTTCTTGACTTCAAGGACACATGCTGAAGTTTACCAACTGACAGAAAAATATACTAGAAAGTATACAACCCTGGATCTAGCTCCAGTTCTGCAGGTACTCACTGAGTATCTATATATAGACAAGTCACTTCACTGTCTCCTCTGAATAATCTAAGACAGCCTTGCCTAGCTGAGTAGAGCCTGTAGATTCTCCAGGGAAGCACAGGGGACCCAGGGAATCCCTCCTAGACTCTAGTACCTACATCCAGCCCCTTTTTTCTCTGCCTCAGCCAATCTGGTTTCCAAGGCAACTGGAGTATCTAGTGCTTCTGGCCACAGATCTTGAAGAAAGGGGATATATACATGCTTCTCAAACCAAACGCCATTACCTCACAAACCAAAAACAACTTCTGGCAGGACTTCCTTCCCACCATTCTCCTTGGGGGCAGGTGAAGAACAGGCAGGCTGCTCAGAGATCAGGACTCATAAAGAGAGAGCCTGGAGGAAGTCTCCAGAGTGCCTGGGGTAGGGAAGTCCTGCTTCTCCCCAGAAATAACTGTGGCCAGTCACCCAGGGGAAATATGGGATCTTTATCATGCAGGACAACAAGACACTCTGTTTAGGTCCAGATGTGCCACAGCTGCAAGTAGGGCCATGACAGGAAGTAGGAAGCAAGGCTAGGACCTATGGAAAAAAACAAAATGAGGACAGTGCCATCGCCTCCCAAACTACATGGCTACTATGAATTGGCTGCAACCACAAGGGTTTTACCAGCTGCTCAGGACTGATGAAAGGACAAAAAAGGGGAGAGCAAGGCAGAGAGCAACTACAGGGGACTCAGTCACTGCTCTGCCGTCCAGCCTTGAGGGACAGTGACAAATGGCTTAGCCCACAGTGCCATGAAAGGAAAACCAGAATATTCTTCTGAACAAGTAAAGCCACGCCCCGGGCTAGGAGGTAGGTAAGAAAGAATTTCCATCATGACCAATTTGTCTAGAAAAGGCCTGAAGGTCTGTCTTCCCAGCAGCAGTGATGCATCCCCAGCTGATGGGGGAAGGAGCATGACATCGCATCTCCTCTCTTGTGCCCAAGCCCTCTCCACCCTCACCCCACATCCACCTCAGTGAACTCAGAGATTCCTGGCAAGGGCTTCCTCCCTTGGAGCCATGGCAAGTCCTAAGGGTCAGGATGCTGGTCCCTCCAGAGATGCTGGAGCCTGGGAGTCTGCAAGTACAACCCTGGTTGGCAGCAGTGGCTAATAATGCTATGTCCTGTACAAAGCCAGCCCACCCAGACTTCTGGGGGCGGGGTGCTGGGGAATAGTATCTGCACTTTCTTCCATTAACAAAGGGCCACCAACCCCAAGCTGGGTTTGCTCCTCCCTCATCTGAGTGATGGGGCCTGACAGGGAGCAGGCCAGAGGTCTGGGAAATAAAGGACACCTCTCCCTAGTTCTTGATGAGGACAGGCAAACTCCCTCTCTGTTGGGAAGGTCCAAAGAGAGCAAGCAAACAAAACAACGACAAAAATAAAATTTAAAAAAAAATAAATCAATCAGAGAGGAAATCCTGGTCCTTCCTTAATTATACTGCGGTAGCCCAACACTAGAAGTGTATAATCCCCAGGAAGAGTGACTGATTCTCATCCCACATTTCCATTTGTTCCCAACTGCTGATTTCCTTAGAAATAACCATGGTCTCCTGCTAAGCCGTGCTAGAAGGGCCTGAGGCCTGCAACAGGCTCCGGGAAACCCCTATCCCTGGGTCTCTTCCAAGTGAAGAATCCAGCAAGGCCTCCCAGGCATTCCTCAGGAAGCTAGCCATCCGGGAGACGATTCATTCTTACCCAGCTCCTGCCCCCAGTGGTCTAAAAACAGTTCCAGCCCAGACTCTTAAATGTTTAAAAAAAAAAAATTCCACAAACTTCAAACTATTTCACAATTATAAATGCCTTCATCTCTACTTCCTGGGGTAAAGGTGAGCTGAGTACCTTTCTGCCTTGGTCCATACTCTAGAGCCCTTTGATGGGTAGAGGAGAAAACTCCAGCCCACCTGCTTCCTCCCAGCTGTACCCTCCAGGGTCAACACCATCTCCCCCAGGGGAAAAGGAGAATGCAGAGAGAAAGGGAGCTAAATCTTGCTTCCCTCTACTTCCAGGATTAGTAAGCAGCTGCCTCCAGATCCCCAGCCCCTCCTTTCTCCACTGCCTAGGAACTCCAGGCAGCCTGGGCCTCAAGTGGGGTATCTGCTGATTGCTCCTTCACCACCCCCACACTGCAAAGTGCCCAAAGTGCTGCTTCCCAGGCATGACAGATGTAGCTGCTATTCAGTGCTTTCAAGCCAGGACAAAAGCACAAAGCCAACAAGGATGCAGACAGGGCCAACTTTAATAGAAGCCACCTGCCGGGGCCCTTCTCTGCCACACACCCTAGATGCATACACACACACACACACACACATACACACACACAAACACATACACACACACACACACCTTTTTCAAAGCTCTCAAACGTGTTGATCCAGGTCAAGTGACTTTTCCTGAACCACTGGACAATTCTCTCAAAGGAGAGAGATTTTTTTATTGTCATTTCTCAAACAGTACCCTGTAGGATGTTAATAAGTAATGTGTAAAAATGGGTCCTATAATCAGAATCACTAGGTTAAACAAAGTTAAACAGATTCTGTTACTGAAGAACTTCTCAGAGCCTTAATGTGGAAATGTGTACTGCTGAATGTTCCCCATTTATGTGATCACAGAGCATCTCAGGATTGGCATCAGTGCTTGGAGAAATTCGTGGCTTCTTCCTCCATGTTTACCCAGCCCCCTATAAATAAATCTTCTATCATCTGAGAACATAAGAAATACCTTGCTTACATGAGTCTGCCTCCATCAGCTCCCACTGAACAGATGAAAGAACAGATTAACAAATGCATATACACTGGTGGCACATTCAGGTCCAGTGGTGATGAAGCTTCTGAAAGGAACACTGAAGTTCATGAAGGACTGCACCCCTGCACCACTCAAGCCAAACTTGGCTGTGGCTCCTCTGTGCTTATGTCACCAAGAAGGCTTTGGCCCCCAGATGAGTCAGCTGGTTTTAGTCCTTTATTAAGTCCTCCTCTGCCCAGATGTTACCAAATGTTTTACACTTGGCTATAAGGGTAACTGATGGCTTCACTCAATGCACAAACTTGGGTGGGTAAGTGAGAGTCACTACCATAACCATCACACATGGTGTGGAGATCAGCCACCACCACCACTAAGCCAGCAGAGAAACCTGAAAGGACCAGCAGGAATGCCAACCAAGCTCAACCAACAAGAGGCCCAGGACACTGCTCACCCAACCTCCCTCCCACCACGGTAACAATGAGAAGAGATACCCAGACATGACATAAAGTTCCAAAATCTCTCAGAAACTTCCTATTCAAACCACATATCCTAGATTTTCTTTGGATTTGAAAGTAGCACCCACCCCTCATCCCCCAAGAAAAAATACTTGCCAGACAGACCCTAACTTTGGATTGGAAAAATATAGCCCCTGTACCTTTTGGGTAAACCTGCAAAAAGTAGCCTCTTTGATTTCCTAGAATGGGCTTTTTGCTTTGTTCATAATAAAGCAGACCCTGAAAGGGTGTCTCCCACTGAACTCTGCAGCTGAGTACCGAAGCAGGTGTGCTCACCACCCACACAAAGGTGGCAGGGCCTTCTTCAGCCACAATCTCACACACAACAAACACACAAACAGGAAGCCTCCACCTCTCAAGCAGGCTCCCCTTGCTCTGAAGCCATGAACCAGACCGCTCTGGCAGACTGTTTCTTAGAACGCCTGAGTGGAGATGCAGATTGTGGTTAGTGTCTGGGTACCAACAAGATGCTGGGGAATTCCTCACACTCTGGTTCTAACCTAAAAGGAGGAGCCCCTCCTCTCCCACCCCCAGTAGCATCAGAAGAAAACAAGATGAGTATCCCCCCAGGAAGTGCTAAAGGATCTGTATTTTAAAATAAAAATCAATCACTTTTAAAAGTATGTGCTTTAACATCTTAGAATAATGGTCAGAATTTATTCTTACCCTAGTTTTCCCAATGTCTCTTCCTGCCTACTGACAAAGTGAATCCAACCTATAGAAACTGGGAGTGAAGAGAATACTGCCAGTCCTTCTCAGGAAGCCCTTTCCACCCAACACTCCCCAGCCAGCCCTGCCCACCACAGAGACCAAAATCATAAAGGTCCCTTCCCTGCTGCTGCCAGGTCTGTCCCCTGGGCTCTTCTCAGGGCTGAGGAGAATCCTTTGGTTCCACTCATTATTCTAATGATCTTCTCTAACTGGGCGGGGATATGTCTGGAAGTAGCTGCTTCTGAAGCTGACATAGTAATGCATGATTTTTAAAACTTTATTGTTTAACTACCAGTTTTGCCTCTGAGGCAGCCAAGACTCATGCCCTACTTGTTAATTATCAGCTGCTAAATAGCACTTTTCTCATTGGAGCTGATGAGCTCCAGGCCACTGAGGGGAAGAAGGCTGCTCCCCTGGGGCAGCCTCATCAGAACCCAAAAAAAGACAAGTACTCCCATGAAGTGCCAAGCACTCTGCCTGCACTTGGGGATACCAAGCAAATGAGACACTGTCCTCATCTTCAAGAAGCTCTGTCTGGCAGGGGAGAACATGGTGGTGACTATATAATTCAAATTCACAGCGGCCATGCAGGCAGTATGAGCTGCCAATAGCACATCTAATATGGTTAACTCTAAGGACATGGGTAGATAAAATCTTACAAGAGCCTTGAAGGATAAATATAATTTGACCAGAAAGGGAACAGATGAGTGACCACATGGAAGGCCAAAGAGGAAATGAAGCACCCCCTACATGCATGGTAGGGTAAGAAGGATGGGTCTCTCCTGGAAGGTGAGGGTGGAGTAGTGGGTTGCTCAAATATCACATTTAGGAGTTTGTCCTTTACACTGGAGGTAAGGGGAAATCTACCAAAGGTCTTGAGACAGAAGTGATATTTGTGATCATTTCTAACCAGGAATGGATGGTAGAGTCCCTCACAGAAAACCAGATGAATACCCTTGAAGAGCACATGTTAAACACACAAACAGGAGCAGAAGGCAGACAGGTGGGAAGTACACATAGGCCATACCAGCTGGATGGTTCTTGGGACTCCACTACTGAGATTCAGACCTTTCCTCAGTCTCTCAAAAAGGCGAGACAGTCAGAAGGATCCTGGGAGTGATTCATGTGTCTGCTTCTCCCCAGAGCATTTGGCATATGAGGCACCTGAAGATATGCCTTGACTCCAGGTGTCAGGGACCACACCACATCATGTTTGAACCTCTGCTGAGACTAAGTGCAAGAGATAGAGGTGACATTCTGTGAGGCTCTGGATGGCAAGGATTTCTAAAAAAGGAGTAAGCACCTTGTGGCTGGACACATGTGAGCATTGGTAAGATAAATGGATGGTTACCAAACCCAGATAATTCTCACTTGGGAACATACTAAAAATACATATTCCTCAATACCAACACTGTAGAATTTTGGACTCAAAAAGATACAGAGTGCTGCTCAGAAAGTTGTACCTTCAAACACTACTCAAAAGTGAATCTGACTATTAACCCAGGTTGGGATCCACAAAGCTAGATGACCATCTTGTGTTGGGATGTAGTCCTGAACAAGACAAACTAAATATTTTTAAAGATCCTTTTCTAAATGATTACCTCTATTTGCCCTCTGACCTGGGCCTCAAAACCTTTCCTCATGCCCATCAAATAAGTCCCCTCCAGCTCAAATGAGTCTTTACCAGGGTGTAGAACAATTATCTCAGAATCCTGGGCTACCTAAGAAAATGTTCTGTGATGATAGAATGCTCTCCATCTGCTACACAATACAGGACTGACTACTGAACACTTGAAACATGGCTGGTGTGAAGGAGAAATTACATTTTAAATTTTATTAAACTTTAGTATTAATTTAAATAGCCATATTTGCCTAGTGGCTAACATATAGGCCAGTGCAGTTCCTGTGGGAAAAGGTTTATGTGCCCACATTGGGATCCAGAAAACAATCACTCCTGCCCCACTCTCTCTACCACCACCCTCCCTGAGCTCATCTCCAGCCTCAAGACAGAGAGACTAACTTCAAAGAAAACAGCAGGAAAGGAGGAGCTCTGTGTCAGCTGGGCCCCAAGCAACAGGTACAAGGGAACAAAGAGCCCAAACAAAAACTCTCACTGATAAGGACTTTACCCTCTTCTGCCAGGGAAAGCAATTAACACCAGCAGCTGACTTTTACCTGCTGCCTTCCCCTGCTTCCTCAGAGCAAGCAGAACTCCTCGGGGATGACCTAGAACATCCCTTAGCTGACAAAAGGTTGATTATACTAGAACTTTTGAGCTGTACTAAGGTATAGAAAGCCAAGGGACAGGAAATGAATCTCAAAAAAAAAAAAAAAGACAAAGTTAGTTCCATTACTTTTCCAGACCTCAAAAGTTTTCATCAGGAAAATATATCCTCTGTACATTTCCAAATACAACTGGATTCTTGCCCAGCTCCAACACACAGAAAAAACTCAAATCTGACCAAGGACTCCAGATGAACATGTATGGTCTTTCAGCCTTGATTTCTGCCTCCTACACATATTTTGAGCCATTTTTCCCAGCTTCTGCCTAGACACAGTCTTAAATCTACCAACAAGGTAGATCTGAGTTGAAAAACCCCTCAACCTTCTGGGATATGACAAAGACTGGAGTGGCAGTGAGAGGCCAGGAGGGTATCAGGAACCACCTGTCGTATTCAAACAGCTCTCAGCATATGGCTGAAGCAACCAGCAACTGTCCAGGTGTATAATGATGTAAGAGACTTTTCTGCTTGGAGGCAATGGACAAGCTGCTTACTCAAGGTCCCCGTAATCCCTGTTTTAGCTTTTTCCCTCACTGGAAACCAGCTAGACTGCTGCAGCAACACAATGTCTCAGAGAAAGGCAGACTGGACAGTGCAGAAGGGGAAGAAAGGCTGAAAGAAAAACTACATCTGGGACTGGGGCTGTAACTCAGTGGTAGAGCATTCGCCTAGCACATGGGAGGCACTCAGCCCCACATAAAAAAATAATTAATTAATTAAAGGTATGCTGTCCACCTACAACTACAAAAAAAAAAAAAAAACTATATCTGAAAGACACTTTGGACAAGAGAGTAATAACCATCCATCAAATATTAGAAACTTTTTCTGAAGTTTACTGGTAAAGTTTTCTTTCTCCCCCTCCTCTCTTCTTATTCTATAAAAAGAAAGAAAAAGAAGAAGGGGAAAAAAACATGTTGCAACTTCCTTTTGCTACGCACATGCTCAGGAAAAAACAGACCCAACCATTGCTTCACTCTCCCATCTGCGCTAGCGGACAGCTCCTTCACAAGCCCTGACCTCTGCTCACACAGCTCCTGAGATGCAGGAAGCCAAGACAGCCAGACCTTAGGGCCACAGAGCTCCCCAGCCCCCTCACCTGAAGTCTTCTGACTCCTCCACCTAGGAAGCTAAGCATAAAAAAGATAAGATTTTTTGGATCAAGAAAGGAGTCCTGTGAGGACTCAATGGAAGATAACAAAACATCCGTCACAGCTTCAGCCCAGCCATTTCTTTTCCTATCCACTTCTATACTCCTCCTTGGCTCTTTGGGAAGGTCTCAAACATTTCCTATTTTCAGAAAGATTCCTGAGGAAATAACTCTCCCTTCTCAGCCAAACAAAAGACAAGAGTACTCAGAAGTCCCTCATCCTTTCTAGAAACAATTCTGCTGGCCATACTTTCTCTGCATTCTCCCCTGGGTGTGTTTTAAGTGTGTATTCATCAAAGTGATCCCATCCTTTACCCCTCTGCCCCTCTGCCTTGGAGATCCCACATGTTTGTCTGCATCCATTTTTGGCTACCCAGTTGCCCTGACTCTGCCATTCATCTGCCATGAGCTCCCTGAACCTTTCTCTGGATATGGTATCTGAGCACCAGGCCTATGAAGGTCAAATGGTAAAGTGTCTGAAAAAAATATAATCTGGATATTGGGGTGATCACCCCTTCTCGAAACTCGGAAGTCCCCGAGGCAGAGCCAATGACTTGCTCTTATCAGTGTAGCAATTTGTACAAAATAAGCATTCCATAAATATTTGATGATAAAACAAATTGCTAGGTCAACTAAGTACTGAATTCTAATGGAACTACTAGAGAGGCCAGAACATGGGTGATAAAGAGCGAGGTCTTAGAATCAGGCACTCTCAACATCCACTCTGTCTGGCCTATGCACTTGCTATTTCTTCTGCCTAGTGCTTCCTTCCGCTTCCCCAAATATGTATCTTCAAGGCTCACTCAAAAGCCTCCTCCACAGTGAAGCCTTCCCTGATCTTCCATTTAAAACCACAATGCCACACCTTTACTCCAGGCATTCTAGGGCCTTCTTCCCTATTTATTTTCTCCTTTGTACCTATCACCATCTGACAAGCTGTACCATTTAACTGATTGTGTTGTCTTCCCTTGCTGGAATGCAAGCTCCAAGCACACAGGATTCTGTTTTTGTTTGTTTGCTTTTGTCTGTTTTATGTACTGATACATCCCCAGAGCTAAAATGATGCTTAGCACTTACCAAGTATTCAATAAATAACTGCTAAAGAATGAATTATTCTGAACATGTCTGAACATGTTTCCTCTTCTGTAAAAAGCAGACTCTGTGGTATTATTTCAAGGATTAAGGAGGGTATAAGTAAAACACCTAATATAATGCCTGATACATGGTATCTGCTCAATAAGGACTTGTTACTAATCCAAGAAACCTTCACAGAGTTGCTAAGCTTCCAACAGTGTGCTGAGTGACAGAAGACTGTTACATGTATCAAAGTCAATCTGCTGTTCTGATCCATCCTTAGAGAAGCTTTAAAAGTCATTCTTGGCACTGCTAATTAATTTTTTTTAGTAGAAAGTTGCTTTGGATCTCAGGGGATAGAAGGTACCTAAGGCAAATCCTGCTTTAAAAGGCAGGGGTCTAGTCTAATCTGCAAGAAAGAATCAACCCCCATTATTCTAAAATTCCTCTCATCTCATAAAGCAGAGGTATTAAAAGGGTCTAAACCCAAGGGGATGACCCTGACTATGCTTCCATTCTGTGCTAATCTTGCCATCTGGGCCTCCTGATGGCCAGTCAGCAGGGAAGACAGGAGGCATGCATGGAGGAGAATAAACGTTTATAAACAGTGATGAATGAATAAAAATACTGCAGCCAACAGAAGAGTGAAATGATTATTTGGTCTACAGAAATGGAAAGGATGCCCTCTGTCTTGGAAGCTCTCTAAGACCCAGGCTGACTACTTCTTTCCCAGCATCAGGTACTTTCCCAGCAGAAGGGATGTAGTAACAGTGATGAAGAAAGAAAAGCATCCATGCAGAAGTACTTCTGGTCAAAGCTAAGCCCTTTGACTTAAAATGAGGAAATGAGCCTGGTGCATGCCTGTAATCCAAGCAAGTTGGGAGGCTTAGGCAGGAGGATCTCAAGTTCAAAGCCAGCCTCAGCAACTTGGCAAGGCCCTAAGCAACTCAGAGAGATCCTGTCTCTAATAAAATATATAAAAGGGCTGGGGATGTGGCTCAGTGGTTAAGCACCCCTGGGTCAAATCCCAGGTACCATAATAATAGTAATCATAATAAGTAAAATGAGGAAACTCAGTGAGGTCCAGAGAGGTTTTAGGGCTTGCTCAGAGTCTCATATGTAGGGTTAGGAGCCAGGTCTCTAGGATTCTCCTTCCTGTACAAATCTACTGTGCATGGACACAAGTAGCCCCATAAGGTTCAAACCTCTGACCTCAGTCCCAGGAACTTGATGCTCAATGCTAGTCCCTCTTTCAACACACAGGAGTGAAGCCAGCAGAGAGATAACCCTGGACATCATCTGTGTGTCTCTGTTGTGTGTCTGAAACTAACTAGGAAAATGCCAAGAACTGTACAGATAGGCACATTTCCAATCTCCCTCCCTCAGTTAAAGTTCTCCAAGGGGCAGAAGGGTCATCTTCATAATGGAGCAGGAAAGGGAGGGCCCCTAGAACAGGAAGAAGGAGAAACATCAATTCTTGCAATTCTCTTACAAAAATGAGAATGAGAACTCCATACACAGAAACACAAGATACCTTCTTGAGTCAGCAGATCTGAGTGGGTGGAAGGAAAAAAAGAAACGCCTGGAAGATGCCTTCCAGCAGACAGAACAGTGACAGACATTAAGGGGGATGAGCTGCCATGCCCCCAAGCCCTGAATTTTTTTTAAATGAGGGTATACAGTCCCTACATAGAAATAAGAGGATACCATAAAATTGAAGATGAGTCTTTAAGGAATTTATAATCCAATCCAATATCTAAAGAAACATCTTACAGATGGAGAGATGCATTTAAAAAGTGAAATGACAGGTGTCTTGGCAATTAGACATGCAGGGAGGGGAAGACAATTTTTTTGTGTGTTGGGCATTGAACCCAGGGCCTCGTGAGTGCCAGGCACAACCTCTGCCCACATCCACTACACCCACCCCCAGCCCCTCACTTTTGGCATGAAAGGCTTCACAGAAGAACAACCCTTTGTGCAGGGCAGAATAGGTAGGTATAGACAGGACAGAGCAGGGCAGGGAGGGGCAGAGAAGATACAAATGGACAGACACAAAGGTCTAGGCATGGAAAGCAGAATTCTATTAAGGAAACAACAAATATAAGTCACTTAAGCTTAGGTGGGAAAAAAGAAAGAAAACGCATGCATTCAGAAAAAAATGTAGACTGGAGCCAGACCTGGGAAGGATCTGGATATCTCATATATGCAGCAGTTAAAGGAACCCATTAATGGATTTACTCAGGGAAGCTGCGTGATCAGAGCTGCACTTCAGGCAAATGATACCCCCCCACCCCCGCATACTGTGGAACTGCAGGGGCAAGACCTTTACTCCACATCAGGGTTCTCAAAATAGACCCTGTTTCTACTGCTCACCACTACATTTCTCTATTCCTTCCTTCTCTAATTACACCTGCAATACAACTTTATTTTCTTTCAAAGAATCTGAGCCAAGGTAACGAGTGAAGATAGTCTGTGACCCAGGAGAGAGGGTGCTACCTTCCCTCCTCCTCCTAAGAGCACAGGGAAAGAAGATCACAAAGGGTATAAAATCACTGAGATTGTAATGTCATGTGTAGCTAATAAAAATAAATAAATAAAATAAAATGAAATCACTGAGAATCACAGCAGCTCTGCTGGACAGGACATAGTGCTTGTGAGCCTGGAGGTCAAGGGAATAACAATACCACTAGGCACTTCTATGATATAAGCATTAACAAAATAGTTACTCTATTTCATTTGCTCCCTTCGGCCTTCCAAGGAGCCAGCAACCTGGGCATCTGTCCTGAGAGGGAAGAAAAGCACAAGATGACCCCTTGGTGGTTGCTCCAGCAAAGCTCCAGGGCACATGCAGTCGCAGTCGCAGTCCTGTCAGCAGTCCACCTGCATTCCTAGAATGCTCTGAGTTCCACACACCACCCTCTGAATGCCTAGAACTGCCCCTTCGCTCCCCTGCCCCAAGACCCTTCACAATCTGCAGAAACCAAGCATGACAAGCAAGCTACAGACTCTTCACTTGGAGAGCTCCTGTGAAGTTAGGTCTTTAGAATCCTACTGCCTTCTCCAAAGAATCATAGACCAAGGCAGGGATGGAAAAGAAAGGGTATGGCCATTTCAAGGACAGGGACTCCTTCTGTCAGAGTTAAAAATAAACTCTTAGCAACTACATCCAGCTCCTCCCCTCCAGAGTCCAATGGGCCTTGGAAAATAAACCTCTCCCTGCAGAGGAAATGAGGCTCCAGGGAACAGACCCAAGAGGAGAGGCAGGAAGACATGTATGGGTATGTAACTCCACTGAGGCACAGGACTCCCCAAGTCCCACCTCCTGGCTCATATCACTCTCCCTACCACCAAACAAACCTTAATCCCAGAAAATGCACAGAACCTTCCTGTACCATGATTAGTACCAACACCTGTCCAGGGTTAGGAAAAATCAGAAGAGAATGCCAAAGTAAAATTGAAGGAAATACTCTGCCCGGCATCCCTTGGCTAAGCAGATACTCTAGCTACCTGCACCTATTTCCTTAACTTGCTCCACTGATCTCCAGGGTCCCCAAGCAGTAGACACAGATCATCAATACCTCTGCCCCTGATGTCAGGGGGTAAAAGAAACTCATGCTCAGGGTAACTAACATTCTGCAGGTGGTTGAGCAGGGAGGACCAGGGGCCATGGCCTGACTCAGAAAGGAGGCCCCAAGAGCCAGGACCCAGTTATTCTTAGAAGCCAACAAGATGAGGTCACACTTAGAATGCAGTAACCTGAAGCCTCACACTGTGGAGGTGGAGAGTATAACTTAGAAATGGGACAGGAGTACAATCAGGTAGCAAGCTCAATCCCACAGTGGTCAGCGTGAGGGCTGGGGCAGAAGATGCCCCACTCATCCCATATATTCTCTGGCAAGAAGGCCTGCTCAGAACTAGAGCCTGGAGGACCCCAGAGCTAACGGCAAGCACAGAGGCCTTGTTTGCCCTCCTTTATCTAACCTTTTCCCACTGGGGAACAGGCAAGGCTGCTTCAGAGAGCCTCTGTACACATGATTCTAAATGCCTGGAGAAGCACCAACACAACTCCTCTCCCAGCACTCAGAATACTGAATTGGCCAAACTGCCTACCAAGCTCAGGCTGGAAGAAAAAGGGGCAAAGTTGCAGGGCATAAGTGAGAAGTGTGATAAACAGATCAGCAGTATGGCAGGAAGACCTGGGACAGATATCAGGCCTGGCTGGGAGGGTTAGACTGCAGCAGTGGCAGGTTTATTTTTAGCTGTTGGGACAGAGGGGCTGAGTAACAGTCCTGGGTCCTGGGCAGGAGGCCAGACTATCAATGTCCACTGTGGGCTGGGAGCTTCCCAACAATATGGAAATGACAAAGTGATCAACCTAATCATCTGCCACAGAGGGCAGGTAAGGAGTCCTGCTGGAGGAGGAAGGCATAAGAGTTGACACATTGGCAGTCCATAGGTCTCCCTTTTAGTTCCTCCAATCCCCAGGATTGGAGAGATCTCACCTTTACACTTTGTGTACAAAAGAAGACTGTCATGGAGATAAGCCAAACAGAAAGAAGGCATTAACAATTCTACTCGCCCAGATTTCCAGCTTCTCTGAGACAGAAAAGGCTGCCAACAGGCAGTCACAGAGCTTCTCCCTACCTATGGCCACCTCTCTTCACCTCCCAGATGAGTCCCAGATGGGCACTGGCCAGGAGATGCCTGGAAATGTCCCTCAAGAATAAGATGCCCTTTTGCAAGACCCTTTTGGAGAGCTCATGTTCCTAGTGGAAGGAACACACAGCTTGGCTGAACTTGGAGGGGAACATTACATACAAATAGGGGTTGACCTTGGGGCTACATCCCAGGCTCTACCATCTGCCAGCTGGCATACAGAGGTGTTTACTGGACCAGAGAATAAAGTCCCCAAGAACTCTACAATGCCACAGCAAGCCAACCCCATGACCCTTTCCTCTGTGCCTCTGCCTCTCTTCCTTGTCCAACCAAATTAGATGGCCTGATACACAGGAATGCACAGTTCAAACCCACAGGATTGAAACCACGGTTCTCAGCATGAGTGCACAGGTATGAAAGGAAAGAGAGCAGACACCTGTAGGCATCTCCTTCTCTTCTTGCTTCCTCAGACTCCAGGTTTCACTTCTTACCCAGCCTCCCTGGCTGAGTGGAACTGGACACAAATCCTAATTTCCTTGTCAGGTCTGGGATCAGCCCAGCTGTCAGTTCAGAACATCCCACCCAGAACTGTGTCTGCAGAGCACAGCCACATAGACAGAATAGGCTTCTAGCATCCCATGATTTCAAGTGAGAAGGTATTGTGGAATAGGGAAAATAAAGAATTTCTCATCTCCACTTTGTACCACGACTACACTAAGATCTCAAGGGAAGAGAAGACACACACTGTGCTGAATTACATAGCCCATCTCTCTGCAGAGTCACCAACTGGAACGCTTTCCAAGTCTTCATAGAAGAGGAGGAACAGCTGGTCAGTGATGATTATTAATTAACTGGACACAGGCTGCCCTGGAGCCCAGCATTATGCCTACCAAAAGGGCATCACACTGGCCCAGATACTGCTGATGGGCAGACATGGAGTAAATCAGCACCTATCCTGCTGACCCTGGCCTCTGGCCTCTAACATTGCCTCTTCTGCTATCCCACACTGCCAGTACTCAGGGGCTACTGAAGCCAGACCCTGTGATGTAGACACTAAGGCCCAGAAAGTTTAACTGACCTATTCAAGGTCACACAATAAGTTAGCAGAGCACAGAGGCTAGAACCAGTGTTGTTTTCTGGTTTTGTTTTGTTTGGTTTGGTTTGGTTTGGTTGTTGGTTATTTGATTTTGTTCTTTGCTTTCTTATCTAGCACATAATCCATAGAAACAGACTCATCTCTACTTACAATATAGATATTTATATCTTAACATACAAAATATCAGTATTTTCCTACAGACCAGAAAAGGCATAGCAACCTGATGGATTACATACCTGGTACATATTAAGCTGCTCAATGGGATGTCCTCTTTTTCCCTACCAATGCCCCCATGTATAAATAAGGTGACCTATGTGGAAAGATGGGTTAGTGGAGCTCAGTTTTTGATTGCCATATTTATCACCCCAGTACTACCACCTTCTAGCAACCAAAAAAACAAGGAACTCAGACCAAGAGCAGGTGCCAGGGAACCAGGTCCCAAGACAGGGCTCTGATGCTGACACCAAGTAAGATCTTGGATGTGCCACAGAACCTTTCTGCACTGATCCAGCCTCTTCCTTAGTGAGATGAAAGGAAGCAAGAAAGGTGACAGACATCAACTCCAAGTCACTATTAGTCATGGGTCCCTTTACCCCTGGGCCTGAAACCATTACCAAGAGGAGCTGCGGCCCCTTCATAGAAGAACTCTGCCCTGTCCACTCATCTCCCTCCAGGACACAACCACCTGGAAAGACTCAGTACAGGGAAGAAAGGGAGAGGCCTCACATGACCCCTGGAAGGGACTGAGCAGAAGAGAATAGGAGGGAAGTGTGAATTCCTGTGCTACAGATATCAAACCACCAGGGAGAATCCTGGCTGGGAGCATGGCAGGGTTGCAGGGGAATTATGAAACAATTCAGATGCAGATGCTCTTGTCACAGCTCTTTGCCACCTTGGCTGATATTCCCCCTGGCACAGACCCCTCATATCCTGGACTCTGTGAGTGACAGGAGCTTGACCCTCCCCCAGCCCCAGGATTTGGTCAGGGATTAAATTTGCCTCCAGCAGTCCTGAGGTTTGATTCCTCCAGGCCCTCCTCCAAATCCCCAGCACCTGCTTCTTAAGTCAAATTGTAGATGGATGATGGCCCAATCCCTCAGGTCCCAAGAGATCAAAACATCTTCTCACCCATGGATACCAATATCTCCTTGCTCCTGAAAAACAGGCTCTTTGTTTTCCAGACTCCCACCAATATGTGGCTCTGAGGCCCTGGGAGGGCTTTTCTCTCCCCTCCTAACAGCCACTGATCTCAGATCTTAGCTGGGGATTATTTTCAAGCTCTATCAAAGCCCAGAACTCGCTAGTGAAAAGGGACCATGAGCCGACTCAGCTTTGATCCTGCCTCAGTGATGCCAAGAGCTCTGGTGTAATAGAAAGGGGGTCATGGACAAGGCCAAGGGTGATATACCTGGAGGCTTCCCCCAAGAGAGGTATAGGGTCTCTGAAAGCAGAAACCAGGCCCTTCCTTCCAAAGTCCACAAACCCCAACCTCTGTGATTCTAAACATTTATTTATAACAACCTCAAGCCCCCCAAACACTTAAAACATGCTTTGATACACAGATGGATTAGGTTCACCCCAGATCACAGCAGTGATCAACCCAGGTCTCCTGCTCCTCCCACTTTGGCTTTCAACACATGCGACCTCACTAGGTCCTCCAGCAGACCTGCTCATTCAGAAGCCCAGGAATGCCCCACTGATACCAGTCAAAGCTTCCCTCAGTTCCTTCAGCCCTCACAGACAGCTCTCTTTTAAAGTTCCTCTATTCTAACCAACACTTAGCCCCCAGACCAGCAAAGTCCAGTAGAACTTTCTGCAAGGATGAAAATGTTCTCCACTCTTCAATTCTGAAGCACCAGGCACATGAGGTTACCACACACTTGAAATGTGGCTGGCTTCAAACTTGTGATCCCTTGGCCTCAGACTCTGGAGTCATTGGAATTACATCACCACACCTGGCACAACTGAATTTTTAACTTTTAGTTTTCATTCCTTCCTGTTCATTAATTTTAATAGCCACACATGGGTAGTGGCTACTATATTCCACAGTACAGCCCTAGACTATACTTGTTAATTTGCCTCCTCCAAATAGGCTTCTTGACTGGCTCTACCCCCTCCGCCCACATTTTACAGGACTATGCATGTGGTAAGTGTTCAGCAACCTGTTAGCTATCTGGAACCATACTGGATATAAAAGAGGCTGGTTTGGTCAGGGAGACTTTCCTTACCTTGTGATTCCGCCCGTCAAACCCCAAGTTAAGATGCTATCCAGCCACATTGCCCTCTCTCTCACAGGTGCACAGATAAGGTGTGCTGATAGGAAGCTACCTGTACTGGGGGGACGAGGGAGTTCTGGCATTTCCCTTTTTCAGTGTCCAGACCACAAGTGAGAGGCTCTAATTTGTCTCCCTTTCATGATGCCAAGGGAAACCACACCAAAGTAGCATTTACATGACTTGCAGAGGGAGTCCCACTGGACAAAGAAAAGAAGAATCTACATTACCTTGTTTCCTCTAGTCTATGTGACGGAAAGATAAACAGAGATCAGTTATGGCAACATTCTATATTTTGTAAGGCAATAACAGGCTTCACCTAATCAGTGTTGCACAGCAGAGTAGGACAATAGTATCAACTTTAATTAAATTTACTCAGCTAATACCTGAAAGTCTCCATGACACAGTGAAGCAAGAAGCAATGGAGGAACCACATGGGGAATGCAACCAATTTACACGCAAATGAGTTGAGACTTGGTGTCCCTACCAAAGAAATAAACAGAATCCCCATTTTCTCATATAAATAATAAAAAAGAATATTTCTATCAAAACTCATTGGTAGAGGGAAAAAAAAAAAAAAAAAGCTCCTTACCACAGATTCAAAACTCATGGAGCTACTGAGTTTAGAAGCTGCCCTCCAACTTTGGGGATTGTGGTTGGAAGGTGACAGATACTCACCCAGCAACCGCTGGCAATAGCCAAAGGAGGACCTGAGGGCCTCTGCAGGTTCAAGGTACCTTGGAGTAGCAACCATCCCCATGTCCATCAATGTCACTGTAGTTAGGAAGTAAGGAGAAGCCTGAGACCAGGAGTCAGATGACCTGGGTCTAATCCTGCCTCTACCAGGTTAAGTAGCTGTTTTGAAGCAAGCCACTCCTTCAATGTGGGTCTTGGTTTTCTCATCTGCAAAATGAGGGGGTAGGATGAGATGACCCCATGAGCCCCTTCAAATTCTGCCTGAAGTATGGGTACAACTAAGAACTTGATAGAAAAGATGATGGGGAGAAGTCACAGCACCCACTGAAAGAATTTAAGCATCTGCCCTCCAAGATGAAGGTGAAGCAAGGTGAAGGTAAAGAAGCAGCAGGGTAGGTTGGGACCATTTTTAAAGCACTGATTTCACTTAACAGGGCAAAGAGGTCACCAGGCCACAGGGTATCCAGGCAGCCACTACCTCCCATCAACTCCCAGGGCTACAAGATAGCAGACTTTGGAAACCCCATGAGAGCCCAGCAGCTGGCCTCAACCTGACCTAAGGCTTCAAGAATGGGCTCAGCACACATGTGAAGGAAGGTCTCCTGCCTCTTTCTCAGGTACCTTTCCAATGGAATCACCAATCCTGCCTGTCCCACCACATCTTCCTTCCTTGCTTTATAATCAAAAGACCCCTGGTTTTGAAAATTATTTCACTATTCAGCACCTAAAATTAATCAAAATCTAAGATCTGGAAATCTCTTTGGTGTATGTCTCTAGAACAGGATTCTTTGAACCAGATTCCCCCACAGCTGTAATTATGTCTTAGCCAATATTTGGATATGAAAGTGCTGTTGACACTGCTGTCAGTCTCCAAATGCCTCATCCTCCTTTCTTCCTCTATTATAAAGTTTTAACACAAAGCTGTGTGGGAAATCTACAATTTAACAGTTGAGTCAACTTCTAAGATCTGGAAGCAGGCTGCCTGTCAAAACAGCAGCCTCTGACTTCAATCTTCACCCACTTCTACCTGCAGAAAAATAAGCTATGAGTGTTATTTAATATACTCGCTTTTTTCTTTCAAAAATATTCAAAGAAAAATTCCCAAACTTCTCGCTTATTAGTTACAACAAAAATCTGAATTGCCACCCAAAAGCATTTTAGAGGGTGTGTGTCTATTAAATAAAATAAGAAACAGGAGTTGAGAGCTTCTATTCTGAAGTCTTTATATTTTTTCCAGCTAACCAAGAGAACGAACAGCCAGTGTCCCCAGACTGCTGAAGCTGAAGGTAGATGGCATCTCAAAAGAGACAGAAAACTCTGCAGGAAAGAATGTCTGTCACTTCCTCAACAGCACAGGTTAACTGTGGTCAAATTATATTCATTCACCTCTAATCTCCAAGGTCAGAGCCATGGTCCATCCAAATACCTTTCCACCTCTCCCCTTAGTAGCTAGTATGGAAAGAGAAGTCAAAGGCACACATAGTACAGTGGTCAAGACACTGATAAATTCCCTCTCCAACAGTCAACATTAAGCAACAATTGAGATCCCAGGACAGAAAAACTTAGAGTAAAAACCAAAGAAATCTGATAGCACTGAGGATGAAAGCAGCAGGAAAACAGAGACTTTAAAATCTAGAAATTGGACATGACTGCTATATATGTATATGTATGTATGTATATATATCTGATTGTATATGCCAGTCATTTCACCACAACTCATATCTGGATTTAGTGTTTGATAACTGAAATACAGCTAGCTGTGTGGGCTGAAAGGGAAGAGGAAAATATAACACAGGAAGTATTTCCCTCCTCCAATCATTAAGACACCCCAGGGGAAAGAGACCTGCCCTGTCACCTTTAGAGATGTGGTTGGACCTGAAACACTTCTGAGAAGTGAACCTTTTTGGTGACCCTGAACGACCGGCTCACACTCCCATCACATCAGACCTCCAAGTCCATTCCGTTTAACTTCTGAAGTAAGTGGTGTTGCCACGAATCCCCATCTCTCCCTCCCATACCCCCTCCAAAAAAAAAAAAAAGCTTGGGTTTCCCCAGTCCAAGAATAGCGTTTCCTCCTGCTGTCCATTACTCACCCGAGGCTGGGACCTAAGAGGCTGTCTCGGGTTTGCGGAATCAGCGCCTGGCCGAGCTGAAGCTTGTAGACTGGGTTTATAAAGATCAATGGAGCTATGGAAACAGCAGACAACGCGCCCCGTGGCCTGCTAGCCTCCCATCTGGGGCCTCACAGGCACTGGAGGTAGGAGGGGGCCTGCTCCGGGATCAAAACAATCCCTCCCCCGCGCGCGGAGGACGGTGTCCCCGCGGAATCTCCAGCCCCGCGCCTCCTGGGCGGGTGCGCCCCATCGCGGCACGGCCGCCCTCGCAAGGCCCAGGGAAGTGAAATCACACATTCCGCCTCCCAAATAAGGAGCGAGACTAAATAAACCTCTGAGATCCGACTTCTCCAAACCAACCGACCAACCAGCTCAATGAGTAATGGGTCTTTTGTGCCCGCAGAAAGAAAGAATGGAGGGAGGGAAAGATTAGGAGCCACAAGCCCCGAAAATCACTTCCTTGAGATCTGGTGAAATAAGCAGAAGTGGTCCCGAAGCCAGACCGTTGCGACTCGGCTGGATCCCGCTCAAACCCCAAAATGGCAGAGTCCTCACGAGTCCTCACGAGTCCTCGCCACTCACTCCCGGAGGTGACCGGAAACTCGGTCTCCGCGGCGAGGTCTGCCGGGACCCGACCTTCGCAGCCACCCTCCCGCCTCTCGCCGCGCACCTCCGGGCACCTCGGGCACCCAGACCCGGCAGCCCCGCCGCGGCCCCACAGTCGCCTGGGACACCCTGTCCGAGGTGAGGGTCAGCACCCAGCGCTGACCGCCCGTGCACTGCGGCCGCTTCAGCGAGCTGGGGATCCGTTCCCGGAACCCCTTTCCGACCTCGTCCTCCCCTTCCCCGGGCCCCAGACCTACTTTGAGAGCGAATTTCTCCTGGGTCCTCTTGTTGAAGATCTGCAAAACTTTCCCGTTGATGCCCAGTCCCAGGACCTGGCTGGTGACCTTGTAGTCGTCGATGATGGCGTTCTTCTTGATCTGCAAGCTCGACTTGACGTGGAACTGGGGGAACTGCTGTGGGGGCAGCGGCGGTGGCTGGGCCGGGGCGGGGGGCTGAGGTGGCGGCGGCGGCGGGTTGGGGAACAGCACCGGCGGGGTCTGGCCTTTGGGAGTTGGACAGCATGGTGCCCGGAGACGCGGGCGCAGAGGCTGGAGGGCCCGCGGCCGCCCCCTCCTCCGGCTCGGGACGGGGTCCCCGCCACCCCCCGCCCGGCTGCGAAGTTTGCTCCGGGCTGGAGCCGGCTTCCCCGCCCCGGCCCGGCTCCAGG